>NC_060059.1:44903413-45503413 GCF_020283565.1 Trifolium pratense | reverse complement strand
GAGGGTGCGACTCTAAATAGCGTGTCAATCAATCATGCTCTTTTCCTTCATGTGAAATTGGGAAGGAGGCGTGAGGAAACTGAAAGAAGAGGGAGAGAGAGCTGAAGAGAGAAGAATTGAAAACGAGTAAGAAAGTGATTCATGGTATTGAAGGGAGATAATTTGAAATTTGAATTTTCAAATTGATTCGAGCAAAAACTATGTCCGTAGAGAAATAAAGTGAGTTTTTTTCTTCTTCATTGCACATTTAGTCTCTTATCTTTTAAAAGTTTTGAATTGGTCCTTATCTTTTATTCCGTTTAATAAGTTGGTCCCTCCCGTCAATTTGTTGACTGACGCCGTTAGACGGGGACACATGGCAAACGAAAAACACATGTGGACAGACATGTATTTTTTTGACATGTCATTGGCACGACAATTGCCACGTCAATTTCTTTAAATTTTTAAATTAAAAATAAAATACAACTAAAAATGCTGAATCTTTTAATTCTTTTTTTTTTTACACAATCATTTAATTCTTTTAAGTAAAATAAAAAAAATACTGAATATATAAAACAAAATTATAGAAAGGGGGAGAATCAAATTCTTGGATGAACATAAACCCGTATTGTAGCAGCTGAAGAACGTGAATTGATAGACCTATGCTGTGGTGTGTGTCTATATCTTGAAGAAACAGAGATTGTAGGAGTTGGAGTATCAGGTCTAGAAGCACAAGGTGTAGAATTGATTCTACTTCTTGAAAAAGATGAAGATTTAGGAGGATGAAGAAAATTAGAATTAGAATTAGAATTAGGGTTGGAACTGGGATTGGGATTAAGGTTTAGGGGATTTTCAAAATCCCTATTAGTTGATTCTTTGAAAAGCTTACAACTCTTTGTTGTTGTTGTTGTTGTTTTTTCTGAAAAGAATAACCAATTGGGAACGATGATTCAGAATTCTCGTCGTCGGAATCGTCTCGTTGTTGGCGTCTTTGAGCGGTGGATGCAGAAGGTGTCATGAATCTGGAGCTGACTTCACGGGTTCTTGGTCGGCGGTTCTTGATTTATGATGAACATAGATCAAGAATTAAAAGATTTTGTAAAAAAAAAAAAAAAATTTTTTCTTTTTTTTTTTTTGGTTTAAAAATTTTTTTAAAAGATTGAGTTAGGATCCTCTCCATTTCCAATTCTTTCCATTTCTTCCATTATTATATAGTTTTGAGAATATAAATGCAAAAATGTGACATCAAGTGGGTCCAAATGTCATTTATACACCCCAAAATATTTAAAAACTTTGGTAATGGAAGAAATGGAAAACATAAGAAATGGAGAGGATCTCAACTCCAGCATTTAGTTTAAAATTTTTTTCTAGTAACGCCCCAAAAATACCTAGTTACACCCAAATTTATTTTAAATTTAATGACAATATCAATACTGCCCTTAATCTTACTTTTCATTTTATTTTTTGAGTGAATGTATGTGAAATCAAATTCACATACGTGTCTGAAAAATTGTAAGTTCATGTGTTAAGTGAATTGAATTCATTTATAAGTCTGCAAACTCAATTCACGTATGAAAAAAACACCGAAAATAGCACTTTGTAAAGTTTGTTGAAATCTTGATATGTAGCGGTGATATGTATCTACCAAAAAATTAGTACCTATCTATAATTCATCTTTGCCCATTCACTGAGAGGAAAAAATTTATCATCTTTTGCTTTTGCTTTAAAGTTTTTTCTACAATAATACATTATAGACGAATTGGAGTAGTTCGACAAGCAAAAGTATTGGCAATAACAAGAAGTTTCATGGAGTTAGGCATCGTGGGAACAATGGGTCAAAAAATCATAAAAATTAAATTGAGAACAAGGGTTTATGTGCATTTAGTTTGTTTCAAACTTTCAATAAGTACTACAAGTCTTGAATAGATTTATATGTACTTGAAAATTGTTTGATTGAATGAATGAAGAAAGTGAAGATGAAGTGAAGAGAAGATGAAAAGGTTGAGAAAATATGGAACCAGAACATATTAAAGAGACAAAAAATTGAAGAAGGGGGTGTTGGAGAATTAAAATTTAAAATAAGGATATTTTAGTCTTTTTGGGGTGTGGTTGGATAAATTAGGGGTGTTGCTAGAAAAAATCAAAAAAGAATTAAAAGATTCAGCCAGTATTTTTTTATTTTATTTTATTTTACTTAAAACAATTAAAAGATTGTGTAAAAAAAAGAATTAAAAGATTCAGCATTTTTAGTTGTATTTTATTTTAATTTAAAAATTTAAAGAAATTGACGTGGCAAATGACATGTCAAAAAAATCCATGTGTCTGTCCACGTTTGTTTTCCGTTTGCCACGTGTTCTCGTCTAACGGCGTCAGTCAAAAAATTGACGGGAGGGATCAACTTATTAAACGGAAGAAAAGATAAGAGACCAATTTGAAACTTTTAAAAGATAAGGACCAACTTGAAACCTAAAATAAAGATAATGGATCAAATGTAGAATTAAAGCTAAGTTTTACACCAAAATGGTATTTTTGGGAAGTTGCAGAAGAAAAACGGACAGAAATCTTATGGAAAAAACTTGTTGACTTTGTATACTTCCTCCGTCCCAAAATGAGTGAGTCATTTTGACTATATGCACTATTCACATATCTTGTTTTGACCCTATTTTTCTACTAATAAATAAAAACAAATATTAACATATGAGATGTTGGATTCATCTCGATGAGTATTTTCAAAATATCATTTTATTTTTATAATTTTTACTATTATACAATTAAAAATATTAATCGTCAAAGTTATGCATTGACATGCGTGATGCAGTCAACCGACTCACTCATTGTGGGACGGATGGAGTAGTTTGAACCGACCGAGTCTGTCAACAATTGCACGTGAGGAGTCTTTGTCTTATTCATCTATTGGATCAGACGGTATTTTATAAGCCCGTGTTGCAATTGGCTTATATTGGCCCAATAAAAGCTACATGTTTGATAATTGTGGTAAAATTTTTGGACTTCGTGAAAGACATCTTTGATGTGGTTGCGTATAAAATTGACACGTGGAAAAATATACCCTGTGTGCATACTACAATTGTCTAATATTAAGATAAGATTAAACTCACGATATTGGTTGCGTATAATTGTACCCATCAATACATTTGTCCATCTTGGACCAATTAGCTCAACTCCCATAGATTTATTATCCATACACTTGACAACAAGGAAAATGCAGCTTTGGGTCATTGAATTTGGCCCCAATATTATTTGTTTTATTTTTTTAATTCCCTTTTTTTGCTTGGTACACAGGATAAACTTGGTGCCCAAGTTTCACAAATTATTATTTTAACTATCTCTCTTCAAATCCTTTATCTATAAATACCATTAGGATTGCCCAAAAATTTTACACAACAAAACAGGAATACAGATGCATGTTTTCAATAAAAATGGTTTAATTACTAAATTGGTCCCTTAAAGACATTTTTGGTTTCAAATTGGCTCCTTAAAGAAAAAAAGGCCCAAACTGGTCCCTTAAAGACTTTGCCGTTAGTCATAATAGTCATTTCCGTTAATTTTTAACTGTAAATGTCTAAGGTGGACCAATATTACTGATGATCCATCATAGACCTTATTAATTGTTTTAATTTTAACCATTTGATTTTTTCAATAAAAAAAAACACCATTGAATCTTTCATGTGCATTGTATCTATTGTGAACTACCAACACTTGATACTATTTACCTTTTCTTCATCTTTTTTACTCTTCTTCTTCATGATCTTCATCGATCAGCAAACCCAGGAAGAAAAAAAAGAAGTAAAACAATCCCAAATCTTTGCACTGTATATTGGTGCTATTATATCTCTTTTCCATTGAACAAAACAACAATAAAGATTAGAACACAGTAGAAACAATAACAAAACATTGTAGAAGCGATGGAAACATTGTGGATTGAAGCACAATCGGAGATCGATCGGAAAAACGCGAACAAACAACAATCAAGATGTCAAAGATGTTGTAGATCGGAGCACGATCGGAAAAAATGCCCGTGAATAGAGAAACACGAACAGAGAAACCCGTTGGTGTGATGTTCGTCGGCGGCGGCGCAAACAAAAGAGAAAGGCGGTGTGAATAAGAAGGATGAAGAAGATCTGTAGTTGTTTCTGTTTCTGTTCTCCCTTCAGTTTCATTTTTTTTGTTTGGATTTGTTGTTTGTAGTTGTTTGGTGAAGAAGATGAAGATCTGGAATTTTTTTCACAATTTCTGGAATTTCTGTTCTCCCTTTATGCATTCACACAATTTTATGGATTTTGTTGTTTCTATTCTCCCTTTAATTTAGCATAATTGTTTTTTGTTTGAAAATCTGGAATTTTGTTGTTGAAGTTCATGAAAATATTGTTAAAGATGAAGAACAAATGAAGGTAGAAGATGAAGGAAGGAAAACAAAATTGGGTGTTTGTGTTGAACCATTAGTAACAGTGGACTTGCACAAAACTAACAGTTTTTTGAAAAAATGGACGGAAATGACTATTATGACTAACGGCAGTTTGAGCCTTTTTTTTCTTTAAGGGACCAATTTGAAACCAAAAATGTCTTTAAGGGACCAATTTAGTAATTAAGCCAATAAAAATTGTCCTCCTTTTCTTTCTTTTTTCTCCATTTTATTCTCTTCAAAATTGGACTAACAATCTTCATTTTCCTTTTTGTTATTGTCTTTCTTTTGCATTGATTTGGAGCCTGAAAATGGAAAATGTATTTGATTAGATTCCATCCATAGTCAAAGTGAAACATGAATATATGAAAAATGATTAAGGTTATGAACTATTTCTCTATGCAATTTATTAGTTACTTTGTTTGAGACTTATATTGTCATTTTGTTTGGTCTTTGGTGAGGCTCACTTCTTTCAAGGATCTTGCTTCTATGTTTCAAAGGTAAGAATCTCATTTCTTTCATGAATATTGTCTTTAGTAATACATTCTTAAATTACTAACTCATGATAATTTTAGTGACATTATGTTTAGTTAGTCTTTATAACTCTTCAAAAGCTAATTACATATAGAAAGACAAAATATAAACATGGACAATTCATGATTTTAGTTGCAATTCTCATATGAAGCTATTTGAAGATTTTTATGACTTGATCTATTTATTGATCACTTCCTGCCTGATTTGGAAGTAAATAAGTTTTTCCATATAATCTGAAAAAAACAGAATTTATTTAAATAAACTATCCTTTTACTTTTTTAAAAATTTTCATCACAATATAATTTGTGAGTAGAAAATATAACAAGCAAATTGGTTAAAACCAAATATATTTCCTCTAAAAAAACAAACCAAATACAAAAGGATTTGGGTTAGACACAAAACAAGTTAAAACAAGGGAGTAACACATACCACTTGCTACAACGGAAAGATGTTTCACAATTGCTTGAAGCTGCGACAACGGGAGACCATCATGGCTGAATCATCTTAACATTGGAAGGGAAGACCTTAGGATGGTTTTTCAATAGTGGCAGCACTCAACATCCTGGAATCAATATAGAATTAACATGTATGGAAATTAAAAAAACAGCTTCAATTTATCCAATGTAATACTATAATGCTACTCCATATAGGTCTACCAAAAACTATAATTCATGCTCTAGAATTGATTTTGCAGGTACATTTGAAGATAAAAATATGAAACCTTTCTTCAAGGTTGTCCTACTCTATATGTAAATCCATGAGTTTTGGGACCAGAGGAAAAAAAATTAGAGTTCAATGTATGCTGGTTGATTAATTTCAGAGTTAAACAACATAAATCATAACTAAACCCAAGCAAGATGAGATTTTAAGCAAAACAGTCCAATATTGAGAGTAAATTAGAGTTCATATTAGAACTTGGAAATTCATAAGTTATATATTAATAAGTACTAAAATCATTTTAAGCAACAAAACATTTATAAGTTTAAATTCAAATTTGGAAGGAAAGAAGAGTAAGGTCTCGAAGAAAATTTGGCCTTGAAATTCAAAATTTATCACAAAACAGTGTAGTACAATACAAGATTTAACACTAATTCAATATTACATAGTCATGACATCTTGATACGTCTAAACTCTTTTATATTCTCTAAAAGGTGAGTAAATTTATATTTTCTTTTTTAAATTTATGACTTTCATGAATTTTTTGTCTTCTTTGATATATTCAAAACATCACTGCCCAGATAAATAAATACTAATTTGAAAGTAAAAAGGTTTGTATGCAATCTGTACAAAAAGAAAGTTTGGGTTAGTGTTTTCTACATTCTAGGGAAACATACCTGCAAAATCAAATAGATGAAAACCTTTTTACTTTCTTCAGTTGTATGCAATCTGTACAAAAGGTTTGTATGCAATCTGAAAGTAAAAAGGTTACTTTCTTCATCACTGCCCAGATAAATAAATACTAATTTGTAAGTAAAAAGGTTTGTATGCAATCTGTACAAAAAGAAACATGCCTTTAAAATTTGGCCTGTCATTGCATATTCTGGGGAAACATACCTGCAAAATCAAATAGATGAAAATGGTATCATTTTGAGGCCGGGAATTTATAATGACATCACATGCTGATGGTAATCACACTCAATTTATAAGATAATAAGATACAAAAGCTACAATCAATGCAGTTAATAGTTTTGGTAAAACTATTAAGTAGTGAAGAAAAGACAATCTACAAAGTCATTGACATGCTGATGGTAATCACACTCAATTTATAAGATAATAAGATACAGAAGCTAAAATTAATAGTTTTGGTAAAACTATTAAGTAGAGAAGAAAAGACAATCTACAGAGTCATTGACTAACCGACATAAAATATACAAGTTAAGTATTATAGTTAATCATTATCCTGTTAAAATATGAAAGATATCAAAAATCTTAATCATGGTCACACTCAATAATGCTTACGAAATGGAAAATCTATGCATCATGCATGTACCGGTCTACCAGATACACAGGAATACAGGATCCACCCCCATCTATTATGCATGTCAGATTAACGCCCATGTTGCCAGGATATGTCATATAACATTTAAGAAGTATTAATCAATTGTGGTAGACAAAGTCTTGTGCTTACCCAAAAGTACCCATGAGCCCTTGTAGGAACAACATGACTTCTTCAGTTGCCTCTCTTGCCTCTCCTTGTGGGTAAAGTCATCTTCTAACAACACGTTGCTAGCTTTGAAGTCTCAGTGGATTACACAAGGATTAGAATCCTCGTGAAGATAAGTCAATCCTCTCGCAGCTCCAATGTCAATTTTTTTTTCCGTGCTTCCCAATCTAGAGGATTATTTCTCTGGTCAGCACCTGCAAGGATAAATAACAAGAGTTAAATTTGATTAATGGTAATGCAATGTAAATTGAACAATGAATGCATACTGAAGGCGGAGAAAATATGTCATCAATTACCATGCAAATGAGATTCAACACTGCCACTGCGAACTAGCTCATACACCAAGCATCGCATGTGCCCTTCTGTGCATACACCGATGAGTTTCACAAGATTACAATGATGCAAACGGATAAAGTCATAAATTTGTATGGCTTATGGAGATTATGGCATCTCAACTTCCACAGTAAATTCACGGTATCCACTCTGCTGAATATCCCTTCCCTTGTTAGCAGCTTAACGGCAACATCAGTTCCATCATTTAACCTCCCATGCTAAACAAGCCCAAATCCTCCTTCTCCCAATACTCTCAATTTCAGAAAGGGAAAATGTTTTCACAGAAAGAGCAGAAGTATCCATGGTGGACATATGGGACATTGATGTTGAGCTTGTCATTTTGCTACACAACATATGCCCCATGACTGCAAAACAACCAATCACCCGTTTATATTTAATTTAACCTCAATTCTGATGTGATTTACGGAGCAAAGTAGACATCCAAGAGTCTCAAGACAACATAAATGTTTTTCCATTAACGCACGAGGCCACCTACCATATTTGCAACAATTTATACTTTCCCCTTGTAAGAAGGCTATAGTAGGTGATGTCCCTTAGTTCTCACGTTTTTTTTTTCTTTTCATATTGTTTTGAAAAATCTGTTGTGCTCTCTTTCAATAATTTTTTCATGTCATCCTACTATATTGTGGTTATTATTAACACTCATTTGTTGTGAAAATGTGCCTCAATATTTTCCACTATCTCCATGACTAGATTCTTCCATGTGTATTTCTAAATTTTTAAAAGAATTAGCAAGGACATGAATTTCAATATAAAAGATTAGATCTTGCATTTACTGTGTCGAGTTTTCAGACTTTATAAACTCTATGGATTAAAATAGGAAGGCGCATGAATAGATATATCCCACAAAAAAAGTGTCAGATGTTAATTTACTCATGGATCTCCAGGTAAAATTTAAAACTTGCATGTTATGAATTTCATAATCACTAGTGTGTGGTGATGGTGACAGTGAGAATTTGGTGGTGGTGGTCATTGAAGAAGAATGAATTTTATGCAACTCTTTAGATCAATTGAATGTGTGAAATCAAGTGCTTAGAAGTGTCAATTTAGTTGTGAATTTCCAAGAGAGAAAATAATATGTTATGGAGTTAACTTGCTTATAGAAATGCTAATTATTTTGATGGAGAAGCTGATTAAAACATATCTAATATAGAGTTCTAGAAAAATTCATCACTTAATTGATAATAAGATTTAGAGTGTAATGAAATTATATGTTATATAGTTAAGTTTCATTTGGACAGATGTTGTAATTTATAACTCAATAATCTCTCTAAGCCATACAAATGAATCTCTAGTGGAAACCCCCTCCCCATGATTCCATTGCCCCCTTTTTTCAACCTTTTAACGGATAAAGTTTTAAGCTTTCACCCATTTTACACACAATCGAAACACCTTTTAATTCAAAATCAGTTTATACATTGGATGTTAATCTATCAGATTTTTTCTATAAATTGGGGAGTAAAAAACAAAACGGGTACAGACAGAAGAACAAAAAAAGAAACAACAACAACAACAACAACAATCAGGGCAAAATATTTAAGAGAGTAGATATAAAGAAATCAAAAACAAAATCTCAGAATCATAAAAACACAAGAAACACTCAAAAGTTTTTTTAACAAAAAAAAATCAAAACAGAAACACAAAAAATAGCTCAAAAATTTATTAAAAAAAAGAAGTCTGCATAAAATATAAACATATCTAAAGAAATCTTACTGTTCGTTGTTGTTTTTTTTTGTATCTTTAACGTTGATCCGTGTTTAAATCACGAAAAATTATGTTGGGGGGGTGGGGGGTGCGTCGGTTAGGGATCCAGCGAAGTGGGTTTGGCCGGTCACCAAAAATTGGGTTTTGGGTGGCTCCGGGGAGTTATATAGTTGAGAACAATTTTGTATTTAAATTTTTTATGAGACACACTTTATGATGCTATTTTTTTCAATGTAAAATAAGTGGGATCAATTATCATTTATTACTCCTTAATATGTGTCTTATATGCACATGTTAACAAAACTGTTTTGAAAAATTAAAGGCATCTACAATGAACATCCAGAGGTAAATGTGGTTTAAAATAGTAATTTATTTTTCACACATATGGAACTTTTACCTTGATAAAGTGCTAAAGTAGGTATAAAATCTAGTAAATAAATTGATTTTTCAGACACACAACAGGATTAATCCAAAACATTAAACTAATAGGATTCAAAAGATACTTTAAGAGTCCGTTTGGTGTGCAGGATATGATAGTGACATGATAGGATATAAAACAGGACAATGATAAGATAGAATATCAGCAGGATAACAGTTATCATATAATGTGTTTGGTGCACACATGATAACAAACATGATAACTATTATATCTTGTTTTTAATACATACTTGCTCATAATAATATGATAAGGGCTTAATTAGTAAAATGGTCCTTTAAAGACATTTTTTGTTTCAGATTGGTCCCTTAAAGAAAAAAAGGTCCAAATAGGTCCCTTAAAGAAAAAAAAGTCCGAATAGGTCCCTTAAAGACATCTCCGTTAATCAGTTTGGTCCTATTTAGACCTCTTTTTAGGGACCAAACTGATTAACGAAGATGTCTTTAAGGGACCTATTCGGACTTTTTTTTCTTTAAGGGACCTATCTGGACCTTTTTTTCTTTAAGGGACCAATCTGAATCCAAAAATGTCTTTAAGGGACCATTTTACTAATTAAGCCTATGATAAGATATATAACAATTTAAATGATAAAGTTATTATTGTAAAACAATTGTTATTTTTTTAAAATTATTTTATAATACTTTGAATTTTATATAAAAAATATATAAATAAGTAATCAAATAACTTTATAATTTCAAATAAAAATTATGAGAAAATATTCAAGTTTAATTTTTTATATGAATCATGATCAAATAAATAACTCAATAATATATACATGTTAGATAAGCCAAATAAATATATGATATATCTCATACGTAAATAATAAGACTACTATTGCAAAAGAATTATATTTATTTTTTTTATAAAATTTAAATTGATATCCCTATTTTTCAATTTTTTAATAATTATTTTACTTTAAAATATTGTAATTTTAGTAAAACTTTAATTTTTTAGAATATATTAATTACAAAATTACCCATGTGAGAAATCATAAATATTTAAAAATTAATTATTTTATTATTTATATTTTATTTTTTTTATTTTAAAATATATTTTATAAAATAAATCAGTAATTTTTTTTCTTCTTATCCTATCCTGCTGGTAACCCAACTCAAATTTAGGATAATAATTATAACTAAAGACAAGAACGGATCGAGAAATTTATGAGACGGAGGGCCAAAAAATGCAATATGAAATGTTAGATAAAACATAATAATAGTTTTTTTTGTTAACTGATAGGACTCGATCTCGATTACGACTGAACATTGATCAATAAAATAAAATAGTAGAATATAGTAGTTAATAGAAATTCTTATTGCTGGAAATAACTAGAGTTCATGTGGGATCTAGCTCACAATACAAACAGAAGACTAAAATGAAAGGAAATAAGCTGTAAATGATAAAGGAGGCACTTCGAGAGGCCTAAGCTCTCCTAGGGTAAAATTCACCACTCAAATCATGCATAAAAAACAATGACAGGAAAACATTCTCCTATTTAATCAATCAGATCTAGATTTACTTTCTCTTCCCTCGCTGAATAAGGAAACATTCCTATAAGGGAATGATTAGCTGTATCCTTCTGCCCACGTTTCCTTTTATAAAATCTGTCATAACTATCAATACCTCCCCCTTCAAAATTCTCCTTGACCTCAAGGAGGAATCTGGGAAACTCTTTTCTCATCTTGTCAGCTAGTTCCCAAGAGTTCTCAACACCTAGAAGTCCTTTCCACGTGACTAACACTTCAACCTCCCCACTTGCATTCCTTCTGGTATCTAATGCTTTTTCAGGTTCTGGTTTCAGCTGCCACTCTTCATTCAAACTAGTTGGTAAAGGTTGGAAATGATTATGTTTGCCATAGACCCAATTAAGCAAACCATAGATTGAATAAGATTTTCTCCAACAACATTCACAATCAACTTTAGCCTTAAACACATTGAATTTCCCGGGGTCCCATGATATTATCCTCATTGATGAATTTAATATCATAGTTGCAAACATCAAAGCTTTAGATATAAAATAGCCCCTTTCCATCTCAAGAAATTGAATAAGTGGAACAACAACAACCTTGACATCATACTGTTGCAATACCATCTTCACAACCACCCAAATTGATTTCCTCGCAATTGGGATGTCTGCATTGGCATCATATTCACGCTGCTCTGTCACCATCTCACCTGTGTTACTTTCATTTGCAACTGTGGTCATCATTTTCAGCCTCAACTTTTTGACATCTGATCGCCCATTATACTTGTCAGTAATCAGTATATCCAGTGGCGTCTCTTCTACAAAATCAAGAAGCATGATAAAATCATAGACTGCATCCTTTATTGAGAAAATGGTTAAATGAAAAACAAATGGTGCTGGTGCTATGCCATTTTCTCTGTTCTTGCTGTCCATAGTTGGATTTATGAGCTTTTTCACCAACATTGGTTGACCCCTAATTTTATCCATGTCTTTAAGACTTGAATTGAACTCAAGCATGTTATCACAGATAAAATATTCATAATCATGTCTACGTTCTGCTATATCAACTAGAACCACATCTAACCCATTATGAGAGGCCTGTTGACATGCTTCCTTTGCCACACCAATAAGATCTTTGGCATAACCTTTCTTTAATACATATGTTTGAAATATAATTGCAAGTGCCCATAATTGTTTAATAGCTCCCGACTGAATTGCATCACAAGTAGATAGTATAACTCTGTTATTGTGTTGTTTGAGCCAACAATCAATCCTAAGATTAGAATTCCCCACACCCATAGATACAACGACAGGTCTGCTTAGCTCCTTGGTAACATTGATATCCTTTAATGTGCCAACATAATGATTTGGAATAAAAATATGAACACATATTTTCTTCCCTGCATGCCATGCATACTCACATGTAAATGCCCACTTGGCTGTTGCATATGTCAACATCTGTAGCACCTCTAATGCCTTGACATCTTTATATTACCACCGGGAAATGGCATATGTAGACATCCTTAACACATCTAACACTTTGACATCTCTAATCACTATTAGTAGTGAACCAAGACCACAAGGAAGGTAAAGTAACCTTTCTTCTGTCCCTTGAATTGGGATATGTGAATTTCCCTTTTTCTGAACCCAGAGGTTGTTAGTTTTGAATTGGGCCAACTCTATTATTTTTGCTCCTGCCCAATTGGTGAATATCTCAAAAAGCAAAACCTCATTAACATGGGTCTGGTTCATTAGATTAAAAGATGTACCGAATTCACAGATTCCCCATTTTACCCCCAGTTTTTCTAAAATTCCTCCCAATATAGAAATTACCTTTTTTGCCCTTCGTCTTTCAAGATTTTTCTCAACTGAAGTGAGATCGATCTGCTCGGTCGATCTAGAGGTCATATTCGCCGGTGTTGTCTGTGGCGGTGGACTTGTCTCCGCTCCTGAATCGGTGGCCGGTGACTGCGATGATGGTGGTAGCTTGGCCAACGACCCATTCCCCTGAACATAATTTTCCGGATCGGGAGGTTTAGGTAACGGAACTCGTTGTGGAAGGACCATCACTGATTGGTTGGAATCCGACGGGTCTGGCTCTAGTAGCTGTGTGTGTGCTACCGGTGCTTCAATGATTTGGAAGTTTCTAGATACCGGAGGTTTGGGCGGCGCAACTTGCCATATTAGTGTCGTTGTAGATCGAACGACGTTCAGCAGTGGTGTTCGAGACTGCAAAGCTGGTGTAGGTGCACAATCGTTCTCCTCCGTCGTACATAGCACCCTCATCTTCTCTGTCACAACCTTCACCGCAGTTTCACAAACCTTCAATTCTGTTTCTGGTTGAAACTCTAATTTGTTGAGATGAATTCCTTCTTCAACGTCACAAAATCTCTGATCATTACCACCGTCAGTTTGTTGTGGTTGAGATTGTGAGTCCCACAACCACGTGCTATTATCGGTCCATTCCTCTTCTTCGTCATAGTGGTGAACTCTTTCCCGTGGTCGCCCCCGACGACGGTTACAACAATCCCGTTGTTCTAGGACGAGCTCCGAATCTGCTCCACCGTGACTGGTGGCGGTCGTGATTGTTGTTCCAAAACCAACTGACGAAGCTGCACAACTGCAACTTCAACTTTGCTCATCTTTTGTTCTAACGCATCAACACGTTTCTCTATTCGGTGATTGGATTTTGGATTGTAACCAAGGCTCTGATACCAATTGATAGGACTCGATCTCGATTACGACTGAACATTGATCAATAAAATAAAACAGTATAATATAGTAGTGAATAGAAATTCATATTGTTGGAAATAGCTAGAGTTCATGTGGGATCTAGCTCACAATACAAACAGAAGACTAAAATGAAAGGAAATAAGCTGTAAATGATAAAGGAGGCACTTCGAGAGGCCTAAGCTCTCCTAGGGTAAAATTCACCACTCAAATCATGCATAAAAAACAATGGCAGAGAAACATTCTCCTATTTAATCAATTAGATCTAGATTTACTTTCTCTTCCCTCGCTGAATAAGGAAACATTCCTATAAGGGAATGATTAGCTGTATCCTTCTGCCCACGTTTCCTTTTATAAAATCTGTCATAACTATCATTAACCATTAGATTCAAATGAGATAAGAGGGCTGAAAATACTAGATTCGGCAGCAGAATAAGTAAGTCTGACAATAACTTGTTTCTTTGAAAAATCAAACTCAATTTCTTCTAAATGATTCTTCCTAACCTGAACTTATTAAGTATTAACTAAATTCAAATCTCTTGATTAAAATATTATATTGGGAATATATATTATTTTTTACTGGCTTTAACATTTTTTAATGGATTGATGGATTTATCATATACTATAAGCCATAAAAAAATACATATTGTTTGTTATGAAAATATATAGACAAAATTAAGAACCTTTCATACATGAATGGAAAGTCTCGACTTCATATATATATATATATATATATATATATATATATATATATGTACGTATATAAATATAATCCTTTTGGTTAATATCACTGTCCATATGTTCATAATTATTATTATGTTTGGTTAGAAAGGTAATCAATAAGATGGAGGGAGGGGCCCAAGCCCCTGCTTGCCCCTGCCCAAATCTGTCCCTGATTAGAGAGACAAGATAAGATAAACTTCAGGATTAACTTATTATATCCTGCTGTGTCACCAAACACTGAATTGCGACATGATATGATACAGTTATCCTATTCTGTCTCTTATTCTGTACACCAAGCGGACCATAAAATACTTGTATTTTGACGGTATGCCTATTTATAGTATCTTGCCATGCTTAACATGATGACATACACTTTAGAGAATTAATTAAAATAGACGAATCATCACATAATTTACTCATCTAATGATTCCCTTGATCAACTTGCATCACCAAACAGAATTAGAAAAAGGATCGTAACCATGTCGATATTGAAATACCAAAAGTAGAAGCATAAGAAAGGTGTCTAACTGCTACAAATTACCCTGACTTTCAGAATGGGAGGGAGCGACAACATAAGGTTTCATGCGATGGGACTGATTGTGATGATGAGGATGTTTTTTCTGTCCCTGAGTCACACTAGGACCTAAAACAGGAAAACATTAATTCATAGGCACATAGCAAAAGTTGATGAAAAATAAGATAATATACCTTCAAACGGTGGAGATGGCACAAGTTCAAAAGATGGCCCAAAAGAAGGTTTAGAAAACCACACTTTGGCTCGTTCAGACGAAGCAAATGACAAACTCATAGAAATCAACCTCGCTGCAGGAAAAGAAGCTGATATATATATGACATACTGTTTCAGTGTAAACACATACATAATAATATTTGCATTTAAGTTAATACATTAGCATAATAGTTATCTTACAGGTAAAGCCAATAATATACACCAATATAAACAAGATTTGATAAAAATAAAAGTTTCATTTCATCCGAGTTCAATCAATTTAAAATCATAAAATTATTGAACAAAAATAATTATGAAAATAGTACTCCGATTATATGAACTCCAAATAAATATTAACTTTCTATAATTCAGATTATTATTTAAGAAAGAACAGTAACATGATTATAAAAAAAGAGATTTTGATAGTACTAAACAATTTAGAGATTAATTTTTAGAAAAAACAGAAGTTATTTTGACAATAAAACATTTATTTCAACATTTTTTTTTTTTTACAATAAAACTGAAATTCGAACTTAGAATATTTAACGTACTATCAAAATTTTTATCCACTTCATGGGACCTAATAATTTATCCTACTTTACTTACTTTATCTTCAAACTCCTTTTACTAGAGATTACCAAAAAGAAAGAATTTAATTTTTCTTAGGATGAAAATGAAATATTATTTTTTTGAATTGGATGAAATAAAAAAAATGAAATTCATAAAATAAAATAAAGAAATCTAAATAAAAATTGAATTTCATTAATCTAACACGAATAAATAAAAATTGTTGTATTTAGTAGTTTATCTTCATTCAAACTCCATCCAATCCAGGTTAACAAGACGATTAAATAAAAAATGTATGTTGTAATTAGGCTGGTGTAAGAAAAAACATTTTGGGTCACGGCTCTGTCTGATCCATCATCCATAATAGTGATGGTGAGGTGGATAAGAACCAGAACAGAACAGTGGAACACGACCCACTCTCAGATAAAAATAAAACCGTCATTTTTAACGAACGAATCATCCAAAAACCCCTCGCTTCTTCTTCTTCTTCTTCTTCTTCATTCGATCGCATTCGAACGGTAACGCTTCCAATTCACACTTACTTTCTTAATATTCAAATCATCTTAGTTCAATTCATCACGTGCATGAATTTTCTGTGTAATAATAATAATAATGGATAATAATAATAATAATAATAATAATAATAATAATAATCCTTCTCAGACACTTGGCTCAAATGGGTTAATTCAGAAAAACGAATTTATTAGAATCATACTTCAGTCTTTATATTCATTAGGTTATACAAAGACTGCATCTTCTTTAGAATTGGAATCTGGGGTTTCATATAAGTCCAAGGAGTTTCAGTTACTTGAATCTCATGTTTTCAATGGAAATTGGGATGATTGTGTTGTTTTTCTTAATTCAATTAGGGATTTATTAGGTGAATCACTAGAACCTGCTTTGTTTCTTGTCTTTAGACAGTGTGTTATGGAGTATTTGAACCGTGGTGAGATTACTTTAGCTTTAGATGTGTTGAGGAAACGGGTTTCTTCCTTGCCTGTCGATCGTTGTAAGGTTCATAGTTTGGCTAATGCTTTACTTTGTTTGAATGATGGTGATGTTGTTTGTGATTTACGGGGGAAGTTGTTGGTGGATTTGGAGAAAATTCTACCTCCGCCGGTTTCAGTACCTGATGGTAGGTTGGAGCATTTGGTTGAAACTACTGTTACTGCTTGGGTTGATTCTTGTTTGTATCATAGTTCCGCGAATCCAATTTCACTTTATGAGGATCATCATTGCGGTAGAGATCAATTTCCTACTACAACCACTCAGGTGAGTTTGCTCTGTAGACTATTACCATTTTCCAGATAAATTACTTGTGATAGCAGTTCCTTCCATTTAAGTCAGAAATGGAATAGCAGTTCCTTCCATTTAAGAAAAACTTAGAAGAGATCACTGCCTTCTTTATATGCAATCTGTGTTATATTGCTTTCTCATCCAAATTTTAAGAGTTCATAGTTTGGCTAATGCTTTAGATTCTCTTTCTATATTTCTCCTCTGTAAGACTGTAAGGGTTGCACTTTGCATATATACCATAAAAAAGGGAAAATTGCATTGTTTCCATGTTCTTATAGTGCCCAACTTTCTATAAACATTTATGCTGAACCATATGAGTATTTATTTTTGCATAAAAAGCAACACTATTCTGGTGTCTGCCATCCATATGCGTCTAATTCTTGCACTTAGTAATTGCCATTGTACCTTGTGAGCATGTCAAAATGACGTTTCTTGTCTGTCTGTTTCCCTATACGGAATTGATCTATTAGGGCCATATGGAAAGAAATTAACTATTTTGGCAAGTATAAATCAGATTTGAATCCACGAAGATAATATCCAAATTAATTGTCAACATTTGATATTACATGTTTTACTTATTAAATAACACTTTTCTCCTTTGCCATCCTTGCAGATATTGACTGGACATAAAAATGAAGTTTGGTTTGTTCAGTTTTCAAACAATGGAGAATATCTAGCTTCTTCTTCCAATGATTGTACAGCTATCATATGGAAGGTATTATGTTATTGGCATTATATGACACATCTATTTTTGATTTAGATGATTCGTCCAATAAAATTGTGTTACTTTTTCTTCGCTTTTTCAAGCTCACAATATGCAGAACAAGAATGGAATTGGCAAATTCATATTTGTACAATATTCAGATATTCGTTGCAACTTGTAGCGCATTGCGTGATATTTCAACTTATACTAATTCCTTTAACTAGTTTGGGCATTGTATATGAATATAGACACATTTATATCTGGGTTACTTTGTATTTTGTATATATTTTCTTTGCTGGTGTCATTAATTCCTTTGTCAATTTCTACATGACAAGTGATTAGAAATCGATTCAGGCATCTATGATGTTAGTGTTTGAAGATGGGAAAAATTCAAATGATTAAGGATTTTTTATAGCACGGTATCTTTTATACCACTCCTCAAGTATCATGTATGATGTGTAATAAAAATTTCACATTTTCTTAGACTTGTCACGAGACGGAATTTTTTGTTAGGTATCTTAAGAGCCTTGCAGATTTATGAGCTTAAGACTAAAAGTAAGGATTTGCTATCGAGTATGCCTGTAAGTAAAGGATAGTTGAAGCTCATTATCTTGTCTGGAAGTTTCTTGGAATAAAATATAATGAATGTCTCTTGTTTGGTTAGGTATTTTATTATGTATGGAAACATTATAGGATGTTAGGGTCAGCGTACAATGTAAAACGGAAAGCTAAAAGAATAGGTTCTGCTGTTTGGTCAGATATTATTGCTAACATGGAGAAGACTACATTATTGTCAGAATCCAAACTCGTATATTCCTTAACCCTAGTTACTGGAGGTCCACTACAAGAGTCCTTGCCAGATTCCTTATTACAACATAACTAGTGAATGAAGAGGGCTGGCACGTCGATTGGTGTGCAGGTTCAGACTTTCCTCTATCATTCACTCTCAACCGGTCGACGTTACACTGCCTTGCTTGTGTCCTGCTATCCCCATTCACTGTGTTTCATCAAGTGCTTCTCTTTCTTGTCGGCACATTTCTCTCCACATCCAGCTGTAATTCAACCAGTCGCGCCTTCTCTACGGAGACCTATTCCTGACAACTACCAACTTTGCTACAGTCACCTCTGGCCGCACTACAACTTTCCATCCGCATTCACAGCCACATTGTTTCTATTTTCTCTAGGGTGCACCCTCCCATTGTAACAAGATTAAAGCTTAGTAAGTTTTAGCTTGAGGGGCGATTGTTAAAATTAGTCACATCTTGTTAGAATTGGTCACACGTAATTCCTTAGCAGCATAATGTTACTGATTAAGATTAAATTTAGCAATCATATCAATCAGCATTTATTGTATTTATTGCAGTCCTATTCTAAATGCCGACTTGTGTGATTTGATTTAGACACAAAAATCACAAATTCAACAGATATCAAAGTTTATATTACCAAAAAAAAAACAGATATCAAAGTTTGTCATGAGGCTGGTCAGATCAATTGCCAAGTTTGATTCTAGGAAAATAGTTTGTGTCCGAGTTAGTCTATAACTGGACATAATTTGAGATAAAATTATCATTAAACAAAAATTATCTGGGTTTTAAGATATTGAACATTTTGCAGTGATACACCCTATAGAATGAAATAAAAGCAAAAAAGAACATGTATCTAGTCCATTTGGATTTGGACTAGATACATGTTCTTTTTTTGCTTATATTTCATTATGGAAGGAGTATATGTATCTTCCAGATGTTTGAGTTTGACGGTTCGACTGTCAAGGAATGTGAAATTCTACTTAAATCCTGCTACCTTGACTTCAATTTGTCAAATTGAAACTCTGCTAAACTTTATCAATCTAGTATAGTTTATAAAAGTTGGTAGGTAATGATAATATATAAAATTTTAATTATGGTTTTTAGTTTTATGCTCCAAGCTGAACTATGATAAGGAAGAAACAGTTGAGCAATATGGTTCCTAATGTGCTGAAATACTCATGACAGGTGCAAGAGGATGGGAAATTGACATTGAAACACACACTCTGCGGTCACCAACGTGCTGTATCTTTTGTGGCATGGAGTCCGGACGACACCAAGTTGCTTACTTGTGGGAACATTGAAGTTTTGAAGCTGTGGGATGTTGAAACAGGTACATGCAAGCATACATTTGGGAATGACGGCTTTGTTGTCAGCTCATGTGCCTGGTTTCCCAACTCTACACAATTTGTTTGTGGCAGTTTTGACCCTGAAAAGGGCATCTGCATGTGGGATTGTGATGGAAACGAGCTAAGAGCATGGAGAGGAATGAGGATGCCGAAAGTCGTAGATCTTACTGTTACTCCAGATGGCGAGTATCTTATCAGTATATTCTTGGATAAAGAAATTCGGATTTTACATTTGGGTACCAATGCAGAACGAGTGATTTCAGAGGAGCACCCTATCACATCAATTTCAGTTTCTGGAGATGGTAAGTTCTTCATTGTCAATCTGAACAGCCAGGAGATCCATATGTGGGACGTATCGGGTACATGGAAGAAACCATCGAGGTATACGGGTCACAAGCAGTGCAAATATGTGATCAGGTCCTGTTTTGGTGGATCAGATAGCACATTTATTGCCAGTGGTAGTGAAAATTCAGAGGTAGTTTCCATTCTTTAAGTGTACTAATTAATTAGTTGCAGCTACTAATAGAAACTAACATGCAATATTATACACTACAATCCACACACCACATTTCTTTCTTCATCATTAATTAAAGCACCCTACAATTTATGTCATGCAGGTATACATTTGGAATACTCGGAGTTCGAAGCCAATAGAGGTTTTATCTGGGCACTCCTTGACTGTAAATTGTGTGAGTTGGAATCCTAAAAGGCCTAAAATGTTAGCATCTGCAAGTGATGATCATACAATTCGTATATGGGGACCCAGCTTATTGAAAAGAATGCAACTTGAATAGATTAGTTGAACACAGTGCATATTAAGTTGTTCAGTATGAGTTTGTAAAGTCCTGTTTTGTCCATGCAGGAATTTTGGCGTACACTTTTATCTGTAAATCATCTAGTTGGTGCAGAAACTAGAAACTGTTTGGTTAGGGTTTATACTTGTTCACATTTTATAATTATATATATATATATGGGGGCTGCTAACTTAGACCCAGTTGGGTCTAAGTTAGCAAGGTGCACCTTTTGAGTTGGACAAAAATACCCATTTTTTTTAATTTTTGAAAGAATAGAGCAACAGGGGCATTTCTGTAATTTTACCGAACAGTACACGCGCCCCCCACTTCTTTTTCCCCCCCAGGACACGTGGCAGCGTGTTATTGGACACAATCAGCGCGCGTGCATCACACGCGTCGACAGGCGCGCGTTTGGTGGAAGGATGACGCGGAGAGAGAAAGTTTTTGAAAAGGCAGGCCACGTGTCAGCATATGATTGGCTACGTTAATTTTTTTCCATTTAATACTTTAAACTCGATTATTTCGTCGTAAATTAATTTTTTATTTTTTATTTTTTATACCAAAATTCATAATTTTTTTTTCTCTACAAAAAGAGACTTGGTTCGTTTGATTTGGACACAGAAAAAAAAAACCCAATTTTTCACTACCTTAATCTCATTTTTCACTACCTTAAATCAACTCACTGAAACCATTCTACCAGGAAAATGGTTTCAGAGTGCAAATCTCCGAAACCATTCTACAAGCTAAATGGTTTCAGAAGCAAATAACTAATAATCAACTTACTGAAACCATTCTACCAGCAAAATGGTTTCAGATTACAACTCTCTGAAACCATTGTACCAGATAAATGGTTTCAGAAGCAAACACAATTAATAAATTACTCACTGAAACCATTCTACCAGTAAAATGGTTTCAGAATGCAACTATGTGCAACCATTCTACAAGCTAAATGGTTTCAGAAGCAAATAACTAATAATCAACTTACTGAAACCATTCTACCAGCAAAATGGTTTCAGATTACAACTCTCTGAAACCATTGTACCAGATAAATGGTTTCAGAAGCAAACACAATTAATAAATTACTCACTGAAACCATTCTACCAGTAAAATGGTTTCAGAATGCAACTATGTGCAACCATTCTACAAGCTAAATGGTTTCAGAAGCAAATAACTAATAATCAACTTACTGAAACCATTCTACCAGCAAAATGGTTTCAGATTACAACTCTCTGAAACCATTGTACCAGATAAATGGTTTCAGAAGCAAACACAATTAATAAATTACTCATTGAAACCATTCTACCAGTAAAATGGTTTCAGAATACAAACTATGTGCAACCATTCTACCAGTAAAATGGTTTCAGAAGCAAACATTAGTTTTTTATTACCGTTTTATCTCATCTAATTAACTAAAAATAGTTTCAGGTCTCCAAAAATTTCATAAAATATACCAAAAGTTCCATAATATTATCTACTATTTTCCTGGTATAATGGTTTCAGTGAGTTGGTTGAGTGGTGCGTGTTAAATTACAACACACAAGTAACGTATTTAGTAAACAATAAATGAGATTAAGGTAGTGAAAAATTGCGTTTTTTTTTCGGTGTCCAAATCAAACGAAGCAAGTCTCTATTTGTAGAAAAAAAAAATTATGAATTTTGGTATAAAAATAAAAAAATAAAAAATTAATTTACAACGAAATAGTTGAGTTCAAAGTAAAAAATGAACAAAAATCACGCCCAGCCAACCATTGTGTGACACGTGTCCTACTTTTAAAAAGCAAATTTTTCTCTCTCCAGGTTGTAATCCAGTGTGACGCAGGCGCTTGAATCTGATGGATCAGGATGATCTGGGCTGTCTGATTGATCAGACAGTCTTGATGAGATCAGATATTGGCTGTCTGATGGAAATCAACGGTCTGTAACCATGGTCCTTCGGTACGCGCGCGACACTGGATCCGCGTCTATTAATGGTTTAAGAAGGTGGGGCGCGTGTATATGGTTGGCAAAATTGCAGAAAATTACAGAAATGCCCCTGTTGCTCAATTCTTTCAAAAATTAAAAGAATGAGTATTTTGGTCCAATTGAAAAGGTGCACCTTGCTAACTTAGACCTAACTAGGGTCTAAGTTAGAAAACCCCTATATATATATATATATATATATATATATATATATATATATATTTATTTATTTATTTGCTTTTCATTAGTCTTAATAGTTGTGTGTAGAGGATATTCAATTTACACATAAATAATTCATTCTCATGTACGGTATCAAGATATAGTAGATATAAAAGACCATAAAAGGTTTGTGCAGAATTTGAGAAGTTGTCCTAGAGACATAGTAAACTCTCACAATTGTGAGGACATTGGGGGAACCAATATATATCTCGTGTGTTTCAATCTTGTATCATTTCTCTTCACATTTGCATAGTAGATAGATAAATACATGCTTACATTTAAACCTTTCTCATACTTCAGAATCATATTTATCAAAATTGATTAATTTCTTTTTCAAAGTTGAGAATCATTTTTAAAAAAGATTACAATT
The DNA here is from genome assembly GCF_020283565.1 of Trifolium pratense. Classification (NCBI taxonomy): domain Eukaryota; kingdom Viridiplantae; phylum Streptophyta; class Magnoliopsida; order Fabales; family Fabaceae; genus Trifolium; species Trifolium pratense. The sequence goes on along the minus strand of NC_060059.1, from coordinate 45,480,117 downwards.
CAAGCCCTCATTTTCTTGCGACTATTATCACATTATTTTTTACCTTAGCATGAAGTGCACCTTAGACCATCAATTTGAGGTCTAAACCAAACAAACATTGAACATGGAAATCATCATGTTAAGTTCCAACATTGTTCTTGTCTCTGATTCAAAGTATAAACTAACAAACAAAAATTTACCATGCATTATTAAGTCTTGTATTCATTCTTTTAGTCAAAACTAACTAATAACTTGTCGCATGAGTATGTGGATTTCGATTTATTATGTCTTAAATTATTATTATTAAAAATAAAGAAACACTTTGGCACAATATTTATCTAATAGTTTTTTAATTCATAATAATAATTATTAATTTATCAATTTATTAATGTAGCCGGTAAATGTACGGTAGAAACTCCCCAAAATTATTACTAGTCCCAACTTTTCCCATTTACCTTCAACCCAAACGCCACGTCATCATCATTATTAAAATTCCCCCCCAAAACTTGTCGAAATTATCTTTTCCACCCCAAAATTCGATTCTTCTAGTTCTTCAGTTTCTTTGTCCTCTCTTCCGTTTCTCCTCCGCACCAATATATAGTGAGGTGATATAGAGAGATAGAAAGGGAGCGGGATAGAGAGAAAGTTTGAGTTTTTCGATCGAATTCGGTGCCATTTGTTTCTGTAAGAATCGAAAAATCAAGAACTATATTATCCTCAGATTTGATCTTTTTTGTTATTTTACCTCAATTTTCACTTCAATCAATGGAAATTCATCCTTTATGTCATGATCAAGCCTCATTCTCTCATAATTCCAATACCAGGTCTGAATTCCCCATTTTATGATAATCCATATTTTATTTTATTTTGTTTAATTTCCAATTTGCTTTTTTTTATGCATATGAAATTCTGATTATTGGTTTGAGTAATTTGATTACAAACTTTGATGTGTTACTATTGATAATTGATTGTCATGACCTAAGTTTTTTTTCTTCCAGTGTTTATATACATTTTGTGATTGTTTTATTAATTGGCAGTGTGCTTGCCTTGGATAATTTTATTCTATCATTGTTGTTGTTGTTAGATTCAGCTGAGAAGTTTAGATTTTAGCTTAATTGTGCCCTAAGTTATTTGTTTATTATTTCCGAGGGTTGATTTCATATGTCGTTAAATTTTCAAGTTGGAAGAAGTTCATTGGCCACTACTTAGATAATTTTTTTTCTCTCATTGTTGTTATTAGAGTTAGCTGAGTTTTTTAGATTGCAGCTTAATTGTGCTCTAAATTATTTGTTTCTTATTTCTTAGGGTTGGTTTCATATGATATGAATATGTTGTTAAATTTTCAAGTTGGTTAGTTCATCGGTTTATTATTTCTAAGGGTTGATTTCATATGTTTATAAATTTTTAAGTTGGAAGGAGTTCATCTGGTTTGGTTTTTAAGTAATTTTAGTGAACTTCAATTCACAATATTGATTCAAAGACCAGCTACTGATATGTATCAGGGCTTGATGCTCAGTCATTTCAGTTTAGCTAGAGGGTTAGGTCAAAGTAATTGACGTTCTGTTATGCATCATTTTTTTTCCAAATCAATTGGGAGTATCTAACAAAAATTTTGGCCCAAAAGAAAAATACTCGGATTTAATGATCATATAAATACTTGATAATGTTTGTAAATTTGTGGAGCATTTAATCTGTTGAAAAAATTAGGGTAAAGTTTTTAGAAATTTATGTTCCTGCTGCTTTGTTGGTTGGATTTTAGACATTCCAGCCGTCGTATGCTTAATCGAACAATCAACTTATAATTCATTGTTGTATTAAACAGATCAAACCCACCCACCCCCCTGTTACAGTGTTGATTTGAAGTATTGTATTTTTTGTTACAATGTTTCTCACACGATTCTTTTAAATTTGGGCAGTGGTACGAATGTCTTCGCTTTGTTAGCTCAAAGAGAGATCTCACCCAGAACCAAACATGTACGTAAATGGCACTGGGGAGAATCTTCTAAATCAAAATCTGGTTCATCCAATTCTAAAGATGCAAAGTGTGGTCTCCTCTCATGGTACTTACTCAACTTTAGTCAGTTCAGTGTATACTTTATACCGAATAAAAACCTAACATTGGGATTTATTTTCTTTCTCTTGGAAAGTCAATTTTGAGTACTAACATTTCTTAATGTAGGGTTGAGGCTGAGTCATTGCGGAATTTGTCAGCCAAGTATTGTCCTTTGTTGCCTGCCCCACGGTCTACTATTGCAGCAGCATTTAGTCTAGACGGGAAAATGATCGCCTCCACACAGTAAGTTTCAATTGATTTTTCTTTTCTTTTGCTAATTTGAATAAAATACTCTTTTATGATCAAACTTTTGTGTGTCTTGGAATGTGCAGTGGGGACCACACCGTAAAGATAATTGACTGTGAAAGTGGAAACTGCTTGAGGGTATTGGGTGGTCACAGGAGGACGCCTTGGGTGGTAAGATTTTCTTAATTTCTTTTCTCTATGCCTTTTATCCTTTTCATTTTCTTTTTGTATGGTTATAACTTTTAGAAGGTTTCATGAACCAAGTGAATATTATAGTATTATATTATATTTCAGCAGCCCCTGAAAGTTTGGTGGGCTCATAACCCATGTCTCCTTGAATCGAAACTAAGATTTGATACCAACTTGAATAGTAATTTATTGAATATTACTTGTTGATTTTAATTGTACAATAGAGCATGTATCATATACGACTAATCAGTAATTACTGCTTTCCTATAGTAGAGCTACACTAAGTTACATACCCGTCTGTCCTAATAAAAGGAAGTTAAGTAACAAATTTGTACTAGGAAATGGAATAGAAATAGTAACTCTCAACAAAATTAATATTATTCCATTAAGTCCGATGTTAGGAGCCCCACATCGAGTATTTCAAAGCGCTCAATGTGGTATTTAAGTCATGAGGCTCTCCCACCTATTGGACTAGTCTTTTTGGGTTGGGCTCTCCCCATGTGCTTAAATCCTAACATTTGGTGCTTTCATTGAGAGTTGGGCCACAGAAAGGGCTACCTATAGGTTGGATTAAGGTGCTCCACCGAATACTGATAGGTGAGTGAAGCCGCCAAAAAGGAAAGGGCTACCATCGGGTCAGTGCCAATAGAGTGAAAGCCGCCGTGGACGTCGACTCTTAAAGGGCGTGACAATGTTAGGATCCCCACATCGAGTATTTCAAAGTGCTCAATGTGGTATTTAAGTCATGTGGCTCTCCCACCTATTGGACTAGTCTTTTGGGTTGGGCTCTCCTCATGTGCTTAAATCCTAACATCCGATGAAATATAGTCAGCTGATGAGCCAATTTATGGAGTGGAGTTTATAGATTTTTCATCGCTAACAAAACACTAACCAGTTACTCAATTTCGGTTGTCAGTGTTTGCTTCATGAATTCAATAATCTACAATTTCGGTAGCCATTGTATATAATTTCATTTCCCAGGGCTTGCAAAATGATACTTCTATGAAAGGGGCTATGAAAAATTTGTGTGGTTGAATAATTTTTCTTTGACCAAGACTTTCTTTTGCTATTTTTGGACATTTGCATGGGTACTTCTATGAAAGGGACTACATAAAAATTGTTACAGAATATGAGAACCATGTTAGGCATATGCCCTGATGGGATATTGTGTTTCAAATCCTAGCACAGTCTTACTGTTGTGCATTAAAATCTTCAAATTGCGGTAAAGGGAAAATATAAATTCTCATTGATTTTGATGGTAGATTAGATGCTCTATCTTGTTGATTCTTTATGTATATTGATAAAAGCATGGAGCTTGGAGTTAGATTAAGGGATGGAAATAAGTGTTTATCTTAAGATGTAATAATTTGGAAATCCGAGTGCGGAAAACAACTTTCTTATTAGATATTTGTGTTCTTCAATCAGGGTAGTTTAATCTTATCTTGGGAACATTCTCTATATATTCTAACATCTCTCCCCTCCTTCAAGTATTTTGCATTTTAGATATATATATAATTTTTAATATTCTCCATTTGGAATAACGTGTTAATCTGCTACAGGTTAGGTTCCATCCTATGCAACAACAGATACTAGCCAGTGGGAGCTTGGACCAAGAAGTTCGTTTATGGGATGCTAGCTCATCAGAGAGGATTTTATCTCACTATTTCAGTAACTACACTACCCATTTCCCCTTTTCTTAATCACATTTGACAATATTACTGAATTTGTTTGTTGTTCTTTTTCTTGCATTTATCGGTTTCTCTTTGATGAGCTTATTGGATTTATTCTCTCAGATCGCCCCATTGCATCTCTTGCTTTCCATGCCAATGGGGAAATAATTGCTGTTGCATCAGGCCACAAGGTAACAATGTAGTGTAGTCATTTTTTCTGAGAACCTGCCATGGTTATAACCCTTGGTGACATGTTCTATTTTATTTTTTTTAAATCTTGTTTAATTGTGATTTGAAATACTGTGTTAGTTGTACATGTGGCACTACCAAAATGGACGGGAATTATCTTCACCAGTAATTGTGTTGAAGACAAGGCGCTCACTACGGGCTGTGCATTTTCACCCGCATGGTGCACCATATCTTTTAACTGCTCAGGTGAGTGAACTGACTGGTTTTAAATTAACTGGCTTTCACATGCTGTAAAAACTATTACTTTTGGATTTTCTTTTCTGTTACCTCATTTGGATTGGTGTGCAGGTCAATGATCTCAACTCTTCAGATTCCTCAATGACAGAGGCAACGTCTCATGGTAATTTACAATATCCTCCACCGGGTGTTTTTGTCACAAATGTTCACCCCAGGATGCATATCAATATTTCAAGTGAACCACCTGAGTCAAGAGTAGAGCTACAGGATGCTAGTAATGATGTTGGTTCGAGTAGCATGCGGGTTGAGTCATCTTCTGCAGTTCAGTTTCGAACTGATGCAAATGCAACTGAACAATCTGATATTCGATTGTCAAACTCCGAGATACGCTCTAGCTCTCAAACTGGTGCAGAATGTAGTGTCCATTTACATAATCAAATGAGAATTGGCATCAACAACCTCGCAATGGGTGGTACGGAGACTTATGAAACAGAACCAGCTGACGTAAGTCAACATGAAAACCCTGATCATGTTCATTCTCTTGATGTGATGTTACATGAACCATCTAGGCATGCTGTAAAACATGAGGATCTCTCTGAGTTTGATCAATTTCCTCAGATTGTTCCTTCACGAGAAAGTGTATGGGAGTTACCTTTTCTGCAAGGATGGTTAGTGGGTCAAACCCAAGTTGGTGTTCCCTCAATGCTTTCCCACGTTGGAGGCAGTCATGAAAGCCTTCCTCAACAGATTGGTTCCTCCGCTATGCCATCTAATCTGTCCACTCCTAATGTTGAGGTAGCTATGCCATCTTCAGAAATGCCCAGCGGCATCAGCATACCAGCAGTTTTGCAATCAGGTTTACAGAATCAATTTTCACCGTCCCTTTTACCTGTAGCTGAGGCTGGAAATCTTGCGCCTTCTATCAATGCGGCACCTGATGGGTTTGATACCCAAGCCATTATAAGTAGAATCCAGTCAGAACTTGCCACATCAGTGTCGGCTACAGCTGCTACAGAGTTACCTTGCACTGTTAACTTAAAAGTATGGTCATATGACTTAAATAATCCCTGTGCTCAACTACAAAGATGCCATCTAACTATACCACATGTCGTCCTCTGCAGGTACCTTCTGAAGTTATGAACTTATCATATCTGTTCTAGCATGTGATTGATATAGTGTTATTCTTAACTTTCGTCACTTTTGCATGCATAATGTGAATTGAGCGCTTTTCATTCTTCGTATGAATGAACACAGACCAATTACTTGATAGAAATTGCTTAATATTATAAAGTTTTGTTATATAAATGTTTGGAGTGGCTTTGTGGAACTATACTCAATTGCATTTAGGTTTTTAATTTGCAATTGTGTTTGCAGTGAAATGGGTGCCCATTTCTCACCATGTGGTAGATTTTTAGCCGCATGTGTTGCATGTATGCACCCTCATATAGAAGCTGATCCAGGATTACAAACTCTTGTACACCAGGAGCATGGAATTCCAACATCACCAACTCGACATCCAATCTCAGCACATCAAGTAATGTATGAGCTCCGGATATATTCCCTGGAGGAAGCAACGTATGTCTCTATCCTTCAACAATTGCTGCTAATAATTTAATTATCCCTCAATGCACTCTAGTTCAAGCATGTCCGTTAAAATTTATACATTTCTTTTAACAGATTTGGATCAGTGCTTGTATCACGAGCAATTAGAGCTGCTCATTGCCTAACTTCAATCCAGGTCAGTTAATTACTTTATCACGTGGTTGATTTACTTTGCAAACCTAAGATAATAAGTTTTAAATATATTATTACTCCCTTCGTCCCATTTTAAAGACCTAGTTGACCATTTCACACACTTTAAGAAAAGTGTATAAATAAAGAGAGTTGTATAATTACTAAACTACCCATATTATTACTAGTGCTTTTTTCATAGCTAGTAGTAATGATTAAGGCTCTGTTTGGTAAGATTAAGCTATAAGCTAGCTTATAGCTGATTATAAGCTAGCTGATAGCTGAAAATTAGCTTATAGCTGAAAAGCTAGCTGATTGAAATTAAAGTGTTTGGTAAAATTAGCTTTTTAAATGATTGATAAATATAAAAAAACATTTATATGTAGTGGGTAGTTTTTTTTAGTGGGTAGTTTATTTTATAAAAAATAATAAAATGAAATTAAAGGTTACAAATGGAAAAAACCATAAAAAACTATAAGCTATAAGCTCAAATGCTACTTGAAATAGCATCTCAAAAAAAGCTATAAGCTCGTGAGAAAAGCTTTTTAGCAAACACTTTTATTTTTTTCAAACAAGCTTATAAGCTAGTCCAATAAGCTATAAGCTAGCTTATTGGACTTACCAAACACACCCTAAATTTAGTATACCATACAAAATCTGATTGGTTGAGTATACCACACATAAACAACATAACCCATAGGTCATTTATCTAAAGGGTAAAATTGGAAAAGATGACTTTGAAAGTTGTATAGGTCATTTATTTTGGGACAATTTTTTTTTCAAAACTATGTCATTTAAAATGGGACGGAGGGAGTATTGTTTGTTTGACCCAAAAATATATTGTTGAAAGCTATTTAATGTATATTTTAAAGAACAATTTATTAGTGCTTTTTTTGAAATCGTAGGTGCTAGGTAGTTTGTTCTTTGTATTCTTTTCATCACAGTATTACAACAATATGTTTTCTCCATTTTAATTTATGTTCATCATATGTCGTCATGATCATAATTCTATTTTTAGTTTGCATGTGCACATGTTTGCATGTTTTTTCACTTTTATTAATACTTGATGATAATATCTCCTCTCTCCCTCACTCCTGTGCTCTCTTGCTCATAGAGAGAGAGAGAGAGATCTTACTTTTGTCCTAGTTTGTATTACACAAACAAAAAGTAAATCCATTGGTATTATAATTTGGAAAATGCTAACTAGTGCCCCGGGGGCACTAGTTAAGAGTGCCCCGGGGGCACTAGTTAAGGATACTAATTATAGTAAAATTACATTGAAACTTGTGTAGTCAATGTTTGTAAAATATAAAAAGTATCATTTCCAATGCAAAAATTGCTTTTTTTGTATCCTTACCTAATGCCCCGGGGGCACTAGTTAGCATGACCCTTATAATTTTTATCACATGTATCGTAGTAGCTTACTTACCTATTTTTGTCTTGAAGTTGCATGGGTCATTTAAATATTAATAGCTACTACAGTCACATTTCACTCGATTAGCAATAATCTAAGAAATCCTTATATTGTGGATTAAATTTGTGCAACTATTGTTTTAAATGTAGTTCTCGCCTACATCTGAGCATATACTTCTTGCCTATGGTCGACGTCATGGCTCTCTTCTCAAAACCATTGTCATTGATGGAGAAACAACATTACCGATATATACAGTTTTAGAGGTAAAATACTTTTTTTTTTCTCAATGTAAAATTATCTTATCATCTGCAGTGCATTGTGATATAAATAAATAATAGACTCCTTCCTATCTTGAATATAAGAAAAATATATATTCATATTTGGTGGTCTTAAATATAAGTAAATTTAACTAATTTTACTCTTTTTTTAATGATGTCATTTCTAAAATACCCATAATTTAATGCAAGTATTATTTTCCACCGACTCTTATTTTCATGAAAAGTTTCCTATTAATGATATTTTTCAGAATGCACTTATTTTTTTATGGGATCAAGAAAATTAATCTCACTTAACCAAATTTCTTCGTAAGTGTCAAGTTATTTAATTTTGCTTTATAATAAAAATTGGAGGGAGTATATATCTATTTATTATAATCTCCACATAATCTCCACATCTATTTAGTAACTGTATCAAATTAATGTTTATTCATTGTTTAGTTGTTGTGTTGGCTGGTGGTTGATAGTAACTATGTTTGCTTTTGAACTAACATTGATTGTTGTTGGTCATCTCTCTCATCTCTTCAATGTAATTAAAATTGTTTTGAGTTGGATTTCATGTCTTTGAATTTGTCTTTGTGTTTTAGGTATATAGAGTATCAGATTTGGAACTTGTCAGGGTGCTTCCTAGTGCAGAGGATGAAGTCAATGTGGCATGCTTTCATCCTTTTCCTGGGTCAGGGCTTGTATATGGAACCAAGGTATGCTTTTGAATGGAAACTGAAAGCTTTCCTTTATATTATTTTAATTTTTCTGAAACAGGCTTTCACTTATACTCCTTGCTCGTGGTGGTTGTAGGAAGGAAAGCTTAGGGTCTTCCAGTTTGACCGTGCTCACACTGTGAAAGGCACCAGATCTGTTTACTTCCCTGAGGAGAACATTGTTGGAGCTAGTCAGTGAGCAAGGTGTCGTCATACATTACATATTTTTGGGATTTCAAATTCTTTTAGATGACTTTAATTTAATTTTCCTGTGGATGAAAGTAAATTTTCACCCTTTCTTTCTGCTCTTGGTTAATTATTAAAGGGTCAAAGCAAGAAAGTAATGGTTTCAATATCATGGCCTTTTTCAGGACTTGTTCATATGAAAATGTAAGGTGTTGTAGAATTTCAAAAGTTATAAAGAATTAGCAATTATGTTGTGGATTTTCCGGGGCTCTTGTTAAACTTAAAAAAAAATACTTTGAAAGTTACTTTGAGAAAGATTAATATAAGTGAGTGTCACACACCTAACGCACTCCAATGTATTAGTATCACATCACATGTTAAAAAGATAAATGTGGTAAATATTAAATGTTAAGTTTGTGAATTTAACTTTTTAAATATTAGTAAATATTTTGTATAATTAAATGTTATATTTCTATTTTTAGGTAGATTAACACATACTTTTGGTGCACATGTTAACATGACTTTTTTTCTATTTCTTACCTTGTAACCGGTTGAGCAAATTGAAGAGTTGTTTTTACCTTTTCATATTCTTTTTGATATATTATATTATTTAAATCGTAAATTTTTCATCTTCCACCGTTCATGACCTCTTTCAAAATAAAATACATGGACCATGATATTATTAATTTATTAGGAAAAAGATATTGTTTAAAAAAGAATTATATTATTTTGATTGAAAAATTATATATTTTATTTACTATGATATTTTGGAGCCTGTAATAAAAATAATCACTGTTCATGACCTCTTTCAAAATAAAATACATGTTCATGGACCATGTTTTGGACGTGCAACAACATCAATCCTCAAAATTTTGGAGCCTATAATAAAAATAATCTCATGATCAGCATTAGATATTGATTAATAAATTAACGATTAACTATGATATTTTGTGTGCAAAGTCCTTGGTTCAAATTTTTACGGTATCATTTTTCTGCTTAATTTTTGTTTCAATCCTATAAAAATTGTTTCGGTCCTATAAAAATATAAACTATTACACGTACTTATATTATATGTAGAACTTATTCACCAATTCAACCATGATATTTTTACTATAAGATCAACCTTGGTATTTTTCATTTTATTTACAATTTAAATAAAAATAATATTTTTAAATTTCTTTATTTGAGACCAATATTTCATATTCAAATACGACCCTCCAAATAATCGGTCCAAATAAGACCCGTAAAAATTAGTATAACATACCATGTAGAGTTTCAGTCACGTTAAGGATACAAAAAATTTTGATGTAGACTTTTCATTATACCAACAATACCTTTGATTTTATTTTTTTGAGCGATACAAAAATTTTTTATTAACAAACTCATCATAACATAAGACATGTATTTTTTGATTTTTTTGAGCAGCAAAAATCTTTTATTAACAAACTCACCATAACATAAGACATTTTTTTTTTACATAAATTTGCATAATAGACACAGACAAATGCAGAACGTGCCCTGTCTAACCGCTAGTATTCATAATTTCTTTATATGAAAAATATCTGATAGTTTTTTTTTTTTTGTTAAATTATTTTATAGGTTGATATTTTGTCGTTGAGTCAAACAAACATTAAAAAAATAAAACTATATTTAGTATTGATGATAAATTGAACACTTTAATGTTCGTTATATAATAAATATTTTCTATCATATTTTAATCAATTATTTGATACACCAATGTGACGAGATAAATTTTTTTTTTTAATCACATCCCGTTATTCCTTTAGAAATATCTTGTGCGAACACGATAAGCAAATCCTTTTCTTTCTTTTTTTCTCGCGTGTGCTTTTTTCTTTCACGACTCATCTCATTCTTTCTTCTATGTTATTCATCTGCGCCTTTATTCTTCTTCTCACCATCAAGAAATCTAAACCCAACAAATTAATTAATCACAAACTTCATTTTTCCTTCAAAATATTCTCCCTAAAAACATTTCTTTTTTACTCAAAATTCTTTTTTTTTTTCAACAATTTTTTCCCAGAAAATCCCAAAATGGGTTTTGGAGTGGAAATTGCAACGAATTTGCTCACGGTGCATTCACATCACAAGCACCGACTCAATCAGAGTCCTGTGCATTTGGGTTTTTCATTTCCCTTCAATTTGTTGTATATTTTGACAAAATAATTTATTTTGAAGCCCTTTTCTTTTTTTTTTCTTTTTTTTTTTTTTTTTTTTTTTTGAATCAAAGCAAATATTATTAAAGAAGCAAGACTAGGTTACAAAGGCCATATCTTTTTGGATATGATGATTTATACAATCAGGGAAATAATTGGACCACCACTTGTTGGGCTCAGTAAAAGCCCATCTAGCCAAAGAGTGTGCTGCGTGATTCCCCTCTCTGCTTACCCACTTCAGAGAAAGCTTGTTGTTTAGATCGAAAGCCCTAGAGCACTCACGAGCCAACAGTCCCCATTGATTCCTTGGGAAAATTTTGTTGTGAATCGCGTTAACTATCACTGCTGCGTCCATCTCCACAATAACTTCATCGAGCTCCATCGCCTGAATCAAATTCAACGCTTCTTTGAGTCCCGCTGTTTCTGCTAAACCCACATCATTCGATCCCTTTATAACCCTCGTTGCAGCCCCAACGCAGCGGCCATCATCCCGTCGTAGGACCATACCTAACCCCCAATGGCCATCATCCTGAAGATGAGCATCCACATTGAGCTTTAGGCAGTTCCTAGGCGGGGGACTCCAGCTTTTGTCGTTACTAGCAAACGAAGGATGGGACGAAGTCTTGGGTTCAAGTCGTTGATCATTGATGTTATGGTGGTATTCATGAAGCAGCTTCAATGCACGGGGGAGAGCTAATTGCACAGGTATGTCTTGATGTTGAAAAACTTTCTGATTTCTAGCAAACCATATAGTGTAAGTGATTGTAGTAATGATTTGCATACTTTCCTTGTTTGTGTTATTTAGCATGTAATAGAACCAGTCTGAGAAAGATTGAGTCATAGAAGTAGTAGTAGTAATGGTTAGGGGAGAGCTAAACCACATCTGTTGAGCCCACTCACAAGTCATAAAAATATGGTCAATGGTTTTTGGCGCTTTATTACATCTAGGGCATATGGAGTCACATAGAATGCCCTTCGTTAGCAAATTTGTTTTAACCGGAATAGCCTTATTAAGAATCCTCCAAATGAGATGTATTTGCTTTGGCGGGTTCTTCAAATTCCAAATTTTTGCCCAATTTGAGTCCATTTGCTGATAATTGCTATGTTGGGCTTGGTTATACTTTGTCTGCTCCCAATCCATTATAGCGTTATATCCAGATTTAACAGTGTAGTTACCATCTGTGGTTCCTTGCCAACTCAGAATATCTTCCTTCATATTGCTAAGCAGGGGTATATTAAGAATGGAAGCTGCTTCCATTGGGAAAAAAGTTTGTTTGATAAGTTGCACATTCCAATCTGTGTTTGGAGAATCAATGAGCTCTTTGACCTTCTTTAGACTAGTGTTTTCAGGCTTAGGGGTCCATATTGTGCTTCCCCCTAAAGGATGTATCCATCTATCTTCCCATATATTTATCTTTGTCCCATCTCCCACAAACCAAAAGCAACCCTTTTTAAGAATCCAGCTAGCCATTTGAATGCTCCGCCAAGAGTAACTAGCTCTGTAACTATGTTTTGTTTGGAGCAACTGATTGTTGGGGTAATATTTTGCCTTTAGAACTGTGGCCACTAAGGAGTCTGGTTCAGTCATGAGTCTCCATCCTTGTTTTGCCAACAAGGCTTCATTGAAAGCTGAAAGATCCCTGAAGCCCATACCTCCTTGTTTCTTTTGTTTGCAAAGCTTTTTCCAGCTTACCCAATGTATTTTCCTCTGATCTACATTGCTTCCCCACCAAAATCTACATATCATACTTTCCATGTGGTTGCATAGCCCTTTAGGGAGTAAAAAACAGCTCATTAAGTAGGTGGGGATGGCTTGGGCAACAGCTTTAATGAGCACACCTCTGCCAGCAAATGATAGGTTCCTCTCTTTCCAACCTTTCAGTTTCTTCCATATTTTATCTTGGATATAGTTAAACACTTGGGTTTTGGATTTACCAATAAAAGTAGGTTGTCCTAGATATTTTGAGAAATGATCAACCATAGGCATAAGAAGGATTTGCTGTATATTTACTCTTGTTGACTGTTGCACTTTTTTGCTGAAAACAATTTCTGATTTATTGTAGTTGACAAGTTGTCCAGAGGCTTGTTGGTATGTGGTAATAAGAGTTTTCATGTTTGTAGTTTCTTCCTCTGTTGCCCTGCAGAACATCAGACTGTCATCTGCAAAAAATAGGTGGGTAATTTCAGGTGCTCTTGGGGCTACTTTAACCCCATGAATGAGCTTATTTTGTTGAGCTTTAGAGATAAGAGCAGAAAGCACATCCGCACAAATAATAAAGAGATAGGGAGAGAGAGGGTCTCCCTGTCTGAGGCCTCTTTTAGGATAAAAAACTTTAGATGGTTTCCCATTAATGAGAATGGAAAACGACACAGTGGTGACACATTTTAAGATAGTTTTGATTAATTTCTTTGGGAAATTCATTGCTTCCAGGGTAGCATATAAGAAATTCCATTCCAGTCTGTCATAGGCCTTTGCCATATCGGTTTTGATGCCCACATAGCCAGTTTGTTTGGTAGTTTGAGAGAGGTAGTGGAAAATTTCATTGGCAATAAGAGAGTTGTCAGTAATAAGTCTTCCCGGGACAAAAGCACTTTGATTAGGGCTTATAATGTCAGGTAGGATGGTTTTTATTCTGTTTGCTATTGTTTTTGTGATGATTTTGAGTGTAACATTGCACAGGGAAATGGGTCTAAAATCACTAGGTTGGGAGGGGTTGGTTATTTTAGGGATAAGGCAGATGTGAGTAGTATTGAACGCTTCAGGATTTCCCTCATGGTTTAGAACCTTAAGAGCCATTCTAGTGATATCTTTTCCAACAATTTCCCAATAGGTGTGGTAGAATCTTGCTGGTAAAGCCCATCATTATTATTAGAGAAATGCTACTTATCGCGAATAGGAGCATCACGAACGTGTAGCGAATGACGTGGCATCTTTTAGTCCACCGATTTGCATCATTTCCATTAATTTATTTTGCTCTTGTTTATCTCTTCTCTCATCCTCGTCTTCCAAAATTTCTTATTCTAAAATTTTTAACTAATCATTTTCATCTCTTCTCCATAATTTCTCTCTTAATCTCTTGTAACCAATTGAGGTCTTTTTCTATTACCTCTTAAGGCTGACCTCTTTTCTCAACTTGGTTTTTCTTTTTCTTGTTTGAAAAGAACTGTTAAGATGGGGTTTTGGAAAGTGAAGATTTTGATAACAAACTACTCTTAGAAAGTCTTTGTTTTGAGGGTGTATCGGTGGAGATGAACTGGTTGGCTATTGAAGAAATCGAATTTGTTAAGTGGTCAAAAAATTGGTGGTTGAAGGTTCCTATTTCCTACTCTTTTGTTCAATGTTTGCTAGGATGTTCAATAAATTAAGGCCAAAACTTGCAGGAGTGTAGTTGATGGTGTTCTGTTGAAACTTTCAGAGCATATTGAAATCATTTTTGGTTCATGATGTTGCTAGCAGAAGGTTTGATGCATTTTTCTTGTAAATGGAGTCATAATGATTTGCATAAATTTGATTTTGTTTACCTGGTAACAATGATATTTCTTGACAAAACAATGATGGGTGTATTTCTTGACAAAACAATGATGGGTATTTGCATAGATTGATGTAGTTACTAGTAATATATAAGAGTACAGTAAAAACGAAAAACAATCACAAGCACCGACTCAATCAGAGTCCTGTGCATTTGGGTTTTTCATTTCCCTTCAATTTGTTGTATATTTTGACAAAATAATTTATTTTGAAGCCCTTTTTTGTTTTTTTTTTTTTTTTTTTTTGAATCAAAGCAAATATTATTAAAGAAGCAAGACTAGGTTACAAAGGCCATATCTTTTTGGATATGATGATTTATACAATCAGGGAAATAATTGGACCACCACTTGTTGGGCTCAGTAAAAGCCCATCTAGCCAAAGAGTGTGCTGCGTGATTCCCCTCTCTGCTTACCCACTTCAGAGAAAGCTTGTTGTTTAGATCGAAAGCCCTAGAGCACTCACGAGCCAACAGTCCCCATTGATTCCTTGGGAAAATTTTGTTGTGAATCGCGTTAACTATCACTGCTGCGTCCATCTCCACAATAACTTCATCGAGCTCCATCGCCTGAATCAAATTCAACGCTTCTTTGAGTCCCGCTGTTTCTGCTAAACCCACATCATTCGATCCCTTTATAACCCTCGTTGCAGCCCCAACGCAGCGGCCATCATCCCGTCGTAGGACCATACCTAACCCCCAATGGCCATCATCCTGAAGATGAGCATCCACATTGAGCTTTAGGCAGTTCCTAGGCGGGGGACTCCAGCTTTTGTCGTTACTAGCAAACGAAGGATGGGACGAAGTCTTGGGTTCAAGTCGTTGATCATTGATGTTATGGTGGTATTCATGAAGCAGCTTCAATGCACGGGGGAGAGCTAGTTGCACAGGTATGTCTTGATGTTGAAAAACTTTCTGATTTCTAGCAAACCATATAGTGTAAGTGATTGTAGTAATGATTTGCATACTTTCCTTGTTTGTGTTATTTAGCATGTAATAGAACCAGTCTGAGAAAGATTGAGTCATAGAAGTAGTAGTAGTAATGGTTAGGGGAGAGCTAAACCACATCTGTTGAGCCCACTCACAAGTCATAAAAATATGGTCAATGGTTTCTGGCGCTTTATTACATCTAGGGCATATGGAGTCACATAGAATGCCCTTCGTTAGCAAATTTGTTTTAACCGGAATAGCCTTATTAAGAATCCTCCAAATGAGATGTATTTGCTTTGGCGGGTTCTTCAAATTCCAAATTTTTGCCCAATTTGAGTCCATTTGCTGATAATTGCTATGTTGGGCTTGGTTATACTTTGTCTGCTCCCAATCCATTATAGCGTTATATCCAGATTTAACAGTGTAGTTACCATCTGTGGTTCCTTGCCAACTCAGAATATCTTCCTTCATATTGCTAAGCAGGGGTATATTAAGAATGGAAGCTGCTTCCATTGGGAAAAAAGTTTGTTTGATAAGTTGCACATTCCAATCTGTGTTTGGAGAATCAATGAGCTCTTTGACCTTCTTTAGACTAGTGTTTTCAGGCTTAGGGGTCCATATTGTGCTTCCCCCTTGAGGATGTATCCATCTATCTTCCCATATATTTATCTTTGTCCCATCTCCCACAAACCAAAAGCAACCCTTTTTAAGAATCCAGCTAGCCATTTGAATGCTCCGCCAAGAGTAACTAGCTCTGTAACTATGTTTTGTTTGGAGCAACTGATTGTTGGGGTAATATTTTGCCTTTAGAACTGTGGCCACTAAGGAGTCTGGTTCAGTCATGAGTCTCCATCCTTGTTTTGCCAACAAGGCTTCATTGAAAGCTGAAAGATCCCTGAAGCCCATCATTATTATTAGAGAAATGCTACTTATCGCGAATAGGAGCATCACGAACGTGTAGCGAATGACGTGGCATCTTTTAGTCCACCGATTTGCATCATTTCCATTAATTTATTTTGCTCTTGTTTATCTCTTCTCTCATCCTCGTCTTCCAAAATTTCTTATTCTAAAATTTTTAACTAATCATTTTCATCTCTTCTCCATAATTTCTCTCTTAATCTCTTGTAACCAATTGAGGTCTTTTTCTATTACCTCTTAAGGCTGACCTCTTTTCTCAACTTGGTTTTTCTTTTTCTTGTTTGAAAAGAACTGTTAAGATGGGGTTTTGGAAAGTGAAGATTTTGATAACAAACTACTCTTAGAAAGTCTTTGTTTTGAGGGTGTATCGGTGGAGATGAACTGGTTGGCTATTGAAGAAATCGAATTTGTTAAGTGGTCAAAAAATTGGTGGTTGAAGGTTCCTATTTCCTACTCTTTTGTTCAATGTTTGCTAGGATGTTCAATAAATTAAGGCCAAAACTTGCAGGAGTGTAGTTGATGGTGTTCTGTTGAAACTTTCAGAGCATATTGAAATCATTTTTGGTTCATGATGTTGCTAGCAGAAGGTTTGATGCATTTTTCTTGTAAATGGAGTCATAATGATTTGCATAAATTTGATTTTGTTTACCTGGTAACAATGATATTTCTTGACAAAACAATGATGGGTGTATTTCTTGACAAAACAATGATGGGTATTTGCATAGATTGATGTAGTTACTAGTAATATATAAGAGTACAGTAAAAACGAAAAACAATCACAAGCACCGACTCAATCAGAGTCCTGTGCATTTGGGTTTTTCATTTCCCTTCAATTTGTTGTATATTTTGACAAAATAATTTATTTTGAAGCCCTTTTTTTTTTTTTTTTTTTTTTTTTGAATCAAAGCAAATATTATTAAAGAAGCAAGACTAGGTTACAAAGGCCATATCTTTTTGGATATGATGATTTATACAATCAGGGAAATAATTGGACCACCACTTGTTGGGCTCAGTAAAAGCCCATCTAGCCAAAGAGTGTGCTGCGTGATTCCCCTCTCTGCTTACCCACTTCAGAGAAAGCTTGTTGTTTAGATCGAAAGCCCTAGAGCACTCACGAGCCAACAGTCCCCATTGATTCCTTGGGAAAATTTTGTTGTGAATCGCGTTAACTATCACTGCTGCGTCCATCTCCACAATAACTTCATCGAGCTCCATCGCCTGAATCAAATTCAACGCTTCTTTGAGTCCCGCTGTTTCTGCTAAACCCACATCATTCGATCCCTTTATAACCCTCGTTGCAGCCCCAACGCAGCGGCCATCATCCCGTCGTAGGACCATACCTAACCCCCAATGGCCATCATCCTGAAGATGAGCATCCACATTGAGCTTTAGGCAGTTCCTAGGCGGGGGACTCCAGCTTTTGTCGTTACTAGCAAACGAAGGATGGGACGAAGTCTTGGGTTCAAGTCGTTGATCATTGATGTTATGGTGGTATTCATGAAGCAGCTTCAATGCACGGGGGAGAGCTAATTGCACAGGTATGTCTTGATGTTGAAAAACTTTCTGATTTCTAGCAAACCATATAGTGTAAGTGATTGTAGTAATGATTTGCATACTTTCCTTGTTTGTGTTATTTAGCATGTAATAGAACCAGTCTGAGAAAGATTGAGTCATAGAAGTAGTAGTAGTAATGGTTAGGGGAGAGCTAAACCACATCTGTTGAGCCCACTCACAAGTCATAAAAATATGGTCAATGGTTTTTGGCGCTTTATTACATCTAGGGCATATGGAGTCACATAGAATGCCCTTCGTTAGCAAATTTGTTTTAACCGGAATAGCCTTATTAAGAATCCTCCAAATGAGATGTATTTGCTTTGGCGGGTTCTTCAAATTCTAAATTTTTGCCCAATTTGAGTCCATTTGCTGATAATTGCTATGTTGGGCTTGGTTATACTTTGTCTGCTCCCAATCCATTATAGCGTTATATCCAGATTTAACAGTGTAGTTACCATCTGTGGTTCCTTGCCAACTCAGAATATCTTCCTTCATATTGCTAAGCAGGGGTATATTAAGAATGGAAGCTGCTTCCATTGGGAAAAAAGTTTGTTTGATAAGTTGCACATTCCAATCTGTGTTTGGAGAATCAATGAGCTCTTTGACCTTCTTTAGACTAGTGTTTTCAGGCTTAGGGGTCCATATTGTGCTTCCCCCTTGAGGATGTATCCATCTATCTTCCCATATATTTATCTTTGTCCCATCTCCCACAAACCAAAAGCAACCCTTTTTAAGAATCCAGCTAGCCATTTGAATGCTCCGCCAAGAGTAACTAGCTCTGTAACTATGTTTTGTTTGGAGCAACTGATTGTTGGGGTAATATTTTGCCTTTAGAACTGTGGCCACTAAGGAGTCTGGTTCAGTCATGAGTCTCCATCCTTGTTTTGCCAACAAGGCTTCATTGAAAGCTGAAAGATCCCTGAAGCCCATACCTCCTTGTTTCTTTTGTTTGCAAAGCTTTTTCCAGCTTACCCAATGTATTTTCCTCTGATCTACATTGCTTCCCCACCAAAATCTACATATCATACTTTCCATGTGGTTGCATAGCCCTTTAGGGAGTAAAAAACAGCTCATTAAGTAGGTGGGGATGGCTTGGGCAACAGCTTTAATGAGCACACCTCTGCCAGCAAATGATAGGTTCCTCTCTTTCCAACCTTTCAGTTTCTTCCATATTTTATCTTGGATATAGTTAAACACTTGGGTTTTGGATTTACCAATAAAAGTAGGTTGTCCTAGATATTTTGAGAAATGATCAACCATAGGCATAGGAAGGATTTGCTGTATATTTACTCTTGTTGACTGTTGCACTTTTTTGCTGAAAACAATTTCTGATTTATTGTAGTTGACAAGTTGTCCAGAGGCTTGTTGGTATGTGGTAATAAGAGTTTTCATGTTTGTAGTTTCTTCCTCTGTTGCCCTGCAGAACATCAGACTGTCATCTGCAAAAAATAGGTGGGTAATTTCAGGTGCTCTTGGGGCTACTTTAACCCCATGAATGAGCTTATTTTGTTGAGCTTTAGAGATAAGAGCAGAAAGCACATCCGCACAAATAATAAAGAGATAGGGAGAGAGAGGGTCTCCCTGTCTGAGGCCTCTTTTAGGATAAAAAACTTTAGATGGTTTCCCATTAATGAGAATGGAAAACGACACAGTGGTGACACATTTT
The DNA here is from genome assembly GCF_020283565.1 of Trifolium pratense. Taxonomy (NCBI): domain Eukaryota; kingdom Viridiplantae; phylum Streptophyta; class Magnoliopsida; order Fabales; family Fabaceae; genus Trifolium; species Trifolium pratense. The sequence continues at coordinate 45,460,481 of NC_060059.1, read as the reverse complement.
AAGATAGTTTTGATTAATTTCTTTGGGAAATTCATTGCTTCCAGGGTAGCATATAAGAAATTCCATTCCAGTCTGTCATAGGCCTTTGCCATATCGGTTTTGATGCCCACATAGCCAGTTTGTTTGGTAGTTTGAGAGAGGTAGTGGAAAATTTCATTGGCAATAAGAGAGTTGTCAGTAATAAGTCTTCCCGGGACAAAAGCACTTTGATTAGGGCTTATAATGTCAGGTAGGATGGTTTTTATTCTGTTTGCTATTGTTTTTGTGATGATTTTGAGTGTAACATTGCACAGGGAAATGGGTCTAAAATCACTAGGTTGGGAGGGGTTGGTTATTTTAGGGATAAGGCAGATGTGAGTAGTATTGAACGCTTCAGGATTTCCCTCATGGTTTAGAACCTTAAGAGCCATTCTAGTGATATCTTTTCCAACAATTTCCCAATAGGTGTGGTAGAATCTTGCTGGTAAAGCCCATCATTATTATTAGAGAAATGCTACTTATCGCGAATAGGAGCATCACGAACGTGTAGCGAATGACGTGGCATCTTTTAGTCCACCGATTTGCATCATTTCCATTAATTTATTTTGCTCTTGTTTATCTCTTCTCTCATCCTCGTCTTCCAAAATTTCTTATTCTAAAATTTTTAACTAATCATTTTCATCTCTTCTCCATAATTTCTCTCTTAATCTCTTGTAACCAATTGAGGTCTTTTTCTATTACCTCTTAAGGCTGACCTCTTTTCTCAACTTGGTTTTTCTTTTTCTTGTTTGAAAAGAACTGTTAAGATGGGGTTTTGGAAAGTGAAGATTTTGATAACAAACTACTCTTAGAAAGTCTTTGTTTTGAGGGTGTATCGGTGGAGATGAACTGGTTGGCTATTGAAGAAATCGAATTTGTTAAGTGGTCAAAAAATTGGTGGTTGAAGGTTCCTATTTCCTACTCTTTTGTTCAATGTTTGCTAGGATGTTCAATAAATTAAGGCCAAAACTTGCAGGAGTGTAGTTGATGGTGTTCTGTTGAAACTTTCAGAGCATATTGAAATCATTTTTGGTTCATGATGTTGCTAGCAGAAGGTTTGATGCATTTTTCTTGTAAATGGAGTCATAATGATTTGCATAAATTTGATTTTGTTTACCTGGTAACAATGATATTTCTTGACAAAACAATGATGGGTGTATTTCTTGACAAAACAATGATGGGTATTTGCATAGATTGATGTAGTTACTAGTAATATATAAGAGTACAGTAAAAACGAAAAACAATCACAAGCACCGACTCAATCAGAGTCCTGTGCATTTGGGTTTTTCATTTCCCTTCAATTTGTTGTATATTTTGACAAAATAATTAATTTTGAAGCCCTTTTTTTTTTTTTTTTTTTTTTTTGAATCAAAGCAAATATTATTAAAGAAGCAAGACTAGGTTACAAAGGCCATATCTTTTTGGATATGATGATTTATACAATCAGGGAAATAATTGGACCACCACTTGTTGGGCTCAGTAAAAGCCCATCTAGCCAAAGAGTGTGCTGCGTGATTCCCCTCTCTGCTTACCCACTTCAGAGAAAGCTTGTTGTTTAGATCGAAAGCCCTAGAGCACTCACGAGCCAACAGTCCCCATTGATTCCTTGGGAAAATTTTGTTGTGAATCGCGTTAACTATCACTGCTGCGTCCATCTCCACAATAACTTCATCGAGCTCCATCGCCTGAATCAAATTCAACGCTTCTTTGAGTCCCGCTGTTTCTGCTAAACCCACATCATTCGATCCCTTTATAACCCTCGTTGCAGCCCCAACGCAGCGGCCATCATCCCGTCGTAGGACCATACCTAACCCCTAATGGCCATCATCCTGAAGATGAGCATCCACATTGAGCTTTAGGCAGTTCCTAGGCGGGGGACTCCAGCTTTTGTCGTTACTAGCAAACGAAGGATGGGACGAAGTCTTGGGTTCAAGTCGTTGATCATTGATGTTATGGTGGTATTCATGAAGCAGCTTCAATGCACGGGGGAGAGCTAATTGCACAGGTATGTCTTGATGTTGAAAAACTTTCTGATTTCTAGCAAACCATATAGTGTAAGTGATTGTAGTAATGATTTGCATACTTTCCTTGTTTGTGTTATTTAGCATGTAATAGAACCAGTCTGAGAAAGATTGAGTCATAGAAGTAGTAGTAGTAATGGTTAGGGGAGAGCTAAACCACATCTGTTGAGCCCACTCACAAGTCATAAAAATATGGTCAATGGTTTCTGGCGCTTTATTACATCTAGGGCATATGGAGTCACATAGAATGCCCTTCGTTAGCAAATTTGTTTTAACCGGAATAGCCTTATTAAGAATCCTCCAAATGAGATGTATTTGCTTTGGCGGGTTCTTCAAATTCCAAATTTTTGCCCAATTTGAGTCCATTTGCTGATAATTGCTATGTTGGGCTTGGTTATACTTTGTCTGCTCCCAATCCATTATAGCGTTATATCCAGATTTAACAGTGTAGTTACCATCTGTGGTTCCTTGCCAACTCAGAATATCTTCCTTCATATTGCTAAGCAGGGGTATATTAAGAATGGAAGCTGCTTCCATTGGGAAAAAAGTTTGTTTGATAAGTTGCACATTCCAATCTGTGTTTGGAGAATCAATGAGCTCTTTGACCTTCTTTAGACTAGTGTTTTCAGGCTTAGGGGTCCATATTGTGCTTCCCCCTTGAGGATGTATCCATCTATCTTCCCATATATTTATCTTTGTCCCATCTCCCACAAACCAAAAGCAACCCTTTTTAAGAATCCAGCTAGCCATTTGAATGCTCCGCCAAGAGTAACTAGCTCTGTAACTATGTTTTGTTTGGAGCAACTGATTGTTGGGGTAATATTTTGCCTTTAGAACTGTGGCCACTAAGGAGTCTGGTTCAGTCATGAGTCTCCATCCTTGTTTTGCCAACAAGGCTTCATTGAAAGCTGAAAGATCCCTGAAGCCCATCATTATTATTAGAGAAATGCTACTTATCGCGAATAGGAGCATCACGAACGTGTAGCGAATGACGTGGCATCTTTTAGTCCACCGATTTGCATCATTTCCATTAATTTATTTTGCTCTTGTTTATCTCTTCTCTCATCCTCGTCTTCCAAAATTTCTTATTCTAAAATTTTTAACTAATCATTTTCATCTCTTCTCCATAATTTCTCTCTTAATCTCTTGTAACCAATTGAGGTCTTTTTCTATTACCTCTTAAGGCTGACCTCTTTTCTCAACTTGGTTTTTCTTTTTCTTGGGTTTTGGAAAGTGAAGATTTTGATAACAAACTACTCTTAGAAAGTCTTTGTTTTGAGGGTGTATCGGTGGAGATGAACTGGTTGGCTATTGAAGAAATCGAATTTGTTAAGTGGTCAAAAAATTGGTGGTTGAAGGTTCCTATTTCCTACTCTTTTGTTCAATGTTTGCTAGGATGTTCAATAAATTAAGGCCAAAACTTGCAGGAGTGTAGTTGATGGTGTTCTGTTGAAACTTTCAGAGCATATTGAAATCATTTTTGGTTCATGATGTTGCTAGCAGAAGGTTTGATGCATTTTTCTTGTAAATGGAGTCATAATGATTTGCATAAATTTGATTTTGTTTACCTGGTAACAATGATATTTCTTGACAAAACAATGATGGGTGTATTTCTTGACAAAACAATGATGGGTATTTGCATAGATTGATGTAGTTACTAGTAATATATAAGAGTACAGTAAAAACGAAAAAAGAAAATATTTCCTCCGTGAAAATTCGCGAGAAGTTCATTCGCATTATATAGCAATGCTCCTTATTAAGTTGCTAACGTTTTATTTGGTCAATAAACATGTGTTTTTTCGTTATTAATAAGTTGTTAATACCTACTTACTCCTAGTTAATAGCTACATGATGGTTACAATGAAAAAAAAAAGTTTTCTCTCATGTATATATATTTGTACGTGGATTAAGAAAAAAAGAGTACATATACATGATTGATCTTGGGCACATAGAGTTTTCAACATAAACCAATATTATCTTTCCTTATAAATTGAGGTGCTATCTTCCTGGATTACATCACCGGTGTCTATTAATTCTTGTCAGTTCTGTCACTTCGGATATGATTCATATCCGAGAAGGACATGTTGAATCCTGGGGGATTTGCGCTTAATGAGGCGGATAAATCCTTATGGACAGTGCGATCAGCACGCCTCAGGGGATTATATTACGGTTGAGTATTTTGCAGGTCGTTCATGGTTTGTGCAATCGCGATGAAATTACTTTACAATTGCCGACATCAATCACCGCAATAACAAGACAAGTTTATATGAATTTTATTTCAATTTATTCTCTATAATTTTTGTTGAGTTATTTAAATTTATATGTGATTTATTATTGTGAATAGGTCCAATTTTTTACAACAATCTTAAGGATTTGATGATTTATCAAATGAATTTCTCAATTTTGTTTGCGACCTAATTCCCAAAGAGTTGCCGTGATTCATTTCTGGTAAAAGACTAGGAAATTAAATGGCATGGCGATTGACATTCAACGATAATGTAAAGACAACAAAGAAACCTTGGGTTACTTTGCTTTTGAAACTGTGAGTATATAATTTTTATATTGTGAGAAGCACATGTATGTTCATATCATATTTTGATGAATTAGACTTTAAAATTAATGACTATAAAAGTGGTATTGTTCATGTATATGATGCTTATCATGTGTTTAGAATAATGTTTTACAAGCGTGATTCAATGACATGTGTTGCGATGCTTAAAATTTGGTATACATGTAATATGTGCATATTGAGAACAATAATTAAATTGAGAAGATATATACCAGTTAGCATCAATGAAGGAAAATAGATTTATGAATTTAGATTATGCATATAGTGATGTTAATTTTCGTTTAACTTTAATAACCAAAGCAAATATGTGTGATGTGTGGTATTTTGTTAGAGTCCCTCATATATATATTAAATAATTATTGATGTGAAGTTGTTGTATATCTCTAAACTTTTATTTTTGAACTCGGTGGTTAACATTTTATTGTGTTAATTAAACGGTTCAATATTTATATTGTTCATTATTGTTATTCAAGTGAAGTGTTGCAGGAATATTTGTTGTCACTGAGGCATGTAAACTAGTTGAAAGTAAATTGAGGAGATGTCTTATTGAGAAATTTCATGACATTGAAATATTTATAGAGATACCTATATGCTATGTTGATGACGGATAGTCACACTCTAATCCATGCCTATTTTAGCAACATTAAATGCATTTTAGTAGGTTTTAAGCAATAAATTCAAGAGAAATCTACTCAGAAGCAGGGTTACTTGTTCTGCAAAAAAAGCAGGATTTTAAGCAGGAAAATATGATTTTCACTACGCTGGGGGCGTAGCCCATCACGCGCTGCGTGATGGAGATCTCAGAGAGCCAAGTTTTTCACCTTGATCACGCGCGGCGTGATGCCTATCACGCGCGGCGTGTAGCTTTGATCAGAATTGGATTGCTCTCTGACTTGATCACGCGCGGCGTGACATCGACCACGCGCGGCGTGAAGAAAGGAAGGATAACTACGCCGGGGGCGTGGAGCTATCACGCGCGGCGTGAAGGTTGCAGAGTTGAAGATCAGAGACCTCATATTTTATCATGCGCCGCGTGAGACCGTTACACGCGCGGCGTAGTTGAAGGAGGTGCAATATAAGGAAACTGCATTTTCTGGTTGAGGGGTTGGAAAATCTGCTACATTTCATCTACTTTCTGGTTTTGGGAGCTTTCATCGTTAGATCCAGAACTTCATAGGATAGCTTCAAGCACCTCAATAGCATGGATTCTCAAGCCATGAAGTTGAAGCGAGGACGCGAACGAAGCAACATGAGGAGCTAGACTTCTTGTGGAGGTAGGATCTAGGATAGCTTAGGATGTAGATGGATCTATTGTAATCTGCTATATTGTAAGAATTTACTCTTTTTCATAGTGTTCACTTAATGCAAATCTATACTTGATGCTTTATAATCCTTCACTAGTGTTATAATGATTTTGAGTTAAGTCACGTATGAGAATATTGGTTTAATTTCTGAACTGAATTGCATTGAGCACTCGAGTGTTTCCGGTCGAGAGATTGAAACATAGAGTGTAGCGAACGATCGACGCGCTTTCATATCATTTGTTGTAGGTAGCTTACACCCGAGAGATCGGGGGAGTATCGACAACGAATAGAGTGGATTTTGACAAGAGATTGCGATTCACTAATTTGTTGATCCAGTTGTGAACACTTGAGTAATTTCATATGATACGGTAGATTGCATGTGATTTAGCTATAGACTAGGTGATTCCGATGATTCTACCTCGCTTTTCCACTTATTACAAAGCACGTTTTTCTACCAATTAATCACTCAAACAAACCCCCAATTTATGTTTATTATTGCATGATGTTTATGAACACTATTAGACTCGTTTAGTCACACAATACCTGTGGATCGATATTTTTATTACTACGTGGCGAATTCGTACACTTGCGAATAGTCCATCAAGTTTTTGGCGCCGTTGCCGGGGATTGTGATTGATTCGACAAGGCAATAGTGTTTATATTTTCTGTGTTTTCTTTGATTTTTCTGTTTTACATTTTTCTACCGGAGCGTTCTACTTGTTTGTTTCCTTGTGCATGCGGAGGACAGGTCCCATTGAGCTGCAGTTTGATCCAGAAATTGAGAAGACAGCTCGTGCAAATCGGAAAGCGGCAAGGGAATCTCAAGCTTCTAGGGAAAAAGCTTCGTTAGGTGGTGTACCGGACTGTCAAGAACAGAGTTCAGCTGCTATGGAAGAAGAGCAGGATCCACCGATCAACGTTCCACCGATTCCTCAACCACAAAGACGTACTCTTGGTGACTATGGGCGAAGGGATAATGACGCTCTAGCAAATCAAGGTTTTCAACCGGCAAACCCGGTCTCCTTTGACATAAAGAATACTGTGTTATCCGCACTAAAAGAGAACCTGTAACAGCCCCCGGGCCCCATCATGGCGATCCCGGTGCTTTACCTCACGATCTTCTCCACCCCCCTCTCTAGTGGAGTGTTTGCCTTCCGTGGGAATCGAACCATGTACCCTGGGGTTCAAGTACATGTTCAATCCATTCCCACTACCAATTGAGCTACGTAGATCGATTATTCCTAGATCGATGATTCATTCCTATTTTCATAGTAAAACAAATAATTGAAATCATCATACAATTGGCCAAATCATATAAAGCATTAAGCATAAGGAATAATCAATAGAAACTAACTTCGTAATTCATTCATCATATCAAATGACAATCACATTTTTCAAGATTAAAAGTAATTAGAATCCCCTAAAGATCAATCATAAAGATTTAGCCAAACATGTTTAAATAAGAAATTACATTAACATGAGTGAAAGAAATCATCATTACAAGAAGGGATTAGATGTGTTTCCACCCTTGAATCCTTGCTTGAATGCCTCTTTGATCCTCTGAAATAGCCGTCAAAAATCAGTTCTCGATCCAATATTTCGTATCCCTAAAATGAGAAACTGTTTTCAATTTATAGTGCAGAATTCGTGCCAAGCCAGGCTTGGCTCTGCCCAAGCTGGGCGCAGAAGGCAGAGAGCAATTCTTCAATTTTCAAGCTGGGCTCAGCTGCCCCTAAGCTGGGCGCAGAAGGCAGAAGCTAGGCAATTTTTCATCTTTTCTTGTTATCATGCTATCTCATATTTCATGCAATTTCTTCTTATTTAATTGCTAAAAACATGGTATAAACCTACTTGTTTGCTTGCATTTGCTAAAAAAAAACATAGTAATGACATGAAGTCATCACAACCCCAAACTTGAACTTTTCCTTGTCCTCAAGGAATATCTTCATCCATCGGAAAACCTGGCACTATCAAACAGTCTAATTCAAAGCCATCAAAGTCAGTCAAGTTAGAACATCACAATTATCATTTCAATGATCATCCCTATCATGAATTTACTTGCACACAAATTAATACCGAAAAATCAAGAACTTTTCACAAATATTGACCAAACCATAATCACTTCACTCCCTCACATTCTCTCCTGTTTAAATTGGTATATTCACTCAATCAACACAAACATAGCCATTCTACCATAAGCTTGCAAACATTCTAACAATCGATCAACATGCATAAGAGTTCACACTTTAAGAGGACTTGAGGGTTATAACGGGGCTAAGGTTTTAGGGTGGATATTTTTGTATGGTAAGCAGAAAAACTTGGAGTTTTAAAGATCACTCATTTAACAAAGAATTAGATTATTCAAACATCCCCCCAAAATTCAAACATCATCATACTAGAGAATTTATTTGTCAAACTTTTCTTTGTTTTTCATTTTTTTTTTGCGGAGAGGTTCATTAGCATTTCTTTATTTGGTGTTTTGTTTTTGTTATTTTTTTTATAAACACCATTTTTTTTCACAAGGTAATGCCTCTCCCTACTTAATTCTTTTTTCTTTATTTTTTTTGATAAATTCTCTAGTACCCCACCCCAAACTTAATCAGTTGCAAATACCAAAAGCAACCCCAAACTTAATGATGAACAATGTGCTCTAATCATAAGTTAAGTGATCTAACTCCAAGAAAATCATCTTTTTTTTTCTTATATGTTTTCAAACTTGGGTTATCAAACAAAGAATATTTTTCTTTCGGCTCAACGGGGTTAACAAAGGATATAAGATAAGGAATGGTGGCTTCAAAAAGGCTCAAGGTACAAACAACATGCCTCAGTGTGTAATTCAAAGCAATCAATCAATTAAAAGAACATAAGCAAGTTCTAGAGAATTAGCTAAGTTGTGGAATCTCTCATGACAAGAAAATTTATGTGTTTGGGCTCGAAATCTCACGGCTTGGCCGGATTAACGAGTGGTCAATGTTTGAGAAATTTCCTCAACTTTTCTAATTATCATCAAATATGACAATCAATTAAACAAGGGAATCACAAATTCATGTATCATGGATGCTAACATAGATGACTTTTAATGGCATTTAAACAAAACTATTCGAACAATGCACAAGTTTTCAAATAGACAAAAACATTCATAAAAGACAAAATTAAATTCAAGGGAAGTGATACTAACCAACAGTAGAGCAGTCAAAAGTGGGAAGAACCACCCCTTTTTTTTTAACATTGGCGCGGGGATCCGTAAGGCTTGAGTCGGACGCAACACCAAATTTTTTTTTCTCATGTTTTTTTTTTAAACTCCACTCTACTCCTTTGCTTAACCTGCAAGCACAAACAAATGTAGCAAAAACCAGATGTTAATAAATAAAACCTTGGGTTGCCTCCCAAGCAGCGCTCGTTTAAAGTCCTGAGCTTGACGCACCATCATCCAAGTTAGGGAGGATACTTCAAATTTGATTTCCCCCGTCTCCTCTTTTCCTCCTTCTTCAATGGGGTCACATTGCGATCACAAAGCAACAATTTTTTGATGACCGGATGACTCACAAACTTTATCCACTTGTGCTTCCATTTTTTTCTTTTCTTCTTCTTTAGCCTTTTAGGAGCTTCCATGGAATCTTCCATACTAACTTCCCTTTTTGGACCCACATGAACCGAATTTACCTGAAAGCTATCGGAAATAATACTCATCAAACCAATTTCAAATATCTTCATCACTTCATTCTTCACCAAGTCTTCCAATGTTGTAGTCGAGAGCTCTTGAGATGGGACCACCGAATTGGAATCCTCTTCATTCTTCAGCTTGTGCAAGCAAAAGGCTGGAATTACACCATTCAAATCCCAACCCATGACACCATCATCCATTTTCAAATATTTCAAAATTTTCTCTTCTTCCAAAGGAGTGAGCAAGCTACTAATGATCACAGGTTGCTTACAACCATCTCCCAAAAATACATATTTCCAATTAGGAGGGAGTGCTTTCAAATCCAGAGAAATTGACTTTGTTGCTTCTTTCTTTGAGTTCCCAATCTCATCTTCAATGACATCCACTTTAAAGCATTGTGGAGTCACATCTTGATTTCTTATACATTCAAAGATATTGAAGTTAACTTGCTCATCATTGAGCCTCAACATTAAATCACCCATCTCCACATCAATTAGAGCTCTCCCGGTTGCTAGAAAGGGTCTTCCCAATAACAAAGGCATTTCGGCGTTTTCTTCCATATCGAGAATTACAAAATCCACCGGAAAGACAAATTCGGCCACTCTTACCAAAACATCTTGTAAGATTCCATAGGGGTACGTGATGGACCGATCCGCAAGAGATAACTGCATCTTTGTGGGTTTAGCTACGGCACCGGGTATTTTTTTCATCATAGAGAGGGGCATCAAGTTGATGCTTGCTCCTAAGTCACAAAGTGCTCTCCCAACATGTAAATTCCCAATAGAACAAGGTATAGTGAAACTACCGGGATCTTTCTTCTTTTGTGGGAGTTTTCTTTGAAGAATTGAACTACACTCTTCCGTCAACAACACGGTTTCATCCTCTTTAGGCTGCCTCTTCTTAGTCAACAACTCCTTCATGAACTTGGCATACATAGGCATTTGCTCCAAAGCTTCCATAAACGGAATTGTGACTTGAAGGCTATTAAACATCTCCATGAACTTCTTAAAGTCGATATCTTTTCTCTTACTCTTCTTTTTGTGAGGGTAGGGTAGCTTCTCATGAGGTAGAACTACTTGAGCTTTTTCTCCATCTTTCAAAATTTTACTCTTAATTTTCTTCAAATTTGAGTCGTTATCGACAAACCTTGCATCATCTTTTTTCTTCTTTCTCTCATTTTCAACTCCTCCCTCTTTTTCTTTTTCTTTCTCACTTTTTTCTACTTCTTCATTTTCACTCTTCCCTTCTACCACCTTCTTCTCACTCTCACTAGACACACTACTTTTGTTCTTCCTTATGTGTGGATAAGGTAACTTCACATAATAAGGAATTTTTTGAGGTCCCTCTTTCAAAAGTTGACTTTTTATCTTCCTTAACATTGAATTGGGATCAATAAGTCTTTCTTTCTTACTTTTCTCTTTTTTTTCCTCACTCTCATTTTCTACTTTTTTTTTGTAACAGCCCCCGGGCCCCATCATGGCGATCCCGGTGCTTTACCTCACGATCTTCTCCACCCCCCTCTCTAGTGGAGTTTTTGCCTTCCGTGGGAATCGAACCATGTACCCTGGGGTTCAAGTACATGTTCAATCCATTCCCACTATTTTTTTGTAACAGCCCCCGGGCCCCATCATTGCGATCCCGGTGCTTTACCTCACGACCTTCTCCACCCCCCTCTCTAGTGGAGTTTTTGCCTTCCGTGGGAATCGAACCATGTACCCTGGGGTTCAAGTACATGTTCAATCCATTCCCACTACCAATTGGGCTACGTAGCTCAATTGGTAGTGGGAATGGATTGAACATGTACTTGAACCCCAGGGTACATGGTTCGATTCCCACGAAAGGCAAAAACTCCACTAGAGAGGGGGGTGGAGAAGGTCGTGAGGTAAAGCACCGGGATCGCCATGATGGGGCCCGGGGGCTGTTACAGAACCCCTACTCCGGATCGGAATCTCAATGTCCCAACTTGCATTTGTCACATTTCTATGAGTCTTGCGATTATACCGACCCACCGGGGGTAAGTGAATCGGATAAAAGACTAAGGTTGTTCAAACACTCTCTCACCGGCCGTGCTAAGGATTGGTTGGATACAATACCCGCCGGAACTATTGAGACATGGAGACAGCTTGAAAGGAAGTTTTTGGACCGCTACTTTCCTATTCACAAGTTCTTGGAAAGGAGAGCGGAAATTAGTAATTTCGAACAAGCGGATGGAGAGACACTTTATGATTCTTGGGAGAGGTTCAAGGTGTGCTTAAAAAGGTGTCCCAATCATGGTTTCGACGGCCACAATCAGATGCAAATGTTTACACAAGGGTTGAGGCCGCAAACACGCATGATACTTGACGCATCAGCTGGTGGCTCATTGAAAAATAGGGATGAGGCTGAAGCAAGAGAGCTGGTGGAAAGTATGGCTCAAAACGAGTATAGGGCTACCAATGATAGAGGAGCCAACAAGAGAGGAGGAGTCTTGGAGCTGGACACACAAACAGCTCTATTAGCTCAACAAAAGCTAATGACTAGCCAAATGGAAGCGATGATGAAGCTGCTGTCCAATCCACAAGTTCAAACTTCTTCAATAGGTAAAATTGATAATGTGCGTTGTGATTTCTGTTTGCAGGACCATCCCAATGGTGGTTGTTTTATGGAAGGCTCAGAGGAAGCTCGATACTTAGCTAATTTCCGGAAACCGTACAACAACAACAATAACGGTTCCGGATGGGGAAACAATATGCAAGGTCAAGGTTCAGCTCAACAGCAGCAAAGGCCTCCATCAAGGATGGAAGAGACTCTTAATCAGTTCATGCTCATGACCCAAAGCAACTTCGAAGCAATGAAGTCAAGTCAAGAGACCTCAAACAAGAACCATGAAGCATCCATCAAGAATCTTGAGGTACAAATGGGTCAACTCTCAAGACAGTTTTCAATGTTGCAAAACCAAGGAGGTTTCGGTGGAAACACTCATGATAATCCGAAAAATGAAACTTGCAATGGAATCACTTTGAGGAGTAGAGAGGTACCGGAAAGGCCAACTGTGGAGAAGCCGTTGAAAAAGAAAGTCATTAAGGGAGAGGTTGAAAATAAGCAAGAGGTTGTAGTTGAAAATGAGAGACATGAGGGAGAAGTCGAAAATGAAAATTTGTCTAAGAAAATGGAGATTAGTGAGGATAAGGAAGAAGAAGTTGAAAAACAGAGGGAGATAAAAGAAAAAGAGAGGAAGAAGGTGGAGAAAGGAAAAGGTGTTGATGAATCGCCATATGCTAGGATGCCTTATCCTAGGAAGAAGAAAGTTAAGAATCTTGAGCGAGAGAAGGAGTTCAAGAAGTTTATGAAGGTGTTGAACAAGCTTGAGATGGCTATACCTTTGGTTGAGGCATTGGAACAAATGCCAAGTTATGCAAAGTTTTTGAAGGAGCTGCTTACAAAGAAAAGAAAACCGCTAGATGATGAAATGGTAAGTATGACTGAAGAGTGCAGCGCCCTCATCCAACGGAAGCTACCTCAGAAAAAGAAAGATCCGAGGAGTTTTACAATTCCATGTTCCATTGGAAATCTCACTATTGAAAAGGCTTTGTGTGATTTGGGTGCTAGCATAAATCTGATGTCGTTATCAATGATGAAAAAGATACCGGGAGCGGTAGCAAAGCCGACAAAGATGAGTCTCTCTTTGGCGGATAGATCGATTGTGCATCTGGAAGGTATTCTCCATGATGTGTTGGTTAGAGTTGCTGGATTTGTGTTTCCCGCAGATTTTGTGGTCTTGGACATAGAAGAAACTAGGGTGTGGGAACCTTTGCTCCTTGGTAGACCTTTCTGAGCCACTAGCCGAGCCCTAATCGATGTGGAGATGGGTGAACTCATGCTAAGGACCGATGATCAGCAGGTTACATTCAATGTCTTTGATACAATGAAATGCTATGATGGAGACCCACAATGCTTTAAGGTCCAAGTTTATGATCATATTGTTAAAGATGCTCTTAAGTTACCTTGGAATGCACACTACTTGCCACATGGTGGCACTATTTTTCCATAACCCTTAGGGGTATTGGACGTCAAGCATCGGGACGTTAAACAAGCGCTGGTTGGGAGGCAACCCAACGGTTTCTAATGTTTTAGTTTGTTTTGTTTTGAAGTATGTAGGTAGGTACGCAGCAGAAGCAAGGACTGAAGCAAAACAGGGCAAAACAGAGCTCAACTACGCCGGGGGCGCAGTACAACCACGCGCGGCGTGATCCTTCAGTACAGAGGAAGGAGTTTTTCACATTTCATCACGCGCGGCGTGGGGGTACATCATGTAATGACCCATTTTTCGTATTCGTATATTTTATTAAATGTTATTTTATTTATTAATTGGCTTTTATTATTTTAGTGAGCGACGAATAATTATTTAGCCGAGCGTAAGTTATTAGACGCGAGAACCTTTGTTTTGGGCTTAATGGGCGTGAGAGGCCATTTGGGCCTAAGCCAATTGGGCTTGGTTCATGACAATAGAAAGTAGTATAAGTAGCAAGTCAAACCCATGAATAGTATCATAACTTAATTTCTTTGAGTGAGCAAGAGCAAGAACAAGCTAAGCTAGGGTTTTGGCTAGGAGATCACGAGCAAGAGAGAAGAGGAAAGGCTAGGAATCATCACCAAACTTAAGGTAAGAGATTAGAATTCATGATTCTTGAGTGGCAAGGAGAGGGGAGATTGTCTATGTCTCCATTCCCGAACTCTCCCACTCAATTTCTTTTAGACTTTTGATTAAGCTTTTGTATGTGAGTGTGATGTTCTTCATCATCACTTTGTATGTGTTAATCACTAGCTTGATTCCATGAAAAATATGTATGTGTTTGAATCATGTTTGAAAAGTTTATGAAAGTTGCTTAAAACCCAAGAAATTGGCATGATTTTGATTGTTTGATGTATTTGGATGTTTGGAAGGGATGATTAATGTTCCTTGATACCATATATGTTAGAAATTGCTGTTTATAAGAATTTATAACATGTTTGAATGAATTTTTGAGCTGATTCAATGTTAAACCGCCTTAAGAAAACTCAAGAACATATATTTTTCTGGTGTAGTTCGCTAAGCGACCAGGACGCGAACCTGCTCGCCACAACTCGCTATCTATTCGCCATGCACCTGTAATCCTCTGACGTAGTTCGCTGCAGCGAACTGAGCTTCGCTTAGCGAATAGTTCGCTACCTGTTCGCTACTGCTTCGCTTAGCGAACAGTACTGAACCTTCAACTTTTGTTAATGGTTGTAAGTGTAATTAGGCACTTGTAATATGGTTTAAGGGTATCCTTACATGATTGTTGATACATGTTGATACTGTTAATGCTTATTGTTAATCGTAATATGATTGATAAACGTGTATGCAATAAGTTGCAGTTTAGAGTGAGTAATGTGATGTTTTGGCATTAATTTGCAATGTTAAGCGAATGTGTTAGGATTGTGTTCCCGTATTCATAAAAGAGTAGCTTCGAGCTAGAGAATATCATATGGTTGATATGTGTATACATACATGCATTCATGATTGTATGTGAACATTGGAAACTTGGGTTCCAATAACGAAAATGGATTATGTGTCCATAATGAAGCCGAGGATCGGATTAGATGAATCCATGAGTCCAGAGTTGCTATCCAACAGGATATAAAACTGTGTTGGCTTATCCAAGGGAGATAAGATGGTTCGGTAAGTTCCGACATATCCAGCAAGATATAAAACTGTTCTTGGTCCACCGTTGGTGAGACACCTTGGTACCACATGCATTTAGTTATGTCTAGGGATGGCATGACAGTGAATTGATTGGCATTAGATACCTTAGGGTAAATGCGCATATATTTGATAAATGGTATGTGACATTATCTGGTTGAATTGTGTTGAACTTTATTAATTGATAATTGTTTAGTGCGATGTTTTGGCGTGAGTTAGAATATGTATGATGTAGTTCGAAAGTGTAAGACCTTTCTTATGCTCGTATGTTATGCGATTATGTTTTCTAACTCTCTGCTTTGTGTTATTTGCTGGACCTTTGGGGGTTCAGATATTCAGGCTGAGGACTGTGCCGACGTTTAGACTGCTATTTTAGCTTGGTGTTGAAGTACCTTTTGGTGAGGAGACTTAGCATAGATTTCTCCTTTTAGTGCTAGCTTTTGGCTAGAGTTTGTAAATAGTAAATGCTCTGGTAATGTAACATCGAGTCGGGGTTTACGCTTGGCTTACATCGTATATCGGTGTTACCTTTTTGATTTGCTAGTTCTTGTATAAGTGACATCCTTAGGGATGAATATGGCTTATGTATATATATATACAGGCTTGGTTAGTTTGAATCCGCTGTTGCTTTTCATGCTAAACTTCATGACGCTCTGTGTGTATGCTTGTGTTTTAATTACCGCGTGGCACTCTGCCTTTACACTTGTTAAATAGTTTTTAAAATTACGTTTTTAAGGGTAGTATGGGTTAGGGTGTTACAATAGTGGTATCAGAGCATGTCGGTTCGTGTGAACCAATTAGGACTTTTCTTTTCCCCGTATGAGCATGTGTAGGGAACACTGTTAGTACTTTCTAACGTCTAGTTGTGATTCGTTCAGGAATCATGGCTGCTGCGAGAACGAATGCCCAGATTGCGGAGGCTTTGGCCGCACTCACCAACATAGTGGTTAGAGATCATCAACCTGGAAGAGAGGTAGAGATGAGGTTGGAACGGTTCATGAAGCAGAAACCGCCAACATTTACCGGAGGTTACAACCCGGATGGAGCTTACAAGTGGCTGGAGGAACTTGAAATAATTTTTGAAGCAATGGATTGTTCCGAGGAAGGGAAGACAACCCTTGGAACATATGTGTTGCGCGAGGAAGCGAACGTGTGGTGGAAGAACGCCAAGTTGAGGCTAGGACCCGGTGGTATGGCTATACCATGGGCAATGTTTAAAAGAGAATTTTTGGTTAAGTATTTTCCTGTTGATGTGAAGAACAAGAAAGTGGTGGAATTCATGGAGTTGAAACAAGGGAATATGACGGTAGCTGACTATGCCGTCAAGTTCGAGACTTTGTGTGCGTTTAGTCCGCATTACAACACTTTGGAAGCGGAGAACGACAAGTGCGTGAATTCGAGTGGCTTACGCCCGGACATTAAACATATGATTGGATTTTCACAGATAAGGCATTTTGCGACCCTTGTGAACAAGAGTAGGATTTGTGATGAGGATGGTAGAGCTAAGGTGAACTACTATAAAGCTGTGAACGACCGAAAAGGGAAAGGACAAGAGCGTGGAAAACCTTATGACAACCGCGGTAAAGGGAATACAAGTGGTGGTAAGAAGCCGGTGAATGGAAATTGTTACAACTGTGGAGAACGGGGTCATATGTCTTATGATTGCCCGAAGAGAGGGGATAGGTGTAAGAATTGTGGAAAGCTGGGCCACAAGACCGAAGCTTGCAGAGGAAAAGTGGTGTGTTTCAACTGTGGAGAGGAAGGCCACAAGAGTCTGACTTGTAAGAAGCCCAAGAAGGTGATGGGCAAGGTGTTTGCTTTGAGTGGAGAGGATGCTAGCCAAGAGGACAATCTCATTAGAGGTACGTGTTTCATCTATGACACTCCTTTAATTGCGATTATAGATACGGGAGCGACACATTCTTTTATTTCTTTGGATTGTGCGAAGCGTCTTAGTATTCCTTTAACGGATATGACGGGTAGGATGGAAATAGAAACTCCTGCTAATGGTTCAGTAATTACTCGACAAGTATGTCGTAATTGCCCCGTAACCATTTTTGATAGGCACTTTGGTATGGATTTAGTGTGTATTCCACTTAGTGGTATGGATGTAATTTTTGGTATGAATTGGTTAATCTTCAACCGAATTCATATCAACTGTCGTGAGAAGGCCGTTGTTTTTCCGAAGCCGGAGGAGAACTTGCAATTGATGAGCGGAAAGGAAGTATCGGAATCGTTGAAAGAACATGCTGAGATGTTCATGATGTTTGCATCATTGAAACTCGAAGGAGGAGTTAAGGTAGAAGAGTTACCGATCGTTTGTGAATTCCCAGATGTGTTTTCGGATGATATATCTGACGTGCCTCCAAAGCGAGAGGTAGAGTTTTCTATCGACCTAGTACCTGGAACTAGCCCGATATCGATGGCGCCGTATCGAATATCAGCGTCAGAGTTGAATGAGTTGAAGAAGCAACTTGAAGAGCTGCTTGAGAAGAGGTTTGTTCGGCCGAGTGTTTCGCCATGGGGAGCGCCGGTATTGCTTGTAAAGAAGAAAGATGGAAGCATGAGATTGTGTATAGACTATCGTCAGTTGAACAAAGTGACGATCAAGAATAAATATCCACTTCCGAGGATAGATGATTTGATGGATCAACTAGTTGGAGCTTGCGTGTTTAGTAAGATCGATTTGAGATCTGGATACCATCAGATTAGAGTGAAGACGGAAAACATACCTAAGACTGCATTCAGGACGAGGTATGGGCACTACGAGTATTCAGTTATGCCGTTTGGTGTGACCAATGCACCCGGAGTTTTCATGGAATATATGAACCGAATTATATATTCATTTTTGGATAGATTCGTGGTGGTGTTCATCGACGACATTTTGATTTACTCAAAATCCGAGGAAGAGCACAAAGAGCACTTGAGGATTGTTTTGCAAGTCTTGAAGGAGAAGAAGTTGTATGCCAAGTTGTCAAAGTGTGAATTTTGGATGAAAGAGGTGAGTTTCCTAGGGCATATAATTTCAAGTGGAGGAATCGCGGTAGATCCTGCGAAGGTTGACGCTGTGTCACAGTGGGGAACGCCGGAATCTGTTTCAGAGATTAGAAGTTTCCTTGGTTTAGCCGGTTATTATAGAAGATTCATCGAAGGTTTTTCGAAGTTGGCTTTACCGTTAACCAAGTTGACAAGGAAAGATCAAGCGTTTGTTTGGGATGGTAATTGTGAGAAGAGCTTCCAAGAGCTCAAGAGAAGATTGACTACTGCACCCGTGTTGATTTTACCCGATACCAAAGAGTCGTTCGTCGTGTATTGCGATGCTTCGAAGTTAGGACTTGGCGGAGTGCTTATGCAAGGGGGTAATGTGGTAGCATATGCTTCAAGACAACTGAAGGTTCATGAGAGGAACTATCCAACGCATGATTTGGAGTTAGCCGCAGTGGTGTTTGCTTTGAAAGTGTGGAGACACTACTTGTATGGATCGAAGTTTTAAGTGTTTAGTGATCACAAGAGTCTGAAATACTTATTCGACCAGAAGGAGTTGAATATGAGGCAACGAAGATGGCTCGAATTCTTAAAGGACTACGACTTTGGATTGAGTTATCACCCCGGAAAAGCCAATGTGGTGGCCGATGCATTAAGTAGGAAAACTTTGCATATGTCATCATTGATGGTGAGAGAGTTAGAGTTGATTGAGGAATTCCGAGACTTGAGTCTTGTGTGTGAGGTTACTTCTTCAAGTGTGAAGCTTGGAATGTTAAAGTTGACGAATCCTTTTCTCGAGGATATTAAAGAACGTCAGAAATCGGATAAGAAATTGATGGAGAAGATAGTACTCATCAATGAAGGCAAGGAGACCAATATCAAGATTGACGAAAGTGGAGTCATGAGATTTCAAGGAAGAGTTTGTGTACCGGATGTACCCGAATTGAAAAGAATGATCATGGAAGAAGGTCACAGAAGTGGTTTAAGTATTCATCCTGGAGTAACCAAGATGTATCAGGATTTGAGGAAGTTATTTTGGTGGCCGGGAATGAAGAGACAAATTTCTGAATTTGTTTATTCATGCTTAACTTGTCAGAAATCGAAGATCGAACATCAGAAGCTGTTTGGTTTGTTACAACCAATGTTTATACCAGAATGGAAATGGGATAGCATTGCAATGGATTTTGTGGGAGGTTTACCGAAGACCAAGAAAGGTAACGAGGTGATTTGGGTAGTGGTAGATCGTCTGACGAAGTGTGCTCACTTCATTGCTATCAGGAAAGGTACTTTGGTGCCTAAGTTGGCCGAGATTTATGTGGAGCAGATTGTGAAGCTACATGGTATTCCAACAAGTATTATTTCGGATAGAGATCCGAGATTTACTTCCAGATTTTGGGAAAGCTTGCAAGAAGCTTTAGGAATGAAGTTGAGGTTGAGTTCAGCTTATCATCCTCAGACAGATGGTCAGTCGGAGAGGACGATACAATCCTTAGAGGATTTGTTGAGGGCTTGTGTTTTGGAGCAAAACGTGAATTGGGATTCTTGTTTGCCGTTGGTAGAGTTTACATACAACAACAGTTACCATTCTAGTATCGGAATGGCACCGTTTGAGGCTTTGTATGGGAGAAGGTGTAGGACACCTCTGTGTTGGTATGAAACTGGAGAAGGTGCAATTCTTGGACCAAAGATTGTACAAGAAACAACGGAGAAGATTCGGATGATTCGTGAGAAGATGAAAGCGTCTCAGAGTCGACAGAAGAGTTATCATGATAAGAGGAGGAAGGACATTGAATTCCAAGAAGGGGATCATGTATTCCTACGAGTTACATCGACTACTGGAGTAGGACGTGCGTTGAAGTCAAGGAAGTTGACGTCGAGGTTTATTGGGCCGTTTGAGATTTTGAAGCGAGTTGGGAAAGTTGCGTATAGGATTGCATTACCGCCATCATTGGCGAATTTGCACGATGTTTTCCATGTATCACAGTTGCGCAAGTATGTGTCTGTTCCGACACACGTGATTGAATCGGACGATGTTCAAGTGAGGGATGACTTGACCATCGAGACTGTGCCTTTGAGAATCGAAGGAAGAGAAGTGAAGAGGTTGAGAAACAAAGAGATTGCATCCGTGAAAGTCGTGTGGGGAGGACCGGCTGGAGAGAATGCAACGTGGGAGCTGGAAAGCAAGATGAGAGATTCTTATCCCGATCTGTTTCTAGGTAATTTCGAGGGCGAAATTCTTTTAAGGGGGGTAGGATTGTAACGACCCATTTTTCGTATTCGTATATTTTATTAAATGTTATTTTATTTATTAATTGGCTTTTATTATTTTAGTGAGCGACGAATAATTATTTAGCCGAGCGTAAGTTATTAGACGCGAGAACCTTTGTTTTGGGCTTAATGGGCGTGAGAGGCCATTTGGGCCTAAGCCAATTGGGCTTGGTTCATGACAATAGAAAGTAGTATAAGTAGCAAGTCAAACCCATGAATAGTATCATAACTTAATTTCTTTGAGTGAGCAAGAGCAAGAACAAGCTAAGCTAGGGTTTTGGCTAGGAGATCACGAGCAAGAGAGAAGAGGAAAGGCTAGGAATCATCACCAAACTTAAGGTAAGAGATTAGAATTCATGATTCTTGAGTGGCAAGGAGAGGGGAGATTGTCTATGTCTCCATTCCCGAACTCTCCCACTCAATTTCTTTTAGACTTTTGATTAAGCTTTTGTATGTGAGTGTGATGTTCTTCATCATCACTTTGTATGTGTTAATCACTAGCTTGATTCCATGAAAAATATGTATGTGTTTGAATCATGTTTGAAAAGTTTATGAAAGTTGCTTAAAACCCAAGAAATTGGCATGATTTTGATTGTTTGATGTATTTGGATGTTTGGAAGGGATGATTAATGTTCCTTGACACCATATATGTTAGAAATTGCTGTTTATAAGAATTTATAACATGTTTGAATGAATTTTTGAGCTGATTCAATGTTAAACCGCCTTAAGAAAACTCAAGAACATATATTTTTCTGGTGTAGTTCGCTAAGCGACCAGGACGCGAACCTGCTCGCCACAACTCGCTATCTATTCGCCATGCACCTGTAATCCTCTGACGTAGTTCGCTGCAGCGAACTGAGCTTCGCTTAGCGAATAGTTCGCTACCTGTTCGCTACTGCTTCGCTTAGCGAACAGTACTGAACCTTCAACTTTTGTTAATGGTTGTAAGTGTAATTAGGCACTTGTAATATGGTTTAAGGGTATCCTTACATGATTGTTGATACATGTTGATACTGTTAATGCTTATTGTTAATCGTAATATGATTGATAAACGTGTATGCAATAAGTTGCAGTTTAGAGTGAGTAATGTGATGTTTTGGCATTAATTTGCAATGTTAAGCGAATGTGTTAGGATTGTGTTCCCGCATTCATAAAAGAGTAGCTTCGAGCTAGAGAATATCATATGGTTGATATGTGTATACATACATGCATTCATGATTGTATGTGAACATTGGAAACTTGGGTTCCAATAACGAAAATGGATTATGTGTCCATAATGAAGCCGAGGATCGAATTAGATGAATCCATGAGTCCAGAGTTGCTATCCAACAGGATATAAAACTGTGTTGACTTATCCAAGGGAGATAAGATGGTTCGGTAAGTTCCGACATATCCAGCAAGATATAAAACTGTTCTTGGTCCACCGTTGGTGAGACACCTTGGTACCACATGCATTTAGTTATGTCTAGGGATGGCATGACAGTGAATTGATTGGCATTAGATACCTTAGGGTAAATGCGCATATATTTGATAAATGGTATGTGACATTATCTGGTTGAATTGTGTTGAACTTTATTAATTGATAATTGTTTAGTGCGATGTTTTGGCGTGAGTTAGAATATGTATGATGTAGTTCGAAAGTGTAAGACCTTTCTTATGCTCGTATGTTATGCGATTATGTTTTCTAACTCTCTGCTTTGTGTTATTTGCTGGACCTTTGGGGGTTCAGATATTCAGGTTGAGGACTGTGCCGACGTTTAGACTGCTGTTTTAGCTTGGTGTTGAAGTACCTTTTGGTGAGGAGACTTAGCATAGATTTCTCCTTTTAGTGCTAGCTTTTGGCTAGAGTTTGTAAATAGTAAATGCTCTGGTAATGTAACATCGAGTCGGGGTTTACGCTTGGCTTACATCGTATATCGGTGTTACCTTTTTGATTTGCTAGTTCTTGTATAAGTGACATCCTTAGGGATGAATATGGCTTATGTATATATATATGCAGGCTTGGTTAGTTTGAATCCGCTGTTGCTTTTCATGTTAAACTTCATGACGCTCTGTGTGTATGCTTGTGTTTTAATTACCGCGTGGCACTCTGCCTTTACACTTGTTAAAAAGTTTTTAAAATTACGTTTTTAAGGGTAGTATGGGTTAGGGTGTTACACATCACGCGCTGCGTAAAGCCTGGAGAAAGAAGGACTCTCTGACTAGTGATTACGCGCCGCGTGATGGCCATCACGCGCGGCGTGGCCTTTATGAAAGAAGTTCTTGACCGTTACAATTTGTACCATGGGCGGCGTAGCAGGGGTCACGCGCGGTTTGACTGTACAGGAAAGCGTGTAAAATTTGAATTTCTTCATCTTCTCAACCACTCCATCAATCCTATCATCAATACACACGTTTTCTCACGCGAAAAACTCCATTGTTAACCCATTTTCATCCTGCAAACCTCTCCAATTTCATCTCTAATCACCTTCAATCATCTCATTCCTTCATACTCACACAAAACCCATCTCAACCACTCCAATTCCACTTCCAATTTCTCATTTCACCACTTTCCCGAAATCAACCCATTTCAACCTCCACTCTCAAAATGTTGACAAGGTTAACCGGAAAGTCTAAGAAGAGTGACAACAATCCTCCACAAGAACCACCAAAGAAGAAGAGGTCAAAGATGAGTGCAAGCAAAGGCCAATCTTCTCGGTCTAATCAACCTTCTAGTGAAGCATCTCCTCCTCGCCGGAGCAATGTGACTCAGCCACAGGTCCACCCACACTTCATTAGTGCAGTTCATGAGAAAAGGTACACAAAAATCCAAACCTTTACTATTAATCAAGAAAAAGGTTTTGGAGAGGATTTATTGAAAGATGTTGCTGAGATAGGAAATGAGATTAAGTCTAGAAAATGGGTGAAGTTTAATAAGTTGATGATTAAAGATGAAGCTAATCCTGGTAATCAGATGTGGGTTAGGGAATTTCTCGCAAATGCTTACTTACCTGACCAGTCTTCGCATTCGGAGTATTATTCGACGGTTAGGGGAATTAGAGTGTATTATTCCGCGGCTCATATTAACACTTTGCTTGGTTGTCGTGTGAGAGGTGCTTGTGAGTTGGTATCCGAGAAGGAAAGAATTGCTAATGGTGGTCTCGTGGTGAGGGAAAAGGCAATTGTTTGTAGGCCTGGTGCTATGTGGCTGCCACACTCGCCCACGTCTCTTCCGACTAGGTTGAGTTTGACGAGTTTTAACCCTATTCATCGTGCTAGGGGTGAGTTTTGGCTTAAGAATGTCAGAGTGGTTGGTAATAACTCTGAAATTCAGCTTGATAATGTTGTTGCTGTTCGATTATTAGCTGAGGGGCGTTACGTTGATCTTGGTCTTTGGTTACAAAACGATCTACATGAAATGGCGAATAATAATAATCCAACTTTTACTTTGGGGCATTGCAATCTGATTGCTGCTTTGTGTAGAGCAAGCAATGTCCCAATGTGTGTGCAAGAAGGTGACTTACATCCTATCCGTCCACTATCTTTATCATACTTTGTGAAGAGATTTGAAAGAGGTCCAATAGTGCCCCGTGGTGAAGGGAATGTTGCAAGGGAAGAGGCATTGAGAGAAGAAGAAGAAATCAACAGGTTTGAAGAAGGCAACCATCCGAATCAACATGGGGATCCGGTACATGAGCCTCAAGAGATACCGGAACAGGCTCCTCTTTATTCTCACGATGTCAACCAGCTTGCCTCTATGTTGCATCAGATGGAAATTTCACAGTACTCCGGGCTTCCTAATCTTTACTTTGATACTGCCTCTTCCATGTACACCGAGGCGATGGCTTATCGATCTACCTTCCCTCCTCCTACTTTTGGGACTTTGTATCCAGTTGATGCTGATTGGGAGGCACATCAGGCGAGGGAGCTGACATCATTTCAGGCCAGACAAGCTTACAATTCTGGTTTGAGAGCTTCGGAGTTAGCTGAGGTTGAGAGGCGCCGCCGGGCTGAGCAGGAGGAGGCTGCTGCTATGGAGAGGGAGATGTTGGATGTTGATGGGCTGAATTTGAACTTGAATAGCCCTTTCACAAATTATTTCAGTGTCCAGCCGGATGACACCGCTTGATGTTCTTGGTTATGGTTTTCTTCTACTGCTGCTACTCTATTTCTACTTTTTCGTTCTACTACTTTACTTTTGATGGTCTGTAATAATTGCTTAATGTTGCTTGGATTTGGCTGGATTTGTACTATTTTTAACTTTGAACTTGAATCTTGTCTTGTTTGATTGTGGAATGATTTTTACTTTTAGAATTTGTTTCAATATTTTGGCATGTTCCTTCTAGTTACTTGAGTATCAATTGCTTGATTGTCTCCGTGTGTAATTTGTGAAACTTGCAGTTCAATAGCTTGTTGCACTCATGTGATCAAGAGGCAAAGGAAGGGAACGCACACTTTTTGACCGGTTCTTTGATTCGACCCAACCGTGAGGTATCGAGCCAAACACTCTTTTTCCTTCTATGTGTGATATCCACTCGTGTATTGTCTCTCGATTTTGCTTGTCGTCTTTTTATTTGATTGGTACTTTTGTAGCACACACGAGGCATGTTCCTTGGTACCTTTGAGCTTTTCTATCCACCCTTACATATATATATCTTTTGTTTACCCAATTTGAGCTAAAAAAGAAAATGTTATTTTGCAAAACCTTAAGAAATTTTTGATGTAAAAAAGGAATGACGTTCTTGGAGGTTAGGCACCTAATTAGTGGTTGATGCGCATTGTTCACCACTAAGTTTGGGGTTGCTCTTTGGAATTAGCAACAAATAAAGTTTGGGGTGAGGGTAGAACTTATAAAAAGTTTTGATTGAAAAATTTCAAAATTTGCAAGGCTTTAGTCATGAGAAAGAAAGAAGAAAAAAAGAGAATGAAGAAAAGATTGAAAAGAAAAAAAAATATATGATTGTTGTAAAAGAAAAAAGAAAAAGAAAGAAAAGAGAAGTGATAGCCTTGAATTTCAAGAAGAATAGCAAAACTTATGTGTTGAAATGAAAAAAGTTCTCTAGTCCACTATGTTTCAAAAATAGGGGTTTTGGTTTATGAAAATTTTTGACCTTAGGGGGATCTAACTCCAAGTTTTTCTACTACTTATCCCAAAAAGTCACCATCCACCCTAGCCAAGCCACATTATAACCCTAAAAGACCTCTAAAGTGTGTGCACAAAGTGAACCGAATGAATTCTTAGACTACTTGCAAAATTATTGTTGACTTGCATTGATGTGTTGATTTGAGTGAATTACCATAATTGAAGAGTGTATGTGAGTAGTGTGATGAAATCATAGAGCCTTGGTTGAAAAGGGTGAATTACTTGAAAATGCCTTGCGGGAACGATTGTGCAATTGAGCATTGTTTGCAGGTGGATCATTGATCATCAGGTGATTCTCACGTATGTATGATTCGAGTGAATCTAAGGAAAATGCCAAAGTCTTGACACAAAAGCTTGAGGTAAAAGTTGTTTCCTTGAGGACAAGGAAAGGTTTAAGTTTGGGGTTGTGATGACGGATCGTCACACTCTCTAATCCATGCCTATTTTAGCAACATTAAATGTATTTTAGTAGGTTTTAAGCAATAAATTCAAGAGAAATCTACTCGGAAGCAGGGTTACTTGTTCTGCAAGAAAAGCAGGATTTTAAGCAGGAAAATATGATTTTCACTACGCTGGGGGCGTAGCCCATCACGCGCTGCGTGATGGAGATCTCAGAGAGCCAAGTTTTTCACCTTGATCACGCGCGGCGTGATGCCTATCACGCGCGGCGTGTAGCTTTGATCAGAATTGGATTGCTCTCTGACTTGATCACGCGCGGCGTGACATCGACCACGCGCGGCGTGAAGAATGAAGGATAACTACGCCGGGGGCGTGGAGCTATCACGCGCGGCGTGAAGGTTGCAGAGTTGAAGATCAGAGACCTCAGATTTTATCACGCGCCGCGTGAGACCGTTACACGTGAGGCGTAGTTGAAGGAGGTGCAACCACGCGCGGCGTGATAGATCTGGCGCGCGGCGTGGCTGCGATTATTATATAAGGAAACTGCATTTTCTGGTTGAGGGGTTGGAAAATCTGCTACATTTCATCTACTTTCTGGTTTTGGGAGCTTTCATCGTTGGATCCAGAACTTCATAGGATAGCTTCAAGCACCTCAATAGCATGGATTCTCAAGCCATGAAGTTGAAGCGAGGACGCGAACGAAGCAACATGAGGAGCTAGACTTCTTGTGGAGGTAGGATCTAGGATAGCTTAGGATGTAGATGGATCTAATGTAATCTGCTATATTGTAAGAATTTACTCTTTTTCATAGTGTTCACTTAATGCAAATTTGTACTTAATGCTTTATAATCCTTCACTAGTGTTATAATGATGTTGAGTTAAGTCACGTATGAGAATATTGGTTTAATTTCTGAACTGAATTGCATTGAGCACTCGAGTGTTTCCGGTCGAGAGATTGAAACATAGAGTGTAGCGAACGATCGACGCGCTTTCATATCATTCGTTGTAGGTAGCTTACACCCGAGAGATCGGGGGAGTATCGACAACGAATAGAGTGAATTTTGACAAGAGATTGCGATTCACTAATTTGTTGATCCAGTTGTGAACACTTGAGTAATTTCATATGATACGGTAGATTGCATGTGATTTAGCTATAGACTAGGTGATTCCGATGATTCTACCTCGCTTTTCCACTTATTACAAAGCACGTTTTTCTACCAATTAATCACTCAAACAAACCCCCAATTTATGTTTATTATTGCATGATGTTTATGAACACTATTAGACTCGTTTAGTCACAGAATCCCTGTGAATCGATATTTTTATTACTACGTGGCAAATTCGTACACTTGCGAATAGTCCATCATATGTGAAAGAAAAATTGTCGCTTAGAAATATTCTAAGTAGACTTGTATATGATTGTGATTCATGAAATATTTTTGAGATACCATAAATTAAAATATGGTATATTGTGGATTATCCATTGTATTAAAATAATACAATGATGTTTAGTGAAATTGTGAATTATCCATTGTATTAAAATAATACAATGATGTTTAGTGAAATTCGTTTATGAGAAAATATATCTCTATGCGGAATTATAAATTGTCCTTATTATGGAGGCACTGTCACTTGAAATTATTCAAGTAGACCAGAATAAAAATTCACTTATCCTACCAAATGTGGGGATGATATCGCTTGATAGTCTTTCAAGTAGACCTGGTGAATTATATATGATGAAAGTCAGTTTGATAACATATGAGATATCACTTAAAGTGATGAGCCATTGTATTAAAATAATACAATGATGTTAATCAGATAAGAGCCAATAAGAATAAAATCAATAAGTGAATTTAACTGTTCTAAGTGAGAATGTTGTCGCTTAGTTAACTAAGAAGACATGTATAGATTTATTTTAGAGAACAAGTTTATTGTTATAGAGTTGAATAAATATATGAGATTGATTGACTTAGAGACGTCTTAGTCAATATTACTTGATGAAAGAAAATTATGTCTTCATCATTTGTGTAAAGTACGTACTGAAAAAGCCCCTGTGAAGAAATAATTTTGTGACACATCGAGAGGAATTGGACTTAAGCCATTTGAAATCAACAAGTGATAGGAACCCAACCTTTGTGATTGGAGATCCCATGAATAAGGTTCATATGGGTAAGAACAAGTTACTTGTTAGATCTGCTAGCACCAAAAATTAGTTAATTAATTTTTGTCTTAGTCCTTTTCCTATGGTGTGAGTGAGAAAGTGCTAGATTCTGCATTATTGAGAGGGTAAGCAATAAAGCTTTTAATGATTTTCATATCCCTTATGGGTGGTGTATGATTTGCAGCATACACTTGATGAAATCACCTATGTGAGTGTCAAGTGGGGCCGCTTGTATGAGATCTTGGCGAAATCTCTAGAGCACTCATGAATGAATCCAGGCACGCGCACGGCCTATTCGCACAACACAACGGCAACAGCAGGAACTGTGGGGTGTAATGCGATTGGTAGACCGCTAACACACGCTAAGTATCATTGGTTCATATAGTTTGCTACACCAATGTTATTGTGTGTTAAGTACTATCAGTCTAGGACTGGTTCATATAGCTTGCTACACCAGTTTGATGCATTACATCAATGATGTTAATCCAGGAAATGTTTTTTGAATATTCCTCTAAACTTTAAAATAAATTGTGGGGGATTGTTGTATATTTTGACAAAATAATTTATTTTAAAGTCCTTTTAATATTATATAATTATCATCATTATTATTAATAAATTGTTAACGTTTTACTTGGTCAATAAACACTCCTAGTTAATAGCTACATGATGGTTACAATGAAAAAAAAAAATTCTCTCATGTATATATATTTGTACGTGGATTAAGAAAAAAAAGAGTGCATATACATGATTGATCTTGGGCACATAGAGTTTTCAACATAAACCAATATTATCTTTCCTTATAAATTGAGGTGTTATTTTCCTGGATTACATCACCGGTGTCTATTAATTCTTGTCAGTTCTGTCACTTCGGATATGATTCATACCCGGGAAGGACCTGTTGAATCCTGGGGGATTTGCGCTTAATGAGGTGATAAATCCTTAAGGACAGCACGCTATTATATTACGGTTGAGTATTTTGCAGGTCGTTCATGGTTTGTGCAATCGCGATGAAATTACTTTACAGTTGCCACATCAATCACCGCAATAACAAGACAAGTTTATATGAATTTTATTTCAATTTATTCTATATAATTTTTGTTGAGTTATTTAAATTTATATGTGATTTATTATTGTGAATAGGTCCAATTTTTTTTACAACACAATTTTCCTCTTCTTCTTCCTCTTCTTCTTCTTCTTCTTCTTCTTCTTCTGTAATTCTCTCCTTTTTTTTCTTTTGTGTTCTCCTTGATACCTTTGATTCTCTTTTTGGTAGTTTTTACTGGAACTGTGAGAACAACAACATTTTCCTTTTTCCTTGATTCTCTTATTTTGATAGTTTTTCCTCTAATCCCTTCATCAATCTTTTCCACTGCTACCTATTGTTCAAACAGTTTTTTTCCTATATAACAATTAGTATGTTTTTGTATTGTTCTATGATGGTGTTGTGATGTTATTTTTGTTCCTCTATGAATAACAGTTTTTTTTTTTCTTGGTGTGATTGCTCTTTTTTTTTTGTCTAAAAAAATTATGTTTCATTTTATTGTTGTTACGTTGATGTTGTTATGCATCTCTTTGTGTTTTTGGTACCGATAATTTTGTTGCAAGTATATATGCAGGGAAAGGGTCTTGGTTATGTCAGGCTGATGCTTTTTTGTCATGTCGGTGGTGTTGGCTAATGTATTTGTTGGTTTGAAGACTAACAAATTAAATTGCAATTTTGTCATTTAATTATATATATATATATATATATATATATATATATATATATATATATATATATATATATATATATACTATCATATGAGCTATTATCGGACGTGTATCAAACACGAGATATGATAAAATAACGATATCTCGTTTATTATCATGTGACCATCAAACACATGATAGGATACATGTTTATCCCGTCTATATCATATCATGTCTTTATCCACCTTAAGTCCTGTTGATAATTGTAAATTTTCACTTCATAAAAAGAGGATCGGAATCAATGAAGATAAAGACATTGTAGAAAAATAGAAGGCAGAATAAAACGATCAAGACTCTAACCAAAGAATATCTAATTCTAAAACCCTAGTTACTCATATAAGCAGCCTAATACATTCTCTCATCTTTTTGCAGTCTTCCCACACGGTGTATCATATCTTGTCAATATCCCAACCATCAAACGGGCATGGTTTGAACAAAACCAGAGTGGAGTCTCTCAATTTGGTGAGAAAATTGAGTAAGTAATGTGGTTAAATCCTGTCCCTCTATTTCATCTCATAACAAATCAAGGGTCAAATATTAAAACGCATTTTTTCTTTTGCTTTCAGATTAATTTTCTTTTTACTTTCTCCTTCTTCTACCTTTCATCTTTCTTTTCCTCCATTTTTCTGCATTTTTCTCACTTCTCCAATTGCACACCCAATGAAGCTTCATCATCTCTCTTGATGACAAAACTTTATATAGAACAGTTTCTACTAACTTGTCAAATATTTAACAACAATGTGTATACCCAAAAATCGACTCACAACCCTCCCACTTTGGTAACCTCCACCAACCGCCTAAAAACACCAATTAGTATCCAAAGAAGGAAAATTTGTTTTGTTAAAATTACAGATAGAAATAAGCACATGTGGTGTCGATTGAGCTCCTCCCCACAAATTTTGTCTGCAAAAATGAATAATAACAAAGCAGTGTGAAATTCATAATAAGAGAGGGAAGGAATAATGACGATACAGAGAAGCCCCCTATTGTCTCGCGGCGTCTGGATCTGTCATTGACAGCCACTTCGGCTTCTACCTCGCGCTGCTGTGCGCGGCGGCCTCTTTGCCGGAGTGGGGCACCGCCGCATCAATGGAAGAGGGGAAAAACGAAAGAGAGAAAAAGATAATATGAAACATCATGGGTTTGCATCTTTTAATTATGTTCATTGATCTCTAATTAAATGAAATGGATCGTTGAGATTGCACCACATTATTTCCACAATTTTCTCACCAAATTGAGAGAGAGAATCCACTCTCAAACAAAACAAAACAAAACATTCATTTATTTGACTGATTGGTTCCAACTTTGACTAAAACTGCCACTTTCCCCATAAATAACCAAAACTGTGAAAGAAAGAATAAAAATTTCATAAATGAAAAAAAGTTGCTACTACATTTAACTTAATCACAACACTAATTAATTAAGATGATGAAGCCTTAAATTTGTAGTACTTATCAACAGCAACAGAAACATCCCAAGTACAACTTAGTCCTTTTGGAATTGTCACAAGATCTCCAGCACCAAACTCTACAAATTCTGATGACCCTTTTGTGTATACTATCACTTTTCCTTTCAATAAATAGCATGTCTCCTCTGCATCAAATTTTAATTGGTATTTACCTGGTGAACACCCCCATCTTTTCATTTTTGCAAAACACACCTCCCAAGGAAAGAAAAAAGAAACATAAAATTAATATTTCTATAACATGAATTTAATAAATAAAAAAATAATAAGAGAGAAAATATGGACATACTTGGGCCAGCACTTGATGTTCAATTCGGCCAGGCGCGATTCGGAAGGATTGCTTTCTATGTTGATTATAAGGTTTGAGTTGGAATTTGAAGCCATTGAAGCAAAATTAAGGAGTTTGTGTTACGCTTTTTGGCTACACATGAAAAATTGTGAGATTTTGAAGAGAAAAAAGAAAGGAATCTTTGTGCAGTGTTAAGAACAGGATAAGAGGTTGAATTATAGGAATATGAGGATGGATGTTGGTTTGGTTGGGGAGTATGTTATTTAAGAAACAATACCTATCACATCATGACCACTATGCATCACTGTTTTTTTTCAACAAAATCATTTAATGCATCTTCACCTCCTGGGGGAATATGGATCATGGATGTGTAATTGAAAGGAATTAGATTCTATTCTAAAAATGAAAAAGGAATATAATAATTAGTTAATTTTTAAATATACAAAGTTTTATGCAGATGGATTTATTCTGCCAAAAACAAAATGTTGATGGATTATAACCTATAGTTTTATGATCTCGTCTCATGTGCATGTGAATAAGTAAGACAAATCTTGCACTATACATAAATTTGTTTTTTTCTTTTTCGGAGTAACAAATCTTACTATTGAATCAAATGAGATATGATGTGATATATTGATCAAATAATAAAAATAAATTTGTTCATGATATAAAACATTACTTACTTATGTACCGCTACTAACTTGCCCTAAATTAAAACAGTTTGTTTTTATATTTCCCAATTTTAAAAATGCATCCATGTGTGGAATTATGATTGGTTGTGGCGAGGAATCACATGCATTCATGCACTCAGTATATCGGTGACAATAAATTTGGAGGATAATAGTTGTATTATGCATAACTAGCGGGTCAGACAAAAAAAAGATTTATTAATAAAAGACATGTCTTATTTTATTGTGAATTTATTAATAAAAGATTTGTATTGCTAAAAAAAATAAAGGTATTATTGGTATTATGAAAGAAGAAGAAGAAGAAGAAGATAACGTTCTTTTGATACGCCTAAGAAGAAGAAGAAGAAGAATAAAGGTTTGATCCCAACCATCATATGTTTTTTTTACACATGGCACGCATCCATGCAACCAATAGGCTAAATGGAGGCTACTTCAAATGGAGGGAACCTGAAGTCGGCCAGAAGATGGTTTACAAATAAGAGCAATGCTAGCGTCACTCATTCTAACAAACGCTTTCAAACACACCCTCTGTTATATAGCCACGTCACTATTTTCATTAAGTTGTGCAATTGAAATTTTTTTTTGAATCCACAACTCATTCTCTCTCTCTCTCTCTCTCTCTCTCTAAGTAACCGGCCTCACCATCTCTCAACCTCACCCACACTCGTCATTCCGCCGCACCTGTAAATCACACTCTTTTCGACGACGAAGGCAGATCCAATTTCCACCAAACATAAACATAATAGAACAATGAAAATTGCAAATTCGCAGAGTGTAAGACTTAGATCTGGTCTCCAATCATGTAACTGGTGCTTGTGGTGGTCGGAAAGCTCGAGAAAATTTTAGGGAGAAAAGGATCATTCTTACAAACCATGGTCGATGTGAATAGAAGAACAAAAATGTTAAAATGAGATGGAAAGAGATTATAATCTCTGTTGGAAAGAGGATTACATGTTGAAAGAATTGACTTGGCTATCATGGAATAGCTTGGATGGGTCACTGCTTGGTTGCGAGAATAACCACGAGAAAAGCAAAAAAATCAAAAGAAAAAGTAGAAATAAAAAGGTTTTGCTTTTCAAAAAAAAAAATTAAAAAGGTTAACAGATGCAACAGGTGAGCAGGTAAGCGAATAAAAAATTTGGAAACGTGGCATCATATCTGAGCGTGTGTTGGATGGCGTGTGTATAAATGTTTGTCCGTAGCACTCCTTTTACAAATAATTAAAAGCTAATCGCATCGAAAAACACATGAGTAAAAACAACAGAGCAGTATTAAAATGTATGTAAAAGCACATACATCAGGCATACATATGCAAGAAAGAGCCATTAAACTGTCCTCAGCAATCAAGTCAGCTCTTGTAGAATAACGCCAGTGGAATAAGATTTATCTATCATACTAATATGATCCAGAGTAAGCAAAAAGTAGTGAGGCATTTGTTCCTCCAAACCCAAAAGAGTTTGACATAGCTACTCTAATTGGCATCTCCTTTGAAGCAGTCAATGGCATGAAACCATCACCAAATACAGAATCTGGCTTTGTTAAATTAAGAGTCAATGGAGCAATTCCCTGTGATAAGAACATCAAAAGAAGTAAAGAACCACACTATTACATTAAGCATACAGGGTCTGGCTATATATTAAGCACAAATTCACAGTATGTGCAAAAATGCTTCCCCGCGACTTCTATGAAGCAAGCACACAAAATGCCAAAAAGTTGCTTACATGTCGTATTGCTAAAACAGAAAAAATTGCTTCAACAGCTCCAGCAGCGCCTAGGAGATGACCAATAGCCCCCTGAAATCATAGAAATTGTGGACATGACATATGACATAAACCAATTGTCAATGTTTACCCCATCCAAATTTTTCTTTTAATGGCATCTCCGTTACCGTAAATGAAAACTTACATCTAAGACGGGAAAAGTACTTAGATTACACAACCAAATAGATAAACATATAATTTGTAGAGTCATGCAGCTTGAAACCACTCTTACCTTGGTGGAGGAGAAGGCTAAAGCAGACGAGCTAGCATGGTCAGAGAATATGGTTTTGAATAGCATTTGCTTCTATTGCATCACCTGTATAAAGAATTCTGGTGTGAGATACTTCATGACCTAAGCATAATTATCTACTGCTGAAGTATTCAAACTAATAAAGATTCAAACTTAGATTGCT
The DNA here is from genome assembly GCF_020283565.1 of Trifolium pratense. Lineage (NCBI taxonomy): Eukaryota > Viridiplantae > Streptophyta > Magnoliopsida > Fabales > Fabaceae > Trifolium > Trifolium pratense. The sequence continues at coordinate 45,425,904 of NC_060059.1, read as the reverse complement.
AGAATCAGTAAGGATCTTCTTCACTTGCCCAAATGTGTAGATGTAGCATGCGCATTTATGTAGCCTACATCAGAAGGATGAAGACCTGACTGAAATTTATCAAAAGGAAATCATTTAAAATGAAGATTGTCGAAACTATAGCTACGTCATAAATGCCTAAAGAAAACAACAATGATACAATATGAAATAAGAGTTTAATTTCATTAAGACTTAATTTCTCCTGAATAGGCATCTACAGCGCCCTCAAACAATAAATGCCAAAAGCACTTAAATATCAACTCCTATGCATGAGAATTTCATTCACTGTCAAGCTTTGCTAATATCTAACCAGTACTGGTTCTGGCAAAAGTTTGTCCTTGTGCACACACTTATTGCAATTGATAGATCTCACAGTGACAATGAAAGTGAAAAAGGTAGTGTGATAGGTTTGTTAGTTGACGGATTGTTAGTTAGTAGTTGAAGGCTGGGATAATTAGAGAAATAAGGGCATGCTGCCCGTTAATAGAATAGAGGTCAAGAGAGACAGGTTGTCATTTGAGAGAGCTGGGCTATTTGGACATAGGGAGGTTTGCAGACCCTAGAAATTCTGAGTTACCACTATTTCCGCTACAACTGCTATGGCTGAAACTGGAATAGATGCTGCTATTTCCCTAATAACAAAACTAGAATATTATTGCAGTTTTCATAGCGAATTCTTCAAAATCCGCTACGCTATAGTTCTTTTGTGAAGGGTGGTGGACAAATGATAATGATGAAACTCTAGCTCAGATGAACGAAGACTCAAGTTCCACTGCCAAATAGCCAACCTCGTATAGTAGCGACAGTGACATTGATTGTAGTCTTGCAACTCTAAAACCTTTGGTTGATGTCAACAATGATGGCCAGGCTTCCATTGCTAAAACCGCCAAACCTCGATGCTTGAATAGTGGCCAATGTTATGCCAAAATTAGGGACGAGGTGAAAACAAGTGTTATCACTCCCTTTCAAAACAACAACAAACTCTGGGAGAGGGCAAGAGCTAAGGCTGGAGTGTAACAACAAGGCATGACTTCTTAGAATTTGAATTTAGGCCTAACTTAACCCAAAAGCTAGGGGTGAGGATTACCCCACACTGATAACTATTGTTCATTTTATATCACTATCCAATGTATTCTTAATCAACACCCTCCTCATGCTCAGGAAATGACATCTAGAGTGTGAAATTTGTAGAACAATAGCATATATAAAATATCGGGGACAAAAGAAAGATAATAATCACAGCATGCAAACATGATAAGTGGGCAGCTCAGCCAACATAAAACCTCTAATGCTGCATCCAAATACAAATCAATATAGCATAATGAAAGAAACCTGTCTTAAAGCACGAGTCATGGCCAGAATGGCACCTCTCCCATCACTAGGAGGTTGAGTAATATGATATGCATCGCCTAGTCACAATCCATATGAAATGAAGTCAACCACATATAAAACTATGACTAGAAAGAAAATTTACATATCCTGCAACAAATTACCTGACATCCCATAGCCACGAATCTCTGCATAGATTTTGGCTTCTCGGTTTTTAGCATGCTCAAGTTCCTAAACAATAGGGGAACATATAAACATGAAATATGATATTATAAACAAAGGAGGTGAAGAGGAATTGGAGGGATAGATGATACACAATAATTTTTTAACTAACCTCCAAAACCAAGACTCCAGAACCTTCACCTATTCTGAGTAAAACCGCAACATAGACATAAGCAGCAAGACAAACAAACCAATAATTTGAAGTCAGAACATGAGCATTAAGTAAAATAAATGAATTATTATGATTGTAATAATAAACAAATACACACTCACACAAACCCGTCTCGACCACTATCGAAGGGTCGTGAAGCTTCCTGTGGGCTTGAGTTATATTTTGTACTCAAGGGTCGAGACCTGTAAGTTTCCAATACCAGTTTTGAAGTATCAGAGGGACAAAGGACAAAGAACTAATAAGGTGGTTGGCACTAACATAAAACAAAAGGCGCTGGTTATAATTTACCTGCAGAATCCTGCAATTGATAATGTATCAATGCTGGACTCCGTACCTCCAGTCACCATAACATCTGCATCCCCAAATTGAATCATTCTCATTGCATCACCAATAGAATGTGACCCAGTAGCACAAGCAGTGACTGCAGCATGATTTGGCCCCTGTATTCAGCAAGAGGGAAAAAGGTCAACTCGTGATTACTAATGATCGCAGAGGTCAACATAGAAATATATGTGAATAGCTCTGCAACGAAAACAACAAACTGACCTTCTCACATATCATCAGTTGTGCAGAGTCTAACATGTCACTGACAATTCCAGTTAGTTCGCCTGCCAATAGACACCCCCTGATTGGTTTTGAAGTTAGTTAAAATACAATGCAAGGGAATTGTCAATCGTCAAAAATTAGTTGAAATTAATGATATCAAATATTGCATACCGTTCTTTCCTTGTGTTCCTGCTCTGTGGGTAACCAATTAGAATCTTTAAGAGCTTCTTCATCAGCGGCACACACACAGTGCATATGCTATAAACCTTGTCATTGATCGATGTTCCTAAGGGAAATGTCACAATACTACAATGACATCAATAAAGCATAATAAGAAATGTAGCCAACTGAGTTTGTGTATCAAAAGTTTTCATTTTGAGATACTCCCTCCAAAGATAATGCCCTTACCCCACATTTCGCATCAATCAGTTGCTGCCACGTTTTATCCACTCCGAGATTAAAACATGATATGAGATTTTATCGCCAGTGCAGTGGAGCAGAGCAAAGCAAATAAAAGTGAAGGAGAATTATTACCAGGTTCTCCCGTTCTGTATGTATTCTGAAGTCGAAATCCCCCATGGCTGTATTTTAGTCAAAACAAAATTGGAGTGCAAATAAATCTAAACCAACGGCAGTAGTATGTATGACACGCCAAATAATCTCAATTGAAAAAATTGCATTTTCTCCAAATTAAAAATTGAAGAATTTATGTTTTTCTTCCAAAGTATGAATCAGTCAAAATATGCATAAGGTTTGCAGAAGCAGTACTTTGAAACTAAATAGAGATTTCGAACAAGCCTAAACTCTTTTAACAGTAACGAGATTCTAAAATTGTACATGATTAACTTCTATAATTGATTTATTATATGTATTTTACTTCAAATTTCACAGGGGGCTTCTTTGATAGTGTTAATTGCAGGAAGAAGAAGAAGAAGAACATTGTTGACCCATTCTGAGGCAATTTCATTATTGAAACATGCAGCAGTGACGGTGTGTTGTTTTGATAACGAAGGAAATCATTCGTATTCGTAAGAAGAGTTTGCAAGAGAGAACAAGATAACCACTGAACAGACTAATCGGCCATGTGCAGTTTGTAAACATTAAATACAATTTGTATCTATTCAAGGGCTGAGATTTATCTAGTCACACTCTCATTTTAAAATTACTCTGGTTGTCCGTTTGTCTTTCAGTCAAGGAATTTAATTTATATGCACCGTCGGTGTAAAGTTATTTTGCACATGCATTCAATAAAAAACTGACACATCATGTATGGTCATTAAAAACACATAATGTGTCACATTCATTATGTGACGTGGCAACGCGTCATTGGATGCATGTGTAAAAATAATTTACACCGACGGTGCACAACAATTAAACTCTTCAGTCAAGTGTAATTATTTTTGGATTTAATTGATATGCACTGACGGTGTAAAATAATTTTACACTGTCAACCAATACCAACCATGTTTTCCGCCACATCACCCCACTTCACCCCACTTTCTTGATATGACATGGCAAAATAATGGTTTTTTATTGGACGATAGTGTAAAACTATTTTACACCGTCGGTGCATATCAATTAAACTAATTATTTTTTATATATATTTATAATATAGGGGTCTCAGGGCACACGTGACGGCTTACATGTTCTCAAGAAAGTCTATATATATGGGAGGGATCAAATTACACCTTTGTAAATAATGTTACACCACTCAATAATGCTTTAACGAATATAAATTTTAAAAAATCCACAGTTTGATTGAAAGTTTATATCGTATAGATCATCTATGTTAAGTTTTATAAAAAATCTAAAATTGTTTGACATGTTTTTGAGATAGATCAAGCTTAACGATATTCAATAAAAACGCATAAACCATTAATCTTCATCGGTCTCAATAACATATCAAACGATTTTAGATTTTTTTTAAAAATTTAACATATATAATCTATACGATATAAGTTTTCAATCTAACGGTAGATTTTGTAAAATTTATATTCGATAAAGCGTTATTGAGCGGTATAACATTACTCAAATGTTACACCGATATAATTTGATTCCTCCATATATATATATATATATATATATATATATATATATATATATATATATATATATATATAGACACACACATAAGAGAAAGAGGGAGAACAATTGTTAATGAAATAATAAAGATGGAATTAATGTATAGTTAAAAGAAAATAATTGGATGATTAGATGTTAGTATGTTACCATTGTTTTGGTTGATTCTGAAATAATTAATTATTTTATATTTGTTTATGTGTTTATTTTATATTTTATATTTTTTAAAATTATTTTGGAACCCCATCATTTGGTTTAGTTATTAACAAAAATTGTTTAAAGAATCACTTGAAAATTTGTTTTTTTAATTTTAACATTCGTATGCATAGTATTTGGTTATTTTTCATACTTTGAATAATTTAGTTAATAAATCTCCATTTATATTGTTTATAATTTAAATATTTTTATTTACATTCCAGCATCACACGTTTTTCAAAAAATGTACTTCAATGATTTAATGAAAAACTATTTTTTAACCTTTAATTATCAGCAATTTTTTTTTAATAATTTTGGAACCCCATTATTTTGGTTGATTCTAAACCCATTAATTATTTTATATTTGTTTATGTGATTATTTTATATTGTATATTTTTTCTAATAATGTTGGAACCTCGTCGTTTTGTTTGCTTATTGAAAAAAATTTATGATAATTAAAGGTTACAAAATTGCTGATAATTAGAGATTAAGAAAATTAAGAACACAATCAACTACATAAACTTAAGTGGACAGTCTTAAATAAATAGAAATTGTGATTAATTCTACCGTTCAAATTTATTGAAAAACATGACTAACATATTAGGATTCCAAACTATTAATCACAATTGAAAGCAGCGCATGCTTTGGTGGTTGAAAGATTTTATTGTAAGTAAGGGATCCGAGTTTGATTCCCATTGTAGATAAATTTGTATATTTTTTTAATTTTTTTTAATAGCACCATAGTTCACTTTTTTTGGAGGGACTTAAACGCAGTTTTTTTTTTTTTTTTGTAAGCAGCTTTAAAGCAGTTTCTTGAAGTTGAACTTAAAGTGTGTCTCTATTTTTTTGTTTTTGGTACACTGGTGTTTTTTTTTTGTGTCTATTTTAAAAAAAAAAAAATTAGTAAAATAAAGTTAAAATAGAATTTTTTTTTATTTACAATGAAGTAGACGATCAAGATACCATGTAATAATGTATACTATCCAAACTTTTCATCACAAAACCAAAACTGAAAATACTAGTAGTAATTAGTAACCAAAACATTGTGTATTCCTTAAATTACAAGATTACAAGGCTAAAATCTAACAACTGATTTAATCTAATACCTCAAGTGTGTGTGATTTTGAAAAAATTATTTTAGGTAAAAATTGAATTAAATACATGAAATAATTTTATTTTATTTTTGGTTAGGCAATACATGAAATGATTTGTGTTTATATTAATTTATTCAATTAATTTGTGTTTCTCTAAATTTGTATTTCTGATAATTTTTAACTCCTTTTTTTTTGTTGGAAATTATATTAAAGAATAAAATGTTATAAAATTCTCTTTGCAGTGCAAACATTTACAATCTCATATTTAAATTAGAATATGCTTTGTATAAAAAATAATTTTAAGCAAAAATATTTAAACATTTCAAAATCAACTTTATAATTTTTTAAATCAAATTTCATGTTAATCCAAAAAGTTGGCAGTCAAAATATTTATTAACCTTGCCATAAAAAAAATTACTTACCATATTTAAATGTATAATTTTAAAACAAAAATTATAGAGATTTTGAAAAGAAAAAAAGAGAGATATTTTGTGTGTTTGCTACGATAGTAATGACAGTCTGTCATTCTATGTTTTGAGTAGCAATTTTATAGTATTTTAATAAGTTTTTAGATATAATTACATGGTTTAGAGATGATTCTAGCAAGAGTTGATACATCACAAAGAATTTGAAGATAAATTACAAAACGGGCAAATTTTTGGAAAAATCACACCGCAACTCATCAACATCATGGCACAATTATTAGCTACCAAGAATTGAAGATTTTATGAAGAATTATGGGACGATCGATCACTCAATCAACCGTTGCCGAATAGAAGAGTTACAAATAATATTTAATTTTATATTTTATATTATTTAGCATGTGTTAAATATATGACATGTAATACAATATTAGCCCAAGAAAAGAAGAAAAACGGTTTGCTGGCCCAAAAAGAAAGTAAAATTGTGATTGGCTTATGTGGCTAAAAGAAAACATTAGGTTTCATGGATAATATATATAAGGCATCACGCACAGCAGCAGACGAAAGGAAAAAAAAGGCGGAATCACGCAGGCTTTTGGAGAAGGAACGGAAGTGATAGAACGGCAGATACAACAACATATAGCTTCCTGGTTTATTTTCTCTCTTGATCACTCTATGTTGCTTATTAAATTAATTATGAGTAACTAAGTCTCTATTGATTAGAATTAGTAGATGATCTTCCTTGAATTGATTTGAACCATGTAAGTTGTTGAGGATCCTTGGGACCTTTTTAGTATTATTGTTATTCAGTTATTTCTGCGCTTAATGCTTTTTATGAATTGACGAATTTATGAATTGAATTTAGGAATCGAATGATTACTAACCATAACTTTTGAAACCTGAATCTGAAATAATTGTTTGGTCGATAGTCGTTTTAGAGATATCGGATTATTGTACTATGATAAATAGAATTAACGTGCATAAATCTTTCTATGAATTTGAATTGACCTAAGACATTAGGGAATTATTTTTATGGAAAAGGGTTCTTAGTCATTAACACTGGTCTGAACTATTTAGTTAATTCATCGTGACAATAAGAGTGAAGAGGAAGCCTAGGACCGCATTTACCAAATCATGAAGAGGAAGTGAATCGAAAATTCTAATCATCCGTTAATCTTTATTAAAAATCATCTCTTTAGTTTAATGTCTGAAAACCAAATATATGCCAAGCATACCCCCTTTTTATTTACGTCCTAAATACGATACAATTGTTTTGTCGATATTGGAACAATCCCTGCGGATACGAACTTTATAAATAAAAACGATACAATTGTTTTGTCGATATTGGAACAATCCCTGCGGATACGAACTTTATAAATTTTATTACTTAACGATAAGTTAGTACACTTGCTAATTTTGTCATCAGATAGAAATTATTTTTAAATAGCAAATTGTAATTTTTTTTTCACAAGATTTGATTCGTCAAAGGTTTTTACAAGAGGCCTCACTTTGTCGAATTTATCTCAATATTTGTGTCATTCCATGATTTCATATTGTTTAGCTTGAAAAAGCAATATCACCTTGTAATTTAGGATTATTTGTGTCATTCCATGATTTCGTTCCATGCTGACAGTTGGTTCATTCACCTTAAGTTACTAGAGACTTTTGTTTTGTCTTTTAGAATTAAATAAGAGTTTGTATGCCTAATTATTCTAAAATCATTTCCTATGGGTAAGGCTTATCCCCTTGTAAATTTTATTTAATAATAATAAGAGTTATAGGTGGAGGACGGAGAATAATAGAAGTGCCAATATAGTTGAGATATCTATTCATACCTTAATACCTAGATGCTCTTAATTTATAATAAAAATAAAAAATAAAAAAAATTTAAGAAAAGCTACTCAAAATAGCATATTATTTAAATAATCTTTTAGTTATTTTATGAGATTCTCATTATTAAAAACATATTCAACTAGACTACTTGACAAAAAAAAACATATTCAATAAACGGATGAAAAGTCTTAAAAAAAATTGTTTTATGCAATGCAATAATAACTTCAAGCATATTTTGTTTATAAATATTTTTATGACGGCATCTTAAAAAATAATATTACGTGACAAATGGCAATATAAGATTGATTTAAATTGTTTACGAGAAGAGAATGTAGTTTTTTTTTTTTGGTCAAAGAGAATGTAGTTTTTTTCTCTAATATAGTTAATGAATTCAAAAAGCTAATGGACGTTCATGTTAGAAGAAGTCAACATGTTGGAATAAGTTTTTCAACTCAAAGTGCGTAGAATGTAATATTAGAGACTAGACTACACACTCTCCAAACACCAAGAGTTTGATGAGATACGGTGACACCGCTAATTTTAGAAGCTCCAAAGTATATGCACTAAAGGGCGAGTCGATCAAGTTGTATATTGACTTCAGAAGGTACACAATTCCCCAGATAAGAACCTGGATTTCGACCTCCATGAAATCAAAACTCTGAATCCAGAAGATACACAACCAGAACTAGCAGCCTGAAAGACAAACAGGCTTGATGAAATGCATTGTCAATTGGTGCACTGCAGTTATATATGTCAAATTTCACTGTAAATCAAGCCACTAAGAAATTCCATTTAAATCCTTGAAACTGACTTTGTACACACAAGTTTAGATAAATAGAAACCTCAATTACTGCATAAATGAAAATGAAAGTACATATGAGATAGAACACAACACTTTCAGTTTGTGTTAGTTTTACTGTTCCTTGTGACCTGCACATCCATTAGCCTAGAGGCAAAGACTTCACTACATCCAACTAAGCAAAGCAAAACTACTACATCCAACTAAGCAAAGCAAAACTAAATTAGGCTATGCTACCGGCAACTATTATATCTAACTTACCATTATTACCTATGAGGATTAGTCAACATATAACACAAATCAGCTCTTAGCATGAGTTGATGAGAAGTTGAAACTTGCCACACAAATGACTCGGTCACAAAGACTGACTAAAAAACAAGTGACCATTGTATTGGCATCATTCCACTATAGGCAAATATGAACACTCCCATTGAAGACTGCACTTTGTTTGCTACCTTTAACTTATTCACCACCATAGAGATGAAAGCTCACTCGTATCAACATCAAATGGACTAGGATCTGGAGATGGTATGTTCAGTTCAAATGGCAAAACACCATCTGTTTCCATTGGACCAGTTTCTTTTCCCGAAAGCCAGTTTTCAAAATCAACAATTGTACTAGGTATATGAGAACTTTCACTTTCTGGTTCAACGCTTTCAATAAACTTCAGTAACTTATCCACATTAGGTGGTTGGTCTGTAGATCCTGTGCTTTGTAGAGGAGAGCGTTCAAATAGAGTGTTCAATTGAATAGTATTCTCTTCCCAACTTGGGTCAAATGCAGAAAATCTACCTGCAGTTATATTTTGGCTTTCTTCTTGTGGCTTTGGTTGGCAAGTGTCTTGACTTGTAATTCCGCTTTGTGTAATATTTCCATTAGCATTTATATTTTGACTTTTAATTTGAAGCTCATTTCCATGCTGATTGCTATTCAGGCACGCCACATAAGGAGCATTGTTGTTACCTTGCATACAAGTTTGATGGAAATTCTGGCTATGGTTTGATTGGGACAATGCTTGGCCATATTGGGTTTCGCGAGTCAAGGTATGCGGGTTGGCACAACTAGGACTGACCGGTGCTGAGCTTGAATGTGATAAAATTGATACATTTAAGGGATTTGAGAATCCTGTAGCGGAATGAATTTGTACTGAATTAACATGATTCTTGAAGGTAGGTGAATTACGAAATGGATGATTCGCTCCCAATATGTACCCCGTACAGCCTGCAAGCTCCTTGGACAACATAGGAGAACGGAGGAATCGTGGTCCTAAACTGCTTGCATCCCTTCCCCGCTCCCTTTGGATGGCATGATTACGTACACCCAGCATTTGCTTTGGTGCATAGTGAGACAGGTTTCTGTCTCTCGCCAAATTAGATCTTGATTCAAGATATCTACCATGGTTTGCATCATTTGGGATTGTTGGGTTGTTGGCTTTGGATACAGGGACATTAATTGGTCGAGAGATATGATTCTGCATACCAGAACTCAGTGAGAAGTGGGCATATGTTGCTTTTGGCCGAGAGACCTGATTTTGAGGTATACAGTTGAGTGAGGGAGTGTGCATTGCAGTTGATCTGGCTGCTTGATTCCGTAACACAGAAATCGGAGACAAGTGAGTAATATCACAAGGAAGATTTTCGTTACTTTGAGAACGTACCACACCGAGTGAAGTAGCATAATTAGTTGGAGCTGGTAACGGGGAACTCAGGGTACGCTTGAAATCTTTCCTCTGAAGTTTCCACACCTCAGTTTTATCATGTGCATGACAGTGATCTGAACTCGAAATGCCAGTGCCCCACTTTATACATGGTGCGAGGGAATCACAGACAAAACAGTGGCACTGCATATCATAAAAAAAATAAAAATAATGAGTGACGGAAAGGATAATGTTGAGTGTATCAGATACTACATAATAACAGTAATAAAAAAAATATAAAAAAATAAAAAAACTGGAGAAATTCTGAGTTTTGATATAGTCCAATATGTGATCTTTAGTTGTTGTTTACCTGGCCACAGTGTATCTCATGAGGAGTGGAAGAGAAAGGAAATTTAGCACAAAGATGTCGGGCATGAGGATAGTCTCTACATGCAACCTGTAAGTCACAAAAATAGAGTTCGTCTATGAAATACAACAGCTACATCTTCTCCCATAAGCAAAGAGAAGCGTTAAAATGGTAAATTTGAGAAGACAAATAAAGTGTTTTCTCATACACAATAGCCAAGATGCATGGCCAAGGATCAAGGTCTTCTTCTACCTTTTTGAACATTTCCTCAGCAATCTAAACTTGCCTCGTGGTAATTTCACACCCTACAAGAATTAGCTATGAGGCTAACCTTAGCAATGGCGTACAATGTACCATCTTGCGAAGAATTGACACTTTAGGAGAAAGTACTCCCTCAATTCCAAAAGAACAATCAAAAGCACATACATGATAATTTTGAGATACAATCCTATATATATATATATATATATATATATATATATATATATATATATATATATATATATATATATATATATATATATATATATATATATATATATATATATATATATATAAATCCACAAACAACCACATCACATCCCCTTGTCATTTCCTATGTAGCAGTAACACTTAAGATTGAAGGCGAGTCCACTGTTTGACACTGACACATGTGGTTATATTCGAATTATTACGATGTCTACGTGTTAGTGTTGTGTCTGTGTTTCATAGGTCATTTCATGAACAAAGACAATCCACACCGAAAGAAATTAACATTTAAGAAAACATGTTTTGTACACTCCAACTACCACTTAGTACATCTCATGTAATTTCTATAATCAAATAACACAAGTTGGGTGATCCACAATAAACCTCCCTAAAGCAATAACATGAATATGTACACTCTTTCTCTTTCCCAAAACAACACAAACATTATACTTTTATAATACAAATATGCATCAGCAAAATACACAATTACCATTTATTTATGGTGAGGCCTACTCTACCCCCTGACTAATGAGAACAAGCTACATGAATAGATTTGCATGTGTTACACACAACTAACTTGTAACCAACTTTTATTTCACATGCATATAGCTTGTTCTTATCGGTTTGATGGGTAAATACACCCAAATTATCAAAGGGGTAAATTAGAGAAATAACTAACAACAAATAAACTCAATCAAGGACATGCATACCTGACCCTTCTCTCCAACTACAACCAACTCGTCTGACCCAGTTGAATCCTCCTCATCAACAGAAGTAACGCCATTTTCAGGGTCACCCTCCAAAACCACACAGTCATCATCATCATCGTCATCAACACCATCATCATCATCATCATCATCATCAACAGCATCTTTTGAAGACTTTGACTTCAACTCTGGTGGTTTATTCTCATGAATGATAACAACATCAGAATCAGCGTCTGATTCATCATCAGAATTGAATAACAACTCTTGTATCCAATCTAAATCAGAACTTCTGGTTTCCTCTTTCAAACCCTCTTCTTCGTCAGAACTTATATCTAACACATCAGGCATGGCTACAACACTGCACAAAAATTAACAAATAAAAAAATAAATAACAAAAGCAGCAGCAGCAGCAACAAAAACAACAACTAGGTTTTCTTAGAAACCTTAAAAAGATGAAAATTTTAGAGCAGCCTCGTACTGGGTTTATGCCAGATATGACATAAAAAACCAAAGTATGAAAATTGGATTAGGTTGGCAGTGCAAAATAAGATGATTATGGTGAAGAATCCTTTTCAGCCCCTTCTATTTTTGGAGAAAGATAAATAAATAGATTTGTAATAGGTTTGGTTTAGAGAAGCAGAAAGGGTCGAATGATGGATTAGGTGCTTGATTTGGGTTCTGATATTGTGGATTTTTCAGGCAAAGTTAATTCAATTGAGGAAGAAGGAAATTGCAAAACCGTGAGAATTGGGGTAAGAGAGAGAGAGAGAGAGGAGAGAGGGTTCTGTCTGCAGTGCAAAAAATAAGGGTAAGCAAATGTGAAAATGGAAACAAAGATTGTATCAAAAAAAAAAAAAATGTGAAAATGGAGGAAAAATGTTTTATGTTTTTTATATAATAAAAATAAGGGTAAGACATGTTTTGGAGTCGGGATGGCAACGGGCGCTCATGGGTGCGGGTTTAACACTTAACAAGTTCATACCCGAAATCATTACCAAAACTCAAAGGTTGTTCGGTGGTAAAATAACACTCACGCCCACACTCATTGGGTTCGGGTTTTTTCCACCCAAACCCAAACCCGCAGCACATTTAAAAATAATTTACAAATTTAAGAAATTAAATTCCAACATAGACTTTGAATTAAATTACACTAAAATTAAGGTCTTCCAAAGAAATTCAAACATAGACTTTCAAGAAATTACAACATAGACTTTCAAGAAATTAAATTACAACTAAAATTTAAGGTCTTCCAAGGAAATTGAGGGAGACTATGGGGGTAATTAGGTAATTATAAAATAATTCAGGTGGGTGTATGGATTTCGGGTGTGGGTTTGACTGATACCAAACCCACACCCATATTATCGGATGTCACCCGAACCCAAACTCAAACCCAGTCAAATCAGGTTTCGCCCGTTGACTTGGGTTTGAGTTCGGGTGGATCTCTCGAGTTTGGATTTTTTTGTCATCCCTATTTAGGAGATTGAATATTCTCCTTCACAGTCATTTCCATCTCTCTCCTTTATCTTTATTTCTCTTAATTTTAATCTCTCTCTTCAATAAAAAGTTTTAAAATAATAATAAGAGAAAGTGGGATTAAGAGAAAGATAGAGATGATGAAGATGAGAGTAAAGGAGATAATCTAAATATGTTGTTTAGTATGCAAAATAGGATACTAACACATGCACTAACACAATGATACAAATAAGAATATTAATCGATAACAAGCATGATAATAATTATTCTCAGTTATATTATTGTGTGTTTGGCACATAGGACATGATAGCTATGTTTTTAATACATACCTCATTTATTTAAGATATATATCTTGACTTAAATACATTTTTGGTCTCATTGTAAGTAATAAAGCTACCATTGTAAGATAATTATATTTAATTTATTGTAAAATTTAAATTAATATCTCTATTTTACAATTTTTATAATTATTTTACTTTAAAATAAGAAATTTATACAATATTTATATTTATAATTAAAATAAAAAATCTAATTAGTTCCTCCCTATGAAACCCCATACGTGATACAATACCGATATGATACGACACCGATATGGCGATACGAGAAAATTTTCAAAATTCTCAATCCGATACGACCGAGATACGTTATTTAAAAATTAAATTTAAAATAAAATATATATAAATGCACAATATACAAACATAATTAAAATTGATAAGGATAAAAAATTAACATTCAAATTACTCAAATTGAGCAAACAAGTAACAATTACATATTATATTTAAGTTAAATACTATCTAAAAAGGGGAGTGATATGAGTAACTTCAGTTATTTTCTCTCTCTCTCTGCGAAAGCCAAAGCGCAAACGAAACCCTCAGTTACTTTCTCTCTACGAAGACGAAGCACACTCTGTGCGACGAGACCTAAACACAAACGAGACACTTTCGATTTTCCAAGTTTAGTTCAGATTTTCACCGCCGCTTCAGTTTCAGATTCCTCACCGCCGCTTCAATTTCATATTTTCCAAGGTTAGTTCAATTTCTATTTTGATTTCTGTCTTCTCCTCATTCTTCATTGGATTTTCGTTCTAATCTCCCCCTTCATTTCACTTCATTGTGCATTCAGAGTTTTCTAGGGTCCTCTTAGCCGCCGCTGTCATCTTGCTTCATTGTGTATTCAGTAAACTGCTTAAATGCGCTAGGGATACAACAAAACTCTGTTGTTCGTCAAAACCCTAACTATGTAAATGCTCTTGCAAGTGCAAATCATCCAAAGAAGATTATTCTCATATCCCAACCTCATTTTTTAGGGTTTCAAATCTCGTTGATCTCTACTTTTGTCCCTAATTGTTTGTGCGTTGTTGTATAGGTCACTGCGGGATTGAGGTTGTTGTGACTTGGCAAGAATGAAGAAGATTTAGGTCATAAGATCCTTAGTTGATTTCACTTTATTTTCACTTTGAAGTCTCAATATTTAATTTTTTTAAGTGATTTTTACAAGGATTGTATGTAACCGATAAAATAGATTCTAGGGACGAAACCGATAGAATCAAGTCTCAAAGTAGGAATTTTAACGAATTGAATAGAATTCGGTACAAATGAGATTATGCAAACATAAATGAGAGAGTTTTGAGAGAAGATGATAATTGTTCATTCATCTTTACTTACTATAAAAGATAGAAGTTGCAACCCTAATTGGATGACATCATACATGATGTCATTAGAAACCCTAACTCCTTAAAAACCCTTATCCATCATGGCCAACCATCTCTTGACACCTATAAGCATGTGTGGGTCTATCATGTATAGTCCAATAGTGATATGACAAGTGTGCCATGATCTTTGCACTTAGTGCCTTATGTCATGTGTGATGCAATAAGTCCAATGTTCATGTGACAATTGTGTCTTGGTAATTACTCAAGAACCTTTTGGAACCTCCACCATACATGCATTGACTACATATATCTTCTTCAAGCCAAATGACACCTTAATCAAGTGACAAGTAGTGCTTCTACTTCATTCTCTACTATCCATCAATGGTTTTGCATAATACCATTTGTTATTTTTCTTCTCCACTATCCATCATGGCTTTGCATAATACCATTTGCTATGCTTCTCATATCCTCATTGCATTGCAAGTGTAAGAATTTCATTGGATTTAAAAGCTTCACATAGCATCCATCTATCTTCTTCACTTTCAAACACTATATAAACTCATTTCAATCCATCAAATACACACACTAGCTTAATCTTTCATCCACCACCCTCACTCTCACCCACACACACCACACACATCAATTTTCTATCTCTTCCACAACCTACATCACATTAAATCTTCATCTTTCTTCTCAAAACCATCACCATCACCATCACCACCGCAACAACACAAATTTTTACACAAAAATTTTACAAAAAAAATAAATAAGAAAGAGTAGAGGATTCAATCACTTTGTTTAAGGGCTTGCTCAAGCAACCAGTCTATTTAAGGTGCATCAAGTTGGAGCAAATATCATGCAACTATAAGGAAAAGTAGATGATTCAAGCACTTTGTTTAAGAGATTGATTTTGAAGAAAATGAGATTAAAATACTTATAAATGCTGTTTATTTTGTTTAAACTTGAGAGCACTATCAAGAAATGTGATGAACATGTTGTAATAATATATGTTTTTCTAAGCATGATTTAGTGAAACTTAACAACAACAAAATTGGTGAAGGTGAAAGAAGAGAGAGGAGAGAGTTTTCGGATTAGAGTTACAGGGACTAGATCCAGTGTACGCGCGGCTATGGCAGAAGCATGCACCCGCGCCATCCTGGCCTTTGAGCTTTAACAAACAGCCCAGGGTGCTTCTCCCCTTATCAGATCAAGGTTGTATAATTAATTTTCATAGAAATCAATTGACTTTAAACAAATTTCAAGCTGGTCATGCCAACCCTTAATCCTAAAAAATAAAGAGAAAAAAATAATGTACCTCTATGAATGCTATTTTTAAGGGATTATGAATGCTATTTTTTAGGGACGGTTGATAACTAAATTATCTCTATCTAAATCTTTCCACATTTTTAGTTACACAATTTAAGATTTTCGCCTTCTTCTCTAAATACTATTTTCTTCCAAGAGGTGATTAGATTTGTAAAACAAAAGAAAAATGATAATTATTGGAAATCAATGACCCATCTCACCACACAAATTGAATTTGATTTACGCAAACTTATGATTAACTTATATCATTCCAACTTATGTTTTACGATTAACTTATATCATTCCCGTATTACTTTCCATCTCATTTATTTATCACCATTCCATTGTTGGTCTTTGAATATGATGAGACTCATTCCCGTGTTAAATTTGATTAATGTATCACTTTGCTCAATAATTGGGTAGTATAACTTTGTTAATAAGTATTTTAATATCAACATTCATGATTGACAACGTCCATGATTAACATATATATATGGCGTTCTGTCGAACCCGTGCAACGCACGAGCTTTGCTCATATATTTGGGTAGTATAACTTTATTAATGAGTATTTTAATATCGACATCTATGATTGGCAATGTCCATGATTGACATATATATGGCGTTCCGTCAAACCCATGCAACGCACGGGCTTTGGTCATATAATTGGGTAGTATAACTTTGTTAATAAGTATTTTAATATCAACATTCATGATTGATAACGTCCATGATTGACATATATATGACGTTCTGTTGAACCCGTGCAACGCACGGATAGTCAACTAGTTGATTGATTAATTCTCAAAGTGAGGCACAATGTCTTTAAATACAACCCTAAAGGGTAAAAATGTAAAATGACATAAAATAAACTATTATTTAAAAAAAAAAACTATTAATTGATTACCCTCCCCTTCAAACATCCTTGTCCTCAAGGATGATCAATCACAAGTTCCATGTTTAAGAGGCAAAGTTTTCCATTTAATTAGAATTTTAACATCTCGAACATTTCCCCAATTGATCATCTTTCTGTGAAGAATAGCCGCGACATAAAAGTTTTGACACACTCTATCAGCGCCATGTTCGCTATGAAAACTAGCATCAACAAGAGAGGTACAATACTTTGAAACATGGAGGTAGCTTGTTGTTCAAACCATACAAGACTGACAACTATCCCTGATTGGTACATAAACACCTGGTGCTTCCTTCTTCTTGCCATCATTAATCCTCATTAACTCTTGTGCCCAACAATTGAAGCATGGACAATTAGACCGATATATTTGGATACCGTAGAAACAATATTAATATTCCTCGCTTGAAATCCAAAAGAAAGAAGAAAAATAGTGCTCCCTATCCAAATATTGGAGCCAAAGACAACATGAGTTAACAATTGGAATTCTGGAACAGAGAAATCATTTTCCCTAGTAATATCAAGACATTTTTGGAATGAAGGGAACCCAACAACAATTCCTCTCCACAAAGGACCATTCAAAGGAACAAACCATTGTTGTTGTTGTTCGACACAAACTGCCTCCGTCAAAAGCTCCAGGATTAGTTTTGGATGCCCAAGGTTGGATTGCATTATGTATAAACATAACAAGGCAATTGCATTACCACCAATTAGAGAAATAAAATTGAATCTTCTGCCCATTGCAATGTCATAAAAGTAGCGGTGAATATTTTCCAAAACACATCTACAATCACTCAAGCATATCCAAGTGTTAACAAGATGTAGTTCATGTGCCAACACTTGGGACTGGTGCAGAAGAATTTTAAATTCATTCGAAGAATCAACACTACCATTCATTTCATTTATCTCAGCCAACTCTTGTAAACAACACTTTAGCGACCAACTTGAATGCAAGAAATCTACAAATGGCTTGTGAGTATCACTTATAGCAATGAGTAGTTTGAGAATTGCATCATGATAATTGGCCAGAAGTTGACTTTCTTCAGTTTCATGGTCATATGAATTGTAAATCTCTAATAATGCTATGCTTTCACCTGATGCTTCTGTTGGGGAAAAAGAATCCCAGCAGCACATGTCTCTAAACACTGTCAAAGCATTTTCAAGCCAATCCATGTTCACAATATTGACCATCATATAATTAGGTGTATGGTGAATGTGAAATGCATGCTCTACTTCTTCAAATTCCTCATAAGGAACAAGAACACAAATATGATCAAAACACTTAGTAGCAAGAATTCTAACCACATAAATTCTAACCAAAAGTCTTCTTATGATAACAACATTATTAATATGTCTTCCATAGACAAAAAACTTCAAAGAGCACCACAATGCAACATGTTGGTAAATGTGCACTTAACAAGCTTAATATTCACCCTTTGAAAACCTTTTGTTAAATAAGGAGAAATATTGTCAAACTCATAATGTATGGACCTACTAAAAATGGCATCCCAAGAAACCATAAGGCACTTTGACATTTGATCAAACAGCCGGAGGGGATAATCATGGTCTTCAAGTGGATCATGGTAAGCACAATATATAAACAAATTTGTACCATTCATTATATAAATCCACATTCCTCTTAAAAGCCATTTTTCCATTTCATCATAATACATCCAAACACAACTAGAATCACAACCTTTAACAAGAAAATGGTAGTGAAAAACCTGAAATAACACTTTCTTCCTCCGAAAATACTGATATGGTGTTTTTGGCGGTGGTGTCAGGGTCGTATTGCTGCACTGTATGAACGATATTCTTGCCAGAAGCATTTCTTTATCAAACAAATATGTTTTCCATGATGAATCTAGAAGTAATGTTCTCATTGTGACACTTGAATTGTTGTTCTTTGGTGTCCTGAGAAGCAACCCATCAGACATGGTACGTTTCATCTTTTCCCAATCCAATATTGGGTCTGCAATTCTCAACTCCTTTACCCAAAACCATGATAGTTGCATCATACATGTTGGTGCGAGGCTTGCCGACAACTGCAATGGACTTTCCCGCGTCGTCGAATCTCGATGGTTGGTCTTTGGTTGTTCCGGTAGTGGAAGAGTAGATAGCCATTATGAAGATTCAGAGTTGTGCCACTGTGGCTTTTCATCAAACAGTTGGCAGGAATTTTGCAATACGGGATCTGTGACGATTTTTTCTTGACCCTGCGATTTCTCTGCATTGTCATCGAATGGCGAATAGGAGAGAAAAGGAGCAGAATCGACGAGGGGTTGAGATTTTTGCGAAACTGTGGTTGAGGCTAGGGTGTGATTGTCAAGCTGCATTTGATTACCCTCTTCGTGTTCTACTGTTGGTGATATTGCAACGGGAGTCCAAATCGGGGTTTGAGGCGTTGGAACTGGGGATTTGTTGGTAGAAACATGGTTTAGATTTGTTGGAAAAATTCTATCAACCTTCAATTTTTCTGCGTTGTTGTCTGCAACCTCCTTATCTTCATCTTTATCCTTCATTGTAATTTGAATATTTTTATGATGCATCAATTGATGTTCCAAACTAAAAGGTTTATCACATATGAAACATATACCCATTTCCATCTTTTCTTCAGCTTCCTCGACACTACAAATTTTCACCAATTTGTATTTTGCACCCATTAGCGCTGAATCGAAGGCTCTGATACCAATTGTAACCGATAAAATAGATTCTAGGGGCGAAACCGATAGAATTAAGTCTCAAATTAAGAATTCTAACGAATTGAATAGAATTCGGTACAAATGAGATTATGCAAACATAAATGAGAGAGTTTTGAGAGAAGAAAATAATTGTTCATTCATTGATTGATTAATTCTCAAAGCGAGCCACAATGTCTTTAAATATAACCTTAAAGGGTAAAAATGTAAAATGACATAAAATAAACTAATACTTAATTTCTGAAGTTGACACTTGACAATGCATTTATATTCTATATATGGTTTAGGTTTACACTTGACTTGACGATGCATTGAAATTCTAATGTATATATTTTTGCTTTAATGGAGTGAACACAAATAAATTAATTTGCGTTACTAACATAATTTTAAGTTGGCAAATGCTAACATGTGCCCTAAGGGCACATTTTAAGGTGCATTTAATTAACTAATATCTCACTTAATTTACTTCAAAAATAGTAATAATCAACTTTATTAATTAAAATATATTGTCACTATATTTATTACCCATTTAGGGTCCGTTTGGTGCACAGGATAAGAGACAGGATAGGATAACTGTATCATATCCTGCCGCAATCCAGTGTTTGGTGATACAGAAGGATATGATAAGTTAATCCTGAAGCTTATCCTATCCTATCTCTCTAGTTATAATTCTTATCCTGAATTTGAGCTGGGTTACCAGCAGGATAGAATAAGAAAAAAAAAATACTGATTTATTTTATAAAATATATTTTAAAATACATAAAATAAAATTAATAAAATATAAATAATAAAATAATTGATTTTTAAATATATATGTGATTTTCTCACAGGGGTAATTTTGTAATTTATATATTCTAAAAAAATCAAAATTTTACTAAAATTACAATATTTTAAAGTAAAATGATTATTAAAAAATTGACAAATAGGGATATTAATTTAAATTTTATAAAAAATTAAATATAATTCTTTTGCAATAGTAGTTTTATTATTTATGTATGAGATATATCATATCTTTATTTGGCTTATCTAACATGTATATATTATTGAGTTATTTATTTGATCATGATTCATATAAAAAATTAAACTTGATTATTTTCTCATGATTTTTATTTGAAATTATATAAAGTTATTTGATTACTTATTTATATTTTTTATTTATAAAATTCAAAGTATTACAAAATAATTTTAAAAAAATAACAATTGTTTTACAAGAGTAATTTTGTCAATTAAATATGTTATATATCTTATCATATTATTATGAGCAAATATGTATTAAAAACAAAATATAATAGTTATCATGTTTGTTATCCTGTGTGCACCAAACACATGATATGATAACTGAGTATAACTGTTATCCTGCTGTTATCCTATCCTATCCTTATCCTGTTTTATATCTTATCCTGTCACTATGCTATCCTGCGCACCAAACGGGCCCTTAAAAGAATTGGAAAGATAAAATATAATATGCTGCCAAATTTGATTTATGATCACGTTCTTGGTAATATGACCACAATTATATGCATCCAATTTTTTTGGTTTGTTAACAATCAAGCTTATAGTACTCCTGATAATACTTCATTTATGCTAACTTGTGTTTTTTGTTTTTTTTTCTTTTCCGGTGAACAAGATCGAGTATTATAGTATTATGTTGTAATGGTAATGATTGTTAGTACTATTTTAGCTTTTGAATTGCTAATATGTTTTAGAATTTTATAATACTTACTATAATTTAATTATTTTTTCAACTTAAAAAAAAGGTTTGACAAAAAAAAAAGTTTTGTAGATTTTTTTTTTACCAAGCACGTCATCCATATTTGGCAAGTATCATATTTTTGTCTATGCATTTTTTAAGATGGATAATAAATATAGTGAACCATGTCTTTAAATTAATAAAGATGATTATTACTATTTTTGAAGTAAATTAAATGAGATATCAGTTAATTAAATGAACCTTAAAATGTGCCCTCAGGGCACATGTTAGCGGAACCTTAAGTTTTGTAGTATGTATTATATGGGCCAATAGTGGGAAAAGTGTTGTATGAAATGTTTTATGAAGAGAAGCACTCAAACTCAAACCTCAGCTGGTGGTGTCTTCATTTGCTCATACTATGTGGTCTCATAGGTATATTGCACGTGTTGTGGAGTTTCTTATAGTAACATGCTTTTTCTTGCTAGAAATTGAAGGATTCGTCCACAAGGTGTTCATTTCAAGCAGATTGACAAAGAATCGAACTGGTAATTAATTAAACATTTTACAATTAACAAAGTATTTATTATGCTAGCTGAAAATGATTTGGTCATATATATGTATGAATTTTTTTATTTTTTTTTGAAACAGGGACAATTTGTTGATTCTTCGCACTTGTTGTTGCTACCATAGTTTGCTATATTTTCCCATTTCTTCAACATCTTCCTCCATGGAATGTGAAAGGTCTTATTGTTGCTTTGATCCTACATGTGGGAGCCTCAGAATTTATATACATTTTTTACGGTCAATAAAAAAAATTAATGAAGAGATGATAATGTTAGAATCAGAGATACAAATAGGAAAAGAGAAAGACGGCTAGGTCGTTTCGTAGTGTTGTGTTGTGTAAGTCACGGTTTTTTTTTTTTTAACAAAAAAATAATATAATTTCTTTATATTAAAACATTTACAAAATTATAATTATAAAACTTTCAAAAATATTCTAAAAACATATTTGTAATTTTTTTTATTTACAATATTGGCAATGTGGATCAAACCTATGACATCATGCATACTATCTAAATTTCTCACCGCTAAATTAAACCTAATGACTTTCGTAAAATTTTTAAAAATAGTAAAAGTAAATATTGGGGGTCTTGTATAGTAACAAGTAATTATATTATATTCAATTTAAAATATCAGTTTCGATAATTAATCAAAGTATGTATAGTAAAAAAAAAATACGTGCCAAAAAAAATTAATTAACCAAAGTATTTTCTATAAAAAAATTACTATTCATAAACTATTTTTTAAAATCTTTATTTGTCTCAAACATATTTAAAGTTGGGCTCTAAATGAAAACAAGGTTAAATTGCAATTTTAGTCCTCCACGTTTCCTAATTGTGCGATTTTGGACTTTCTAGTTTCAAAAGAGCGATTTTAGCCCCACGTTTGCCCCATTTTGCAATTTTGGTCCCTCTTGACTATTTTGACCAAAAACTGCTGACATGAAATTTTTTAAACACTTATCTTAATTATATTGGACAATCTATATTTTTATCATGACAAAAAAGAAATATCATTAACAAAAAATCATGGTTGTCTTCTCTAAAGCTTCAAAGTTAGAAATATCAACAATGATATTCTGTCAATTAGTAAGAGATTTAGGTGGGACAGTTTATACGAGCAGCAACACATTGGTTTAGTCGAGCTTATTCTATTATTGAAGCATAGGCAATGAAGGAATCTATAGTATAATGAACTGATGCGCAAGTGGTAGTACAAGGCTACAAGCCATACATGGCAATCATGCTGGTACATCAGACAATAGCTTTTTAACTCCTAAATACAATAACAAACAACAAATTTAGTACAACAATGCAGTTACTCCCTCCGTCCGAAAATATAACAACTAGTTTGATTAGTGCACAATTTTGATTATTAATATCTTTAATTGTTTATTAGTAAAAATTATAAAAACTTGATATTTTGAAAATACTCATCAAAACAAATCAAACAAAATCTTATATGCTAATATTTATATCTATATATTATTAAAAAAATATGGTCAAAACAAGATAAGTGAATAGTGTCATTTAGTCAAACGAGCTCTTACATTTTGGGACGGAGGGAGTATGATTTTCTTGTCCCTCTCAATAGCCTCTTCATCGTACCACACATGAGCTATTAAAAACCAGTTCGACTTTCTTACTACAAACCTTCAACCAGTTCGACAACAACATATCTGAAACGAAGAAGAAAATTGATTTGGGGATATGAGAGTAACATGGTAGCGTTGTGATACACAAAGATGGAGGAAGCAAAGGTTTAAAATTTCGAATTTGAGATTGGAAGAACAAGAATCTAATATAGAATGAGAATAAGTGGAGAAGACAACCATGGTTTTTAGTCATCGATCAAGACTCACATGACCTTCCTTTAAATTTTCTTTTTAAAAAATAAAATAAAAATTAAATTGTCCAATATAATCAAGACATGTGTTAAAAAAATTTCAAGTCAGCAGTTTTTGGTCAAAATAGTTAAGAGGGACCAAGAAATGCAAAATATGGCAAACATGAGGACTAAAATCGTTCATTTGAAACTACGGAACCAAAATCACACAATTAGAAAACGTGAGAACCAAAACTGCAATTTAGCTTAAGAAAATAAATAAAGTAAGATATTCAAACCCGCAAAATTTGCGGCGCTAATACACATCATTTCACGCAAATGATTCAACCACATAGTGACTGTCTTGTTTTATTTTTTGCAATTAATCAATATTCAATATTCTCAACAAATATTTTAAAAATATACAACACAACCTAACTATTTGAAGCCCCTGAAAGGACATGTTATGGTATATCCTAAACATTTTTTTTACTAATGTAATCATTGTAAATTCTAATATGGACCACTTCATCAAGTGGTTCATGGTAGACCAGTTACAAATAACATTATAACAAATACAAATTTTACAAAATTTATCGTTGAGTTGAAAGTTTAGATCATATAGATCATCCATAGAAAAATTTAGAAAAATTGAAAATCATTTGATATGTTATTGAGACGCGTCAAGATTAACGGTTTATTAAATAACATAAATGTTGATGAGTCTCAATAATACAGCAAATGATTTTAAAAAAAAATAATTATGGATGATCTATACGATATAAACTTTCAATCCAATAGTGAATTTTATAAAATTTATATTCGGTAGATCACTTGTCCACGGTGGACCACTTACCGTAGCATTAGCCATATAATCATATCTTGTGTGACGTTTTCAAAAAATATTTTGTAAATACCACACTTCGTTGATTTAAAAAAATCATAAATATTATTTAGACGATAAAAGGTGTCCATCATTTTATGTATCTACTATTTTATTTATAAAAAAAAAAAATGCGAGAATGAGAAAATTTTAATTTTTTTCTTACACCTTTGATCATCAATGAGAACACACTGAAATATACTTTGATTAGAAAATGCATCAAATTTTGTTCATATTCAAAAAAAAGATATAGGAATTTTTTTAGAAAATAAGAACCATTTAACCTTAATGAGAATGGAAATACCATCGAAAATAATTAATAGAATAGAATTGTGCCCCTTAATTAATTCATTAATTCATGGTTGACTCATCAAGATGATTTTTTAATCAATATACATGAATGCCTTACTAATATATACTGCTAATAACTGATACAATGAATATTTTTATATTTTAATACATCGAAATTGAAGTTGACAAATGTTGAGACTATCTCCGATATATTTCGTGCGTTGATGTTGAATAAGATCACCTGACAAGTAAACAACATTACATTAGCGTTGTCACAATAGACTAGAGTAGCTTTTGTGACTGGACACTGGAGTTCTAACTATAAGTTTCGAAGCTAACATGATTCAACAACAGCATTAGCAAACTCCATGATACTCTGCTTCAACACTAGAACATGATAAGGTTGGTTGTCGTTTTGCAGACCAAGAGACCAAATTTATTAGGATTGAACTTTTTGGTAGTTCCAATAGTAATGTATGTTAAAATATGCTTGGATCTCATCCCAAAAGCTAGCTCAAAGGGTGAGGTTGCCCTCACATATTTATACACTTCACATACCGGGAACCTAAGCAATGTGAGACTTCAAACAATCTCCAACAACACAACAACATATTCAACACCCACCCTCACGCCTAGCGTGGTCCTGGGTCAAATGCCCACATTACAGTCCTCAACCCGGCTCTGATACCATGTTAAAATATGCTTGGATCTCATCCCAAAAGCTAGCTCAAAGGGTGAGGTTGCCCTCACATATTTATACACTTCACATCCCGGGAACCTAAGCAATGTGGGACTTCAAACAATCTCCAACAACACAACAACATATTCAACAATGTAGTTATGAGTTCTTTGAAAAAAAAAAGGAAAAATAAACTAAATAAAAGTAATGTGAACGTAATGATCTTATGAAATAAGTAGAAATGTAGAAAAAGACGAACCTTTTGAAACAGTTTTATTTGAGAAATTGATTTGACCAGGCCCATATTTTGAAAACATGTCATTGTTAGATACTTGGGAAGAAGTTGAAGTCTGACTAAAGTATTAAGTAGTATATTGAGTTTTTCCATTGTCTTTGAATCTAATCAAAATATGGGTAGTTTGTTAATAGGACATACAGTTGCAACAACGTAAAAAATAAATTGATGAAAATGAGATTATGTAGTCATTTTCCGCAGACTTAAACTTGTCAAGGATTGGATGTTGCAAATTGATGAAAAGCTTTGAACTTGACCAATTGTTACAAAAATTTGGCTTCCCATTGTGTGGAATGAACATGAGTACATGACAGAATTGTTGGGAAAGAACATTGCACCTCCTGATTTGCATTGAGTATGCATTAGAATTAAGACAATTAGACACTTCTCTTTACTGTCAAAAATTTAGTTCATCACCTAAACAGAAAAATCTTCACACGGAGTAACATCAACCATGTGGCCACTATATAAAGTTAAAATTTCAGAAGTAAATATTTCAGGTTTTGACAACTTCATCAAGAACTCCAATTATCTCTGAAAATTATAAACGAAGCATCAGTTCGGGTATACATATAGGCTTTGACTAATATGAACAAGTGCATCATGTCTTTCATGATGCAAGTTAACAATATCGTTATAACAAACATGGATTTTACAAAATTTACCGTTTGATTGAAAGTTTGTATCATATAGATCATCCATGTCAAATTTTAAAGAAATTGAAAATCATATGACATGCCATTAAGATTCATCAAAATTAACAGTATTTAATAAAAACTTATAAACTGTTAATCTTGATGGGTCTCAATGACAGATTTTGACTAATATGAACAAGTAAGGTTACCATACAACTTTAAATTTTCAATCTTGAATTTCCTTGAAATTAACTTTTGAAATGGTTCCATGGCTTGTCCTGAAAATGATTACTATTTTTACCTTATAGAGAATCATATCTCTTTGCTTTCACAATTTGAACAAAAGGAAAGGGGCATAGAACTACTTTTACCTTAGCAGTACAGTAGTAAATTGATTTTATGTACTTTCCCCTTCTCGACACACAAGGAAAAGGTAAATACAAAATCATATAATATTTTAAATTCAAACAAGAGCAGAAATACAAGAAACCAAATAAGCCGACATCATTACGCAAACAACACTACCATTGCAAATGAATACATAAGTGATTTTGTGCACATTCAATGACTCAAACATACCATCCATCTCAATAATGCATTATGAACAAAGAATTCACATAGCAATAAAATCTAGTTCCATGGTCATCAATAACTCAAAGATACCATTTCAAAATTCGCTTAATGTGACTTAAGGGTCATCCAGGTGACAATTAATCATCTTGGTCTGAATTTATACCATGAATACCAAATTGCGGTGTGGTAAGAATTGTATTTCTACAAAAAGTTTTCAGAAAGCTGGCACATTTTGCATTTGCAACATTGTATTTGGGATCATCAAAGAACAAAAACAATATCTTCCATAAATATAAATATACTCTTGCAACAAGCTTTTGCAATATTAATGAAGGGTTCATATTTCAGTTTCCTTAAGGATTATCAAGACATCTCATTCCTTACAAGAATCAAGGAACAAATTATCCATCTTGGAGTCAGATTTGGGGTAATTAGGCTCATAATTAACACCCCTCAAATGATGAAGAAAAAAAAATCCCAGAATTGCAAAACAAATGCAGTAAGCATGTTGTATTGGCTGCACATTGTCATCAAGAATACAGTAGTACATTATTCTCTCAGTTCTGCGAATTTTACTTTTTTCAGCAAAATTTTGGACCTTCCATATCCAATTGGTATGCAAAAATTCATAAAAAGAAGATAAAAGAGCTAGGCATGATACTCCTTATAGTTCAAGAGTGCACTTATATCTGATTTAGGAATTAAAGGTTAAATGCTAAATTCACCTTGAAAATAGAATGAACACAAGTTTTTTATTTTCACCTAATGAAAAACTAAGAACACAGATACAAGATTGATGTTACTTCAGAATAAAGAGTTGACGAATAAAATCAGGAAGAGAACTAAAACTCATGGTCAGGCACTTAGGCAACGCTGCACAAGAGTATGTGACAGTGACACCAACATATCGGAAAAGGACGTTTCTTCAAAAATGATGAAGCCAAACCAGAAAATGTGACACCAACATTAGACTTCCAGAAGCAAAACCAAAATATATGCCAAACAACACCCTGTACTGTCACTCCAAAATACCAAATTGATAAACAAATAGGACACATAGTTATTTGCAAGCTTCCTTGATCAAAGCAGATCAGCTCGCCGCCTTCTTGTTATCAAAAAGTCGGTCGAATCGGGCGGGCGGAACGTCGAATGAAATAGGTAGCTGGGTTCTCTTTTTACAACCCTTTTGATATGATTGGCCCCTCTTTTTTCTTTTTTACTTCATTTATAAACAAATTTATCATGTGCCCATAAAATAGGGCAAATCATTAATAAACCATAGTGTTTACCGCCCCTCCCTTTTGATCATACGATAAATAAGGAAAACCCGAAAGATTGAACTGTGATCAATCACCTCACCAATAGTATGAAACTAAAGACTAAAAATCCAATCCCGCCACAAACCTTAGAAGCAAAGTTGCTTGTGATTTCTATTTTTCATCATCTTAATTAACTCAAAGCTCAAATTATACCATCTCAATTTTAGATGATGAATCATTATGAATAAAGAATTCAAATTGCAGATGAAAGAATAAGCTGAAACATCTCTGAAGTTTGCATTATGAATTGCATTTCATCAACTGCATGTGTCATTCCCAGAGTTACATTTTGAATAGATATTATACTTGAGGGTCATCGAAGCTACACTTTACCATCCCTTTTTTACTTTGTGAATAAAGAATTCATATTGCAATACCATCTAGGTCTAGAGTCATCAATGGCTCAAGCATATCATTTAGGATCACCAAGGCTTAAATTTAACCATGCCAATTATGTGATGTGTTTACGCCAAAAGAGGAAGGCGGTTGTTGATAACTCTAATTTAAGTATATTTATTCCAATGAAAGAATGATCCTTTTTGTACGAGAGTCAAGAGAGTTCATAAAGACAATCCACAAATTAAAGAGTGATTTAAGGAATTAAAATAAAACACAATATAAATATAAAATCTATTTTCAATTTATAGGACTTAGGCATGAATGTGCAGCTGCACTTTAGTAGCCCTAAAAGCATGAATTCATAAATCATTATGCAGCTATCTCAACAAATATTTTGAAGTCTCAATTCTCATCATCTTACTGACTATTTTTGGAATTATATCTATCAAAGGAGATGAAATCACTTACTTGATTTATCATCATAATCCCCACTCTGTAGTTGCAGTGTACTTTCTTTTGTTGGTGTAAGCCCTAGAGACCAATTATTTATAATTGCATGATACTTGTATTGGATAATTTACTTATTAAATAAAGGCTTTTCTTTATTATGTTTATGTGTTAAATAATAATAGAGTCCCTAGAATAGTAAGTTCATTGAATGGAACGTTAAATGTGACTTAATCGTGAGAGTCCATTACACATAAGAACACTATTCTTAAAACATCCGTAGTCGAGCTTTAATGTGAATTGGGATAACATCAAAACATAGAGACTATTATGTTGGTAGACTGATGATCACATCTCACGGATCATAGATAAAGAGTTATCAAGTCTTCACATAGATATAAATATTAAAAGTAATATTTATATCGGATTGACCCACCATGAGAATACTACATAGTATGTTATGAAATGTCATAGGATATTCTCATAGTGATAAGTGGTGTATTCCACCCTTCGACCTGAAACCACTATGTTCCCTAGATGTAGGAGTGTAGTACTTTGTCGCCAGTCAAAGTTATCCGTAACAGGATGACTATAAAGTTGGTTGATGGGTATTCCACGAATCATGCTAAGGGACATGAGTGACCTAGATGGAATTTACCCCTCCTACATAACAGGAGATATGTCTATGGGCCCAATATTGAACTTAACAAGGATGACGTACTATGCCTTGTGTTCAATATAGACATAAGGGTAAAAGGGTAATTATACACATGAGTTTTATCACGGAAAGGTTTGTCAGATCACGTGACATTCTTGTGACTTGGGTAGCAGTGATGTGTTGCTAGATACCGCTCACTGTTTATAATATTAAGAATAATATTATTGCCCGTTATAAGAACCTACAGGGTCACACACATAAGGACAGTCGATATGGAAGAAATAAGTAAGACTTATTTTGAGGGTGCGATTAGTGAAAAACGGTTTTGGGCTTAAGAAGACCAAACACCGTTTGGCCCAACTGACCACACAAGAAACTCTATAAATAAGAAGCTTGTGTAGTTCAGTGAGTGCTTGCTTTTTCACAATTCGTTTTTCAGAGAAACCTTAAAGCTCTGAAACCCTAACCACACTTCCTAAGCCTTCATCTTGTAGCAACTAACACTGAAAGTTGAAGACCTGTTCGTGTGGACTAGCTAGAGGTGCTGCCGTCGTGTGGTGCTTGTGATCAACGAATAGAAGCAAATAGTTTGCTGTTCCAATTCACCAAAAGGTATAACGTTTAACCCTGATCATGACCATTCGCAAGGATCCATTGAAGGAAAAAATTTAAAATTCCGCTGCGTTTTACACTCTGTTTAAACACGATTTTCCTTCATCTTTAGCCTCAACCCTTTCTAGATATCAAAATCTTAAAATTCCACGGCTTATTCTGAAAAGGATTGTCTATTTGGCTCATTGCTTTCA
Organism: Trifolium pratense; assembly: GCF_020283565.1. Taxonomy (NCBI): domain Eukaryota; kingdom Viridiplantae; phylum Streptophyta; class Magnoliopsida; order Fabales; family Fabaceae; genus Trifolium; species Trifolium pratense. The sequence continues at coordinate 45,394,985 of NC_060059.1, read as the reverse complement.
CCATATCTTCTGCTCACTTTGCACTTTACCATGATGTACTTGCCTAAGCAGTTGGATATAACAGAAGAATTCACGTTGCAATAGCATCAAGTTAACTAGTTCCATGGTCATCAATGGCTCAAAGATACCATCTCAAAATTTACATAATATACGGCAGTTGGACTTGAGGGTCAATAACGCTATTGAACTTAATTCATATGCTTCCTTGTAAAATTGAATATGTGAACATATTAATTCTAAAATCAATAACATAATTCAATAGCTAATACACACAGTCCTTAATCATGACAGTTCAAAATCAGAAATACAAATTTGTGCATGTAAAATGAAAGACAAATTTCTCTGCTCCCATCAAATAGTCCGCTTAAAAACAAAGTGTTTACCACTCCTCCTAATCATATGATATATTGGGACTAACTCGAAGATTAGACTCACTATCGGTCATTTCATTCTATTTGTGGTGGGTGCTTCCTGATAGAATTGACTATATGAACATATTAGTTCTAGAATCAATATCTAAATTAACTAATATAACTCTTAATCACGCAACTAAAAATCATAAATACGACATTTAGCATGCAAAATGTAGATGAAAACTTAATGTACTATGTATGTAAACATCATTCCACCTCCACTCTAGGACCCCCCCTTTATCGACCATAAATATAGTAAACCAACCCATCAAGAAACATAACAGAAACAAAAAATGAAAGGCCTAGTAATGCAAAGAATAACCAAACATAACCAGCCATAAAAAAATAAAACCAAGTCCAAGTCCACTAAACAGCATCAACTTCCGGTCTATAAATTCCAGAGCAATATTGCAGATTGCCTAAATACAAATATACAATAGCCAATTATCCTTGTGATTATACCATATAAATCAAACTAATTCAGCCAAATCTATGATCTAGTTAACTTCAGCCCTGTGATTATTCCGGCATATAAAATTGACATACCATCAGCCATCTAGCATCCTGTACTGTCACTCCAAAGAAACATATTGGTAAACCGAGAGGACACATAGTGACTGAACTATTAGTTTTTTGCGCTGATCTAGTGCCAGAAATTTAACTTCAGCATCTTCTTCGTTAAAAACCAGTTTCTACCACCCCTCCCTTTCTATTATGTGATAAAATAAGGACAAACCAGAAGATTGAACTCATGATCAGTCACCTCATCAATACCCTGAAATTAAAGACTAAAATCACTTGCCTTAATCTCCGCACAATATTGTTATTAATTAAAAAAAGAATTGCAAGTATTAACAAATTCTCATTCAAATATTCAACTTTACATCGAACAAAGAACTCTTGCCCAAAGATTTGACTAATTGGAGTTGACAATAACTTTTATCATGAAGGCTAAGTTAGCATCCCCTATAGCTCTTCTAATCCAAGTCCAACACAAACACCTAAGAATCATCATGAACAAAACCTTCTGGGCAAAGTTGCTAGTGATTCCCATTTATCTTAAGTAACATTTAGGATAATCATACCATCTCAATTTCAGATTACAAATAATTAAGTCGTAATACAGCTGCAGATGAATGAAAAGGTTGAAACATGTCTTAATTTTGCATTATGAATTGCATTTCATCAAGGCACATGTCATCCCAAGAATTACATTTTGAATATATATTGAACTTGAGGGTCATGGAGGTTACACTTTACCATCTCATTTATACTTCGTGAATAAATAATTCACATTGCAATAGCATATAAATCCAAGGCCATTACAGTTCTTTGTGACTAGAATGGAGGTTGTGAGAGTTTGTCGTGGCAGAAGGAGAAATTTACCGCATTTTTTGAACCGAAGTTTTTTGCAAAGGTAAAATTAGAATATTTCGGTATAAAAGAATTACGGGGGTCGGGAGAGAAAATATCTTTTACTTTTAGAAAATCCTGTATCTATAGGTAAGTGTTTGATTTACTATATTTTTTTTTTTTTTGAAGAGGCCAAAATGGAATATATATATATATATATATATATATATATAGGGGTTTTCTAACTTAGACCCTAGTTAGGTCTAAGTTAGCAAGGTGCACCTTTTGAGTTGGACAAAAATACCCATTTTTTTTTTTTTTGAAACAATAGAGCAACTGGGGCATGTATGTAATTTGCATCATAAAAATACCCTTTTTTTTTTTTTGAAACAATAGAACAACTATTACATTTTTTAAATTTCTTCCAAATTTCGACCTCATTTTACGTGCGAATCGAACGCCGATTTCAAAAACTAATACCGGAAACCTTTGTAAAATTGAAAAACGATCAAAATCCATATAAGGAACGTCGAGTTTCGTTGAGTATTGAGGGAGATCGAACCGGGTCAAAAACCGGGTCGCACGACCCGTTTCTGCATAAAACGGGTGGGAGGGACGATGAACAGTGCGCGTCGCCCACGCCCACTCTCACCGACGGCGCGTGGGGGCGCGTGCGGCCTCAGGGAGGCTCTATGTTTTTTTATTTTTTCATAATAAAATAGTAGATAATATTCTGGAAATTTTGGTATATTGTATGAAATTTTTGGAGACCCGAAACTATTTTTAGTTAATTAAATGAGTAAAAAGGTAATTAAAAATATTATAATTCCATAAAAAATTTCCAAAATTTTATGTAAAGTACTATGAATTATTTAGAACCCTCTTGTGTACCTCACTCTCCCTAGTTCAAGTCATGAAATTATTTTCACAAATTCCGCTGATTATTTAAAACCATTTAACAAATAATAATAATAATTTCATAGATTTGTACTCTGAAACCAATTGTTTTTTTATTTGTTTCTAATAAAATATTAGATAATATTATGGAACTTTTGGTATATTTTATGAAATTTTTTGAGACCTGAAACTATTTTTCGTTAATTAAATGAGATAAAACGGTAATTAAAAACTATTGTTTGCTTCTGAAACCATTTAGCTGGAAGAATGGTTTCAGAGAGTTATACTGTGAAACCATTCTAGCAGTAAAATGGTTTCAGAAGCAAACAATTAAAAATCAACTCCCCTGAAACCATTCTATCAGTGAAATGGTTTCAAAGTACAACGCTCTGAAACCATTGTACCAGCTAAATAGTTTCAGAATGGTTTCAGAAGCAAACAATTAAGAAATTACTCACTGAAACCATTCTACCAGTAAAATGGTTTCAGAGAGTTATACTGTGAAACCATTCTACCAGCTAAATGGTTTCACAGTATTATATAAAGATAATTAAAGGTAGTGAAAAATTGAGTTTTTTTTTTGTGTCCAAATCAAACGAACCAAGTCTCTATTTGTAGACAAAAAAAAATTATGAATTTTGGTATAAAAATAAAAAAATAAAAAATTAATTTACAACGAAATAATTGAGTTTAAAGTATTAAATGAAAAAAAAAACACGCCAACCACCCAGCAGTTGACACGTGTCCTGCTTTTTTAAAATGAAATTTTCTCTCTCCAGGCGTAGATCTAGTGTGGTGCACGCGCTGGCTTATCATGGAGATGGATGATCTGGACTGTCTGATTGATCCGACAGCCATGATGAGATCATCTCTTGGCCGTCTGATGGAAATCAACGGTCTGTAACGGTGGTCCTGCGGTAGGCGCGCGACACTGGATCAGCGCCAATATGTTTTTTTTTTTTTTATTTAAAAAAAGAAAGGGTATTTTTGTCCAACTCAAAAGGTGCACCTTGCTAATTTAGACCCAACTGGGTCTAAATTAGCAGCCCCCATATATATATATATATATAATAAAAAGAGAAAAAAACCGGTGGAAACTACATTATTATTTTTATCACTTTTATTTTATTTTTCCTTTCATTCATGTGTTTATCGAATTCCGTCGACAAAAGTCTGGTTAATTGTTTTTGGTTTGATTCTTTTAAGAAATTTCATAAGTAATTTATTCACAATGGTATTTTATCTATCTTTAAACCTTTTGCTCTAATTTAAGTTTCATTTCATGCAGAAAATTTAAAACATCATATAAAGAGCAAAGAAAGCATATATATATATATATATATATATACATTTTAATTTTTTTTTTTTTCTTCTTTCATTTTTCATGTTTATTAAAACTTGTTATAGTTAATATTCAAAAGGTTGGCGTTACACAATTATTAAACCGAAATGAGAGAGGGGCAACATTTTTGAGTGGAGACAAGGAAGATGGAGAGGAGGGAAATAGCTCCAATGAAGAATGGAGGAGGGCGGAGGGATGCTGCAAATGAAAACGGAACACTTCTATTATTTATTGGTAACATGGAGACGAGACACCAATGGAAGGGCAAGCATCTGCATTGAGTCCTGGAATCAAATTGCTCAAATAAATAGGTATTTTTTCTAAGGGTCTTGTTAATATGTGCTCTAAGGGCACATGTTAAGATATACCAAAATAGAAATTCATCATTTAATAATACAAGAAATTTAATGCTTCAAAAGTCAAAATGCACAAATTAGCATTTAATAATTTCTATTTTTGCTTCCTTAACATGTGCCTTAAGGGCACAAGTTAACATTCTCCTTTTTCTAAACTAACTTTTTCGCTATTTAGGATCTATCAAACAATTTAATTAGTAAAAAGGACATTGCTTCACTGTTTTTTTGTTATTAAAATAATCAGTATTTGGTTATTAGTTAACTTCCAAAAAAAATTTGTTCCATTCTCACCAACTAATCACAAGAAAATCGTTGTCCTCTTTTTCCTCTTTCAATAAAATAACTTCCATGACTCCTTACCAAAAAAATAAAATAATTTTTATGGAGTTCAGATATGCTCCATTAACTTATCCTCTATAATAGAGCATATCTGAACTCAAAATAAAAGAACCATCCGTGACATACCACTTTTAATTTTCTCTTGTTTAAGTGTACATCTCAAATAATATATTATATTCTCATTGCCAGTATAAGAGAAATTGTTACATGTCTACTTTGAGTAGAAAAATAGAAAAATACACTTAAAAGATATCATTAGATAGATATGTAGTACAACATGATAATTAAAAATTAATAAGGAACTAAAATTTATTAATGACACATCAATATGTTACCAAAAGAATAAAAAATCTTGAATATGAAAATTCACCACCACAACTATACAAACACTCGAATGAATGAAGATATACATTCACATAAAGCAATAAGACAATCAAATATGCTGCTCAATAGGAAGGTCAAAATATGAAATCTGAACTATGATAAATTACAATTATACAACTAATGATCCATTCATTATAGACAACGATTAACAACCATTGATCCCATAAATTTAGATACTTGTTTTTTTTTTTTTGCAATGATGCTATTTAATCACTTTGATCTTCAATATTCTTCAATTCCGGTTCCAGTAATTGGTGTATATATATATATATATATATATATATATGGGGAGGGATCAAATTACACCGGTGTAACATTTGAGTAATGTTACACCGCTCAATAACGCTTTAACGAATACAAATTTTATAAGATCCACCGTTGGATGAAAAACTTATATCGTATAGATCATCCATGTTGAATTGTATAAAAATCTAAAATCGTTTGATGTGTTTTTGAGATAGATCAAGATTAACGGTATTCAATAAAAATGCATAAACCATTAATCTTTATCGGTCTCAATAACATATCAAACGATTTTAGATTTTTGTAAAATTTAACATGGATGATCTATAAGATATAAGCTTTCAATCTAACGGTGGATTTTGTAAAATTTGTATTCGTTAAAACGTTATTGAGCGGTGTAACATTACTCAAATGTTACACCGGTGTAATTTGATCCCTCCCCATATTCAATGTAAAATAGCAAATTTTGAGATAAATTGGGAAGACTTTGAATGAAAAGTGTAAATATAATAATAGGAGAAAATAGAAAATGTGTGATTTAAAAGTATGCGTTTTTGTAACAAAAAAAAAAAAAAAGAAAAAAGTATGCGTTTTGGTAGAATTATCCATCGGAAATAATGTAAGATTCTAGAGAGTAAATTAATGACGTTAACACTTCTTTTTTTTAAAAAAAAATGAAGTTTACGGACAATATTATTGAAGATTTGGTGATTAATTAGTCATCGAAGTTCATATATACTTCATTAGCTTATCCTCCAGTTTCTTCCAGTATCTTGTCCAGATCGTGACATGTGGCAAAAAATAATCCAATGGTTCGAATTAAAAATTGAAAAAAGAAAAAAAAAACTGTAACAACACCACACCATGTCTTTCTTCTTCTTGGTTGAGATCTAGAAAACACTAAAGATTCAAAAAATGGAAAAATAACAAAAAGCACTTCCTCAACTTAATCAATGATTTGTTATAAAATACACCTCCAAAACTAAACATATAATTTTGTCTTTAATCCACAACTGATTAATAAGTAACCCTTGTGTTGGATATAAATTTGGTATTTATCAATTAAATATAATTGGTGGGTCCAACATTTATTTGAAGGTTATATTGTCAAAATAAAACTTTCAAATCCTGTGTCGAGGTTTAATCATATCGAAGCAAAGGAGCGCTTCGAAGGCTTTGGAAGGCGCAGTTGGTTTTGGTTTTGTCAGGAACCCGTCGAAAGCATAGAATCGAGTCGAAGGGCAAGTTGGGTCAGGCCCAAAAAAGAAACAACAACGGCCCAATAAGCATTGGCGCGCGCTGAAGGAATGAAGAGTGAAAGTGGAGAACGTGGGTCGACGTGGCAAATCGAAGACCGTCTAGATGATCAAGAAGCAGTTACCACTTCGTTGTAGTATATATAGCAGTTTTTCATTCAGAACAGGGGTCACAAAATTTTACATAAAACTTTCTCTTAAATTCTAAGTACTCAGCGTTCGAACGAAAGGAATATCTGAGAAGAAATGTATGTTTTGTGAACCATCTATTTGTAATTGTTTTACATTCAATGCAATTTACTTTCCAGCGATTTTCTTTAGTTTAATTGGGATACTTGTTTGAGAAACTACTGTTTCGAGGCGATTCGAATTAGTTTCTCTTATGTTACTTGAAAACGATTTCAACTTTTAAGTGTTTGCTTTCCTCCTAAAGTGAACATTAAAACATTTTTCTAAGTAAACAAAACACAAAATTGTCCTGAGATTTACTAGTTGGTCTCACGAGTTTAAATACTTAAACTAGCGGTTGTTTACCAAATTTTCACGTAAACACCTTGATAAACCAAAAAAAAAAACCAGATTATAACATAGAATCAAAACGAACAAGTATAAAACTGAATTGAAACCAAGCTGGGCGGCTTTAATGGTGGCGACGTAACCACCGGGACCCACTACCGATAATAACGACATCGTTTTCACTCCACAATACAAACCTTACTGAATTGGTTTGTGATGGTGTTGGTGGCTATGCGTCGCTGGAACAGATAGAGATGTGTGTCGTCGTTATTGTCGCCGGCAAACGGTGTAGGGACTGATAGAGAAGGTGACAGCGACAGAAGGGTGATGTGATAGGAAGACGAAGGACTGTATTGTTGAGCAGTTCTGAACTCTCAACGAGGAAGAGGAAGCAGAAAGACATGGTGTGTTGTTACGGTTTTTTTTTTTTCAATTTTTAATTTGAACCATTGAATTCTTTTTTGCCACATGTCACAATCTGGATAAGGTACTGGAAGAAACTAGAGGATAAACTAATGGACATTAATCTGGATAAGTTAAATTAAGTTTACACTAGTTTGGACATTTTTCCATTATTATTATTATTATTATTATTATTATTATTATGGAAGCAGAGGAGGTAGGTGGAAGAGTCGACGTGGATGGTCCTTTATTCACAGCTTTGATTTACACACACAGACGTGTTCGTTTTCTATCGGCGCCAAACTCAAACTTCACAAGCTTAAATAAAAACCCCCAATCACACTTCCAGTTATTATTACCGTTACAGCTTCAAAATGGCGATCGAAAATTCCGGTGGAATCCAAGTCCAAGGAATGCAATTCTCCTACGACGGACTTCAACCACCGCTTTTCCTCGATTTCAACCTTCACGTCTCCCCCGGATCTCGTTGCCTCCTCGTCGGTGCCAATGGATCCGGTAACTAACCCTAACATTTCTTCATTTATAATTGTTAGGAAGAGCATTTTGTTAATTGCGTTGTTTTGTGTAGGGAAAACGACTTTGTTGAAGATTCTGGCTGGGAAGCATATGGTTGGAGGAAGAGACGTTGTCCGTGTGTTGAATTCTTCTGCTTTTCATGATACTCAGCTTGTTTGTAGTGGAGATCTTGCTTATTTGGGTGGATCTTGGAGTAAAAACATTGGCTGCGCTGTGAGTTCTTCATTTTTCTGTTAGGTTATTTTTTGTGATTTTTCAATGTGCTAACCAAATAGGGTTAGGTTTTGCTTCTTTTTCACTATTGCACTATTCATTCATTGCGATTGGGATATATTCTTGCCGGCATTGTGCCATGATCAAGGTCTCGGCTGTTTTGTTTTTTAATTGCTGAGTGATCGGTCTGTTATGAAGCTAAGCTAACCCATGTTCTCTATTGTGGAGGGATCTTTTAACTAGGATATCACTCCACTATCTAGTCAGCCAAGTTCTAACATGCACAAGTGCACCATATGGTGCACGGTGCAAAAGTTAGCGATTTCATTATAATGAATACGAATTTTACAAAATCCACACTTGGATTAAAAGTTTACGTCATATAGATCATCCATAAAAAAATTAAAAATCATTTGATATGTTATTGAGACTCATAAAGATTAACGGTATTTAATAGAAATTTATAAACCGATAATTTTGACCGGTTTCAATAACATATCAAATGATTTTCAATTTTTCCAAAAAAAATTATGGATGATCTATATGATATAAACTTTCAATCCAACGATAGATTTTGTAAAATTCATATTTGTTATAATGAAATTGCTAACTTGTGCACTGTGCACCATATGGTGCACTCATGCATGTTAGCCAAAGCCATATATGCAATCTTTGATTCATAATGTTGTTTCATATGGCCAAAAGTAAACACTGGTGTGATTTATTACTGCGAGACAATCTTCGGTATGGCCAGCCTATATCATTAGTGTTTATCATATACATGCTTATGAATAAGTTATTTTCATACCAAAAGATAAAATAAAGTTGAATTGTTTTCACAGGTTTTAGTTGCTTAAATTTCTTCTATGGCCTCTGCATTTAGTTTGAATTGATTGTTGGTGAGTGCTTATGAATAAGTTACTTTGTCCTCAATTTTTTAGGTACATTTAAGCCAATCATTTTGTTTTTTTGATAAATATTATGAGATCAAATGTCGGAATCATGTCTCTGTTGTAGTATGGAAATATGGATGCACTCATGCACAACCCTTTGTGTTCTCTTAGCCAGAACTATAGATTGATTTCCTCTAATGTTTATTTTTGTTTTGTACAAGAACCACACACGTATTGTAAATCTGGTCATAATGTGGGCTTTGGTCCTAGCAAGAACTTGATGATCGTAAAATATAGTGACCCACTTCAGAGCCTTAGATCTCTAGTGGTTTTCTTTTGGCATAACTTTTATGTTTCTGATGTTTCTTCAAACTGTACCATGGCCCTTTCTGTTAACCTGTGTTGCCTATGCTTTGATCAATTCCATTTCAAGTATTAATGTTGTTGCTGTTATCCAGGGAGACATTCCACTCCAGGGAGACTTCTCTGCTGAACATATGATATTCGGTGGTGGGTTTTCAAACATGATTTTCGTTGTTATCAAATGCAACTGCATCTCCATTTTTCAATTTCTAAATATCATGCAAGAAAAGCTAATCATACCATATCACGGGGTCCTTCAATAAAACCCTATTAAGGACAAAATTTTGTAAAATAATGAACACTGAAATCATGTTATGTATACAAGTGTGGTAACATTTGGCTATCCAAAAACAATTGCTCTTTAGTCTGATGTGTAGAAAAACTAAGACGCTCTTCTGATTTTGACAGTCGAAGGCGTTGATCCTAACAGGAGAGATAATTTGATTGACCTGCTTGATATAGATCTGCAGTGGCGAATGCATAAGGTATCCGATGGCCAGCGGCGTCGAGTACAAATCTGTCTAGGTCTTCTTCATCCGTACAAGGTATCAAGGATTGAATAGCCTAGGGAATTTGTATATGGTAGTTATGCTGTTGTGGACAATGTCAGTGTCAATATGCTTTCAATTGAGTGTGAACTTTATATTCCTACTTGATCCTTGCCGTCTTTTTCTGAAGAAAAAACCCTCTCTGAGTAATCTGTTGATGTCTTTTGAATTACACACACACACACACACACTTCAAAAGTAGCTCTTACGAAAGTTACTTCATTTAAAACACACAATATACATTAAATTTTACTAACCCAATAACGAATTGTGTGATATTATCTTAATATGGTCATGCACATTGTTTCTTGGAAAAAAAATGATCATGCACATTAAGCTTTAAATTAAATTGAACATCAGTTGTTATGCAATCTTGGTAGTCCACAATCCACATTTATTTGTAGTTTAAAATGTATATTTTGTATTAAATTGATGAAGTATCAAATAGTATTTGAATTTTATGAAAATTTGTAGGCTGGGATCTACTAAAATATAACTTCCAATTTGGTGGTTGGATTGCTAATATATAATGCTTACAAAAAGTTATTTATTTAATATAGTAATTTTCGACAAGAACTATCCTATAGTAAGCGTATGCCCAATATGATATCTAATGGTTATTGTATTTTTATTTATTTATTTATTTGTGTGACTATGTTTAATTTTATTTAATTTAATGTGACAGTTCAAATCAATCCAATCTAAACCTGTAACCCTTGATTTACATTTCAGGTTCTCTTGCTGGATGAGGTTACAGTTGACCTGGATGTTGTTACTCGAATGGATTTATTGGAATTCTTCAAGGAAGAATGTGAGCAGGTATTCACTAGCTCTATATATTTGAATGCTCAAACACACAGATTATAAGTGTGGGAAAACTCCAACGGAGATGGCCTGAATGCAACTAAAACAAGTAATCTTTAAGATTACTTGTTTTTTAAAGATAAAATGAGTTTGATCTTCAGTTTCTACAAGAGACAAAGAATATACTGTATATTTTCCCAATATGTATATTAAAGTATTCATAGAAAGTAGAAACTATAATGCAAAAACAAATTATTATACTTAGAAGATGATTAGCCCATCTTGCAAAGCCTGGAAACTTGTGTTCAGAAACAATGGTAATTTTTTATGTTCTTTTTTACAGAGAGAAGCTACAATTGTATATGCCACTCACATTTTTGATGGACTAGAGACATGGGCAACTCATTTGGCATACATACAAGAAGGCGAACTGAGGAGAGCAGAAAAAATATCAGATGTTAACGAGTTGAAATCTTCAACTAATCTGCTGTCTGTTGTTGAGTCCTGGCTCCGTGCTGAAACAAAACTTGAAAAGAAGAAACCTGTCAACAATACATCTCAGGCGAATCCTTTTGCTAGCTCTCCGTTCTTTTCATCCAGACACATGGCATACTATCGATAATCTCTATTGACACCAATTGCTTATGATGTTAATTTGAGAGACGAAAATATACACTGTAAGAATTGTCATTCCATATGTGATTTATACAACCAAATAAAATTCTTCTAGGTTTTGCATCTGTCTTGGTCATGATTAAATGTGTAATCATCCACTTCAAGCTCCAATTGAACAGCTTTTAGTGGCTTATAGTTTTCTTTTGGGGTTATCTATTTTTCTTCGGTTGATATATGTTTAAACAAGTATGCTTAAATTATAGCTTTATAATTTGTTCAATGTAGATTAAAATCATGTGGATCCCATAAAAGTTATATGGGTTATTTGGATCGGCTTAGCTAACATTCTTCCATGACCTTTAGCAACAACGACTAACTTGGTTTTCTCCATTCAAAATTTGTTGAGAAAATGCGACAAAACATAAGGAAAAAAAAAAGTTAAGGCAATTAGATTTGAGGAGTGCTAGCAACACACTCTTTAACAAACACACTCTTTTTTATTGGTTAAAATTTATATGGGTCCCATAAAAGTTATATGAGTCTACATTTTTTTATGGGACTCATGTGAATTTCAACCAATAAAAGAGAGTGTGTTGGAGTGTATTTGTTAAAGAGTGTGTTGCTAGCATTATTCATTAGATTTTTATGCGGTAAAACATTCTTCCAAAGTAGAATATTGGCTCGTACAAAAGCAGAAAAGGGAGGCGTTGGAATCGAATCTAGTTTCTCGTGGGATCCATAAAAAAAAAAATTTAAAGGTTAAAACGACTGTGATGTCTTTGTTTTTTTTTTTTTGGCAAAATTACACTACAGATCCTTTATCTTATTTTTTTGTAACAATTTGGTCCTTTATCTTTTTTTTTGTAACAATTTGATCCTTTATCTTTTTTTTTGTAACACTTTGGTCCTTATCTTATTTATTTATAAAAAATAAAGGAGCAAAATGTTACAAATAAAAAAAGATAAAGGACCAAACTGTTACAAAAAAATGGACTAAAGTGTTACAAATAAAAAAAATAAAGGACTAAAGTGTTACAAATAAAAGATCAAGAACCAAAGTGTTACAAAAAAAAGATAAAGGACCAAAGTGTTACAAAAAAATAAGATAAAGGACTTGTAGTGTAATTTTGCCTTTTTTTTTACTAAACTATAATGTCTTTGTTGGTGTTCCCTTTCTTAATTTTGAATTGATTTTTTACGAATAATAAATATCTCTTCATTCTATAAACCAATAGAAAAAATGGTAATTAAAAAAATAAAAAATAAACTGGAACATTTTTTGTGTGCTAATCTTTTGGTTTCTGGAAAAGAGTCTAGAAAAAAAAATTAAGAAATAAAATGCCAGCGGTAGTTGGGCCGTCAAGACACTGAGTCGAAAACTTCAGCTCGGCCTGGCAAAAATAGCGGGTTAAATGGGTTGGCACGACAAGCCTGACTTATTTTTTCATAACTTCTCATTTTTCTGTTGTTGGTGAAACCAATTTCTCATTTATAATCGATTATTTTCCGATTATTGTGTAGTGCGTTGCTGGTAACAAAAATTTACACAAGAAAAGAAAAATTCATAAAATTAAGAAAATTTAACGAATTATAAATTGACTAACCATACATGAGAGATAGAATTGTCATAATTTTTAAGTATTAAAAGTTGTCATAAGATTTTTCTCTATCTTGTAAGCAATTTCTTACTGAATAGCACTTTTCTTATTTTTTATATTCTATTTTTTTTAATCTATAACAATAAGATACAATATTTTTAAAAGTAATTATTTTAATAAAAAATAATTTATTTTTTGCGTAAATCGAATATTCTCAGCGCACAACTGCAGAGATTAATTTCTAATAGACAACAAACTTTCCATAAGAATCTTAATTAAGTTAGAAGAAAGGCAATCTCATTTATTTAAGTGTTCCAAAAATGATTTTTATGAGGATAAAATTATAAAATTATTTTAAGTATATCTTATTTTCTCAACTTTTTTTTTATTCCTAAAAAAGTGAAAAAAAATATGGTTGCAAAGTTGGTATAAAAAGGAACACGAGAACATGCATGATTTTGATTCATTTCATTTTCAGAAATAGAAAGAAACATAAAAAAGAGAGGAGAGGAGCATCGCACAGAAAATCACGCACGCGTACAATCACAATCTCATCGGAAAGAGACGACACACACACCTTTTCCTTTCTCATTCCCCATTGCACAACCAAATTCCCTCTCTCTCTCTCTCTCTCTCTCTCTAGGGTTTCATCAAATCCTTAAAATTCTTTCCTTCTCTCACGCCATTGCTTCCATTTTACGGTTTGCAAAATGCCCCAAGCAAAGGAATTCAGGTACACAGTTTTTTTTTTAATCATGATTTTTGAGAAAAAATAAATAAATGTAAATACTATATTTTGTGGAAAATGGATTGTGTGCAAATTTGGAAATTGCAGGGAAACGAATCTGGTTTTTTCCCCCCTTTTTTTTTTTTTTTTATTTGAATGGGGGTTTGTTTCGTCTTATTTTGGTGTAGAAATTAATCATTTTTATAGGAGTTACTTTTTTTCGATATGATTGATGCAAATCTTTTGTAATTGGTATTTTTTTCAGTGATTTGAAGGAAATTGTTTGAACATGCATATAGAAGGAACAAGGAAGGTTGTTAATTATTGAGTTAAGAAAATGGATTCTGCTAGGAGTTGGCTTCAGAAGTTGCAGCCTCGTGATAAACTGAAGGCAAAGAAGAGAGATGAAGATGGTAATAATGATGGAGATGGAGATGGAGATTCGACATCACCTGTCGATGAAGCATTGCTTTCTGATGTCACCAAACAGAAGGTTGCCGCGGCAAAGCAGTATATTGAAAATCATTACAAGGAGCAAATGAAGAACCTTCAGGAGAGGAAGGAGCGGTATGATTCATTTTATCCATACTTACTATAGATACTTGCTTTTTGATATATTGGAGAAATCCAATTATGATACTCGGCCTCGCTTTTGTGAGGAGGGAAAACAATCTCATTAGAATAGGAGCTTTGGGAACCAATGGATCAGTAAACATGCAGCAATTTACTTTTTGAGTTTTTTGGTAGTATTTGAAAAGTGCTATCTTTGTGATTTTCATTTTATGCTTTACATAGTTTTGGACCAAGTTGTATGAACCTTCTGGTATTTGTTTTTCAGCATTGCCATTGTACAATTTGCACCTTTGCATTACTGCATTATAATTCACATAGGAGTTGTACTGTAGAGTTTTTAAATCCGGCACTTGGCTGGGGTTTCTCAAGAACCCAGGGTGAAAATTCAAATGGAGTGTCGAATCTGAAAATCGAACGAGGCTTATGCTGCCTCATTATTATTTTGTTTCATGAGAACAGTTTTGCTTGCAACTCAAGTTTGACCGGAATTGTTACTATTCACCGATGAGGTTTAGATTTTTTTGCAGAACTATCCATAGAAAGTGTGTTATTAAGTTATTATTTTCTAAATAAAAAAAAATCTAGCTGGTGATATGCCTGTGCATATAATGATATAATGGATTAAAGATTTCACTCATTGATGTTCTTAAGAGGGAATTGGCTAATCACATCATTAGCTATTGTACTATTATAGAAACTACAAGTTTTAATATTTTAGTGGATTGTGTTGAATTTAAGGAATGAGGAGATATAAAGAATAAATTTTTGGAATTGTGATTATTGATTTTTATCACAAAAAACTAAGCACTGATCCTTGTTTAGGGGGCACTTGGAAGAGCTTATTTGTGCTTATCTTATGACATGATCACTTGCCCAAGTGTTTGGAATTGGAACATCATAAATATAGTTGATGATACGTTCAATAGTTGTTTTTACTTATTTTCACAGGCTCTTCTAAATATCGTATTGTCATAAGCTGTTTTGAACTTATGTTGAGTCAACCTATAAGCTCATCTAAATATCTTACTAGTTTCGGATGAAAGGGAGATTGGACTTTGTGAATGAACAGCAAGATTTTGTTTTGGAGATATTACTATTGCTCTAATATCATGTTGATGTTATAGGTTTTTAAATATGAATGTGGGAATGGAAACACCAAAGCTTGTGATTTCTGATTTTGAATTTGATTTCAAAAGTCCGGTCCTTATTCATATTGATACTAGACTCCTGTTATTAATTAAGGAAATTAATAATGACAGTTACTAGGCTACTAATCCCAATTGAATATGAAACAAAACATTAGAAGAAACATGGAAACCAATCCTAAAAGATAATCTAAGACATTCTAAATTACTGAAAGTTGCAATTACACAACCCAATTATTATGTGATATTTTTCATATTCTTCAACATTTGAAATGTAGTATTGTGAAAGATGGTTTCCTCTCAATTTTTTGTTGAGGGGCACCCAGAGTCGAGTATAGTGATAAATAATGCCTCTTTCCTCTCTCTCATGGTTTGATTGAAGCATGTAAAAGATGCTGAAAATGTCTTTTTCTCTTGAATGTTAATGTGCATTGTGTTAGGTGCTTTAATACCGTGCTAAAAATTTAAAACACTTCACTTGCTTATAACAGTCGAACCATCTTGGAAAAGAAGTTGGCTGATGCTGATGTCTCTGAAGAGGATCAAAGCAACTTGCTTAAGTTTTTAGAGAAAAAGGAAACTGAATATATGCGCCTTCAGAGGGCCAAGATGGGCGTTGATGATTTTGAGTTATTAACTATGATTGGAAAAGGTGCATTTGGAGAGGTATGTTCACAATTTTATGAGTAATGATAAATATGACATGACTAATTATGCTCTCTTCTTCTGGTTTATGTTTTTTTTTTTTTTTTTTGTGTATAAATAAACTGAAATGTAATGGTGGATTGTACTATATTGTCTTTGTTCATCAAAATTAAAATATATTTTTCTGTTTGTTACTCTCACTACTTTTTTATATAATAATAATATGCATTTTTTTCTTCTTTGATTCCTCATATGCATATTAGTAACCATTGATGTGATTTTGAAGGGAGATATACGGAATAAAACATTGTAATCAGTAATGTGTGGTACAAAAGAGCCTATAGGCATTCATGATGTTTTTAGTAATAATATTTAGGGTCTCAATATTTTTTTCTCTATTCAAGCCATGGATATTATGGTAATATGAGAATAATTTGGGAGAATTGGCACTAACACTTGTAGATGGCCAAGACTACCAATATCCTAATGTTAGTCATAATTTTTTATTGGATTTCACATTTTAGTCTACAATTGATCTAGGAGTCAGAGTCACCCCATCTCTTACAATATATAACCTTTCTGCTTCGTTGGAATGGGATTAAATTATTGTGAATGAAAAAATTTCTTCTCTCCACTCTCTCACAGAAACTCCAAATAGATCTTGCTCAGTGGTACTGAACATACAGAGTCTGTAGATTGTATTTGCTGAAACATCCACTTTATCTTGAACCACAAGCTCATTCTTAGATTTCTGTGTGTGTAAAAGCTGCCAGAACTTCCCAGCTGATTCTTTTTTTCTTTCTCTGTTTCCTTTATGTATCTTCGACTAAAGCAATTTGGGTATTAAATTTGAAATTGTTGCAGGTCAGAGTCTGCAGAGAGAAGACTACTGATCATGTATACGCAATGAAAAAACTAAAGAAATCAGAGATGCTTCGCAGAGGCCAGGTTTGTAGTCATTTGTCTTGCTAGAGGATGTTATTCAAGAGAACGGCGATTTTTATGAATAAGTTTAATAAAGTTGTAATGGTTTATACTTATTCCCTCTTTCACAATTTTTTTCAGGTTGAACACGTCAAAGCGGAAAGGAATCTCCTCGCAGAGGTTGACAGCAATTGCATAGTCAAACTTTACTGTTCTTTCCAGGATGATGAGTATCTTTATCTTATTATGGAGTATCTACCGGGTGGAGATATGATGACTCTACTTATGAGAAAGGATACCTTGACTGAAGATGAAGCCAGATTTTATGTTGGAGAAACTGTTCTGGCTATTGAATCTATACACGAGCACAATTATATACACAGGTATACATATTTTTTGTAGGGTTAGATTCTAATGCAGACTGGTATAACCTGAAGTTAACTTCCATAACATGCTGTTATAACTCTTATCATGATTGCTAGCAAAATTATTTTAAAATCATCCAATTCTGGAAAATGTTCGATGTATGAAATCATATTTATCTGTGTGTGCCCATGTGTTTAAAACGAGAATGGATTCTCTCAAGTGTAATTTACACTTGAGAGAATAAAGTGTGGTTTGTTACCATTGATCAAGAGAGAGAAATATATAAAAATTTAGAGAAAATGAATTTAGATGGTGTTAGATTACACTTTATTCTCTCAAGTGTAAATCACACTTGAGAGAATCCATTCCCGTTTAAAACTAAAGAGAACTTTATCACTGAACTGTAAATTCATCTTTTCAATATTTTGTGTTGCAGGGATATCAAGCCTGACAACTTATTACTTGATAGATATGGACACTTGAGACTGTCTGACTTTGGACTTTGTAAACCATTAGACTGTAGTCAGCTTGAAGAAAAGGATTTTTCTGTTGGTCAGAATGCAAATGGATCTACACATAATGAGACCGGTTCAACTCCAAAACGCACACAACAAGAACAACTGCAAAACTGGCAAAAGAACAGGAGGACACTTGTAAGTTGATTGCTGTAATGTTATGATCTTGCTTTATTTATTGAGAGTGATGTAGTTGCAAAACTTAATGTAGTGTTTTCCTTCCAGTAAGTATTGAAGTTATGTACAGTGTACTCATGAACTGTACCTCTTAATCCCTTTCTGCCTGTCCAACCAAAAAATGAAAAATAAAATAAAAAACAAATGGCTGATTTATACTGTTGACGGTATCTATTACTTCACGTGTTTAAAATTCTGTTCCTTTACATTTTCCTGTGTGTTCTTGTAATTGTGAATGTATAAATGTTGTAGGCTTATTCCACAGTTGGTACACCGGATTATATTGCTCCAGAAGTTCTTTTGAAGAAAGGGTATGGGATGGAATGTGATTGGTGAGTTTTTTGCTTGTAAATCTTAGCATCTGACTTTATTCTTTTCATTCATAATTGAATTATATATTTTCAGTAAATTTCAACTTGCTTTGACATTCGAATGTCTTATCATGACAAAACAGTGGTTGTTATAAAATTCACAGGTGGTCACTCGGTGCTATCATGTATGAAATGTTGGTGGGATATCCACCTTTTTATTCTGATGATCCAATGACAACATGTAGGAAGGTAATCTTTCTGATACAAATGATTTTTGCATCTAATGGTTGTTTGACATTTACTTTTGTTTTTATAATCCACTACAGGATACTCTTACTATTGATTGTGGCCTGTGCAGTTATTGCATTTGATTTTTTAATTTTCAGTTAAGATGTTTATCCCATCTTTGTATTTGCCGTTTCCGTCAGTCCATCATTCTACATCAAATTGGTGGCTAGATTGTTTACACTCATTGATAAAATGCGTGACATATCAAATATGATAATGGCGATGAGGCTAAAAGTACTTTTCCTCTAATCTTAATTCCTTTGGCAGAACTCTTCCTCTAGTCCTTTATTTTTTTGGCCGAGTGTGCAAGATAAACTGAAACGCAACAATATAAGTCTTTATTTTCCTCTTGACTCTGAAGCTTCTTACACCAGATCACCTGTTTCCCCTTCAGATATTTAATATGAACTGCCAAACTCTAATCTGTTTTCTTATTTTAGATAGGCTTGGTAGTTAGGGGCTTGTGACCAAATCATTCTTAGATGAAATCTTTCATGGGCTTTATTATCCTTAACTGGTTGATCATTTATATTTAAAAAGTAAATACTTTTATTCCAAAGAAATAAAACTTGCATTCTTGTGGACTTCAGTATCATTCAAGAATCAAGAGTAAGGATATTGAAAAAATGTTGTTGAAAGACAGCCAGACTGAAGCTAACTACTTAATTCAAGGTTTTCTTTTCAAGTATTACTGATAGTTAACTTTTGAGTAGCCAAATCCTATATACACAGTAATTTAGATCCCGTTCGGTATTTTTCCTTTTCTGTTTCATGTCACCTTATTTTCACTATATTTCATGTCTTCAAATAACACAAAATGGACGTAGAAACCAAACAGACTGAGTTTTTATTTTTAATTTTATATATATATATATATATATATATATATATATATATATATATATATATATATATATATATATAATTTTTAGAGGATCGTAATTTTTTCTTGGTTTCTCTTCATTGCAGATAGTGAACTGGAAATCTCACTTGAAATTTCCTGAGGAAGCTGGGCTATCGCCAGAGGCTAAAGATCTTATTAGTAGACTTTTATGTAATGTCAATCATAGGCTGGGATCAAACGGTGCTGATGAAATAAAGGTGTTGTATGGTGTGTTCTTCTTTATATTATAGATTAGATTTATTATATTATATTATGTTTCATATTTGTATATTGAGTCTACCTTTGTATTGCTTTCCTCTTCAGGCTCATCCGTTCTTCAATGGTGTTGAATGGGATAAACTATATCACATTGAAGCTGCATTTATACCTGAGGTCAATGATGAATTAGATACTCAGAATTTTGAAAAGTTCGATGAGGTATATTAGTCTATCACTTTCTTGCTTATTTGTATTGATATTTTCTTGTCCATTGTTTCTCATTTTTCCTTTTGTGCATGCAGGCTGACTTCGAAACTCGACCGTCATCAAAAGCTGGTCCATGGAGGAAGGTAATCTCATGTTCCCTTCAGTTGGAAATTGCAACCAGGTTATCTGTTGTCTGTTGAGTTAGTGTTTGAATAACCTTTTATTTGTTGATATGATGATCAAGTAGCAGTATTCTGTTAAATCCCCCTAAAATTTTAAATATAAGGAAGAGCAAAGAAAATCAATCAGTTATCATTGTTTGTACTTTTGAAATACTTACTAGTTTAAAGACCCGTGCATTCGCACGGGTACATTGACTTTTATTTGATATTTGAGTTTCTCACTATATTAATGTAGAAACTTTATTTAAAATAAAATATTTAAAAAATTTGTTATATAATATTATTGAAATATAAGTGGAATTATTGTGTTAATTATTTTTTGTAAACTTATTTATTAAATTTTTTATGTTTCCGTGACAAATAATGGCCCCGTGTATATTTTTAATTAAAAATTAGAAATTTTATTAAGAATATTTAGTAAGTTTGATACTAATTAACTTTATTACATTATTATTAATGGTTAAGTAGTAAACTTTGTAGTAATGTTGTTTATGTTTCGATTATAAAAAAAATGTTTATGTTTCTTTTCTTTTTTTGATGAAATATATTGTTTATATTTTTTTTATAGAGTAATGTTTTTTTAATTTCTATAGTCCTATTTTTATTGGTTTTTTCCCCTATTTTTATGTATAGACTGTTCTGTTTTGTTTCTATCTATAATCTATTTTGTTCCTATTTTTAAGCATATCATATTTCTATTTTTTTAGTGAAATTACAATGAAGGATATAAAACTTGGAACGTGGTTAAAAGTAACAAGGGTAAATTAGTAACTTTGATAGTAATCGATTTTAATATATTAGTAATAGATATGAAAATTATGGTGTATGTTCTGTTTTAAAAATGAATTTCCTTTTACTTGCACACCATGAGTAAGTTTTTTTTTTTACGAAGTCGTTGATATGCCTTTTAGTTGTTATGAGGCGAGTTGGTGGTTGAGAAGGTATAAACCATATAGGTAGCGCCGTGTAGTAAGAAATGTCTTGCAAACTCTTGAAATGGCTTGGAGTTCCCGTAAAAGAAATTTTATTGCTCTTTTTGTTTTTAGGCTGATTTTGGCTTTTGAAATCACTTGAATAATTTTTAAGATGAACCAACTTCAGACTTGTGTATGAATAAATTTATCTGTATTGCAGTACAACTAGTATACTGCAATAATACATGAGAATACACTGTTCTTTGAATTCTTTGGAAGCTGAAATATGAATCTACTAGGGTTTAGGAGCATGTATTATTGAGCTTGCTGATATATTCATGCTAGATCAGCACCTTCATGATATTGGCTTGTATATATTGCCCAAGTCTCAAATAATGACTTCATATATTCAACAGAACTCTTGTCAGATTTTGTGGTTCACTTGCTTTAGCATTTGCCAACAAATATATCAATTGTTGGTTATCTTGTTTGTGAACTGTATTAGACAACCGGGTTTAAGTATTATTTTCAGTCTTACAGAATAATTATCAATCTTTGAATTTTTAATTTGTTACCAAATGCTGTTCTCCACCCCGAATCAAATTCTTTTTTCTTATTCTTTTCTTGTTTGATGGGATGTGGCAGATGATTTCATCTAAGGACTTCAATTTTGTTGGATACACATACAAGAACTTTGAAATTGTCAGCGATTATCAAGTTCCTGGGATGGGTATGTTTCACTTTTCTCTTTCCACTCATGCATATTATTTTATGTAATATGTTTGCCACAAGGTTCAATTTTAGCTATGGTCATAGATATAGCTATTATACTTAATTGACCGATATGTGTGTGTGTCTCTGGTCATAGCTATATATGTTACTGTCGAGGAATTCTTCGTGGATATTTCCCACTTAGATATATTAACCAAATGAGTGATTTTGAAGCCAATAGATGGTTACTAAAAATATATCTCCTTTGAAATGTACTTTCGTTTGGGTTAAAGTATATTAAAGAAAAAAGGTTAGTGTTAAAGATATTTCCCACTTAGATATATTAACCAAATGAGTGCTTTTGAAGCCAATAAATGGTTACTAAAAATATTGCATTTACAGAAGACTATGTACCTCCTTATTTATATTGATATCAGACGCTTAATCCTAATTTAATAAGAAAATCGTTTTTTTGAACGTAAGAAAATCGTTATATATGAGGAGATATGGAATCTAATCATAAGAGAGAATCTAAGATGCTCTAACATACTTTGATGAAAAATGTTATGGTTTTATATTTTACAGATTTTCTAACACCACTCGAGATAAAGCTTACCAAGATTTTAGCTTTTTAGAAATGAATGTTAAACCCTAAACCACAGTTTCACATCAATGCTATTACATTCCATTGTAACCGGAGATGTAAAATAAATTGGCGGAGTATGTTGAAAAGTTTTTTTAATTTGTGTTTTGTTTGGGGTGCTGATTGCTTTTAACATTTAAGAATATTCTGGAAGTTAATGGGTATATTGCTCTTTTATGTTGATTTTGCCATCCTATTGCGTTGCAGCTGAACTGAAGAAGAAACCCTCCAAATCAAGGAGACCATCCATTAAGTCACTTTTTGGTAGGCTCTTACATCTTTGTGACTATTTGATTCTTTCAAACTGTTTTCTTAGTTCATGCTGTTCTATGTATATCTTTGTTTCTTGCATGTAACCATAATTTTTTCTTTATCTAATCATACTTGCTCTATGATAGATTCCGATTCAGAGGTGTCTGAGGTTTCTGATACATCTGCAAGTGATCAACCTGTTCAAGGAAGCTTTTTAAACCTCTTGCCGCCCAAGTTAGAGCCATCTAATAGCGAGAGGAATCTTACTCATGAGTCCTAACAAGGGAATCTCGTGATCTATTGAGTCAAATAGTGTAGGTATCATCATAACTCATGCATATATTTGACTATTTCTATGCTTTAAATGTCACTCTTGATGCAATTCCTTGTTGGACTTGTTATTGGTTACACTAATTAATTGTTATGAGAAAAGGAAAGAAGAAAGTGTTGTCCTCTTGAATCATGTAATTAACCTCAAGCTGGCTTCGACAAGTCTTTTCTGGTTGCAACTATTGAATTGTAAATCTCTTACCGTCCATTGTCAAATATGCTACTCTGTAAACAGATACCTGGTGTCATTGAATTGTGGATACAATGTATTTTACTATTCATGTTCTTTTTTACATTATTTATAACAAAACATTTGTCTGTAACCCTGAAGTGTAATCACTGACAAGTACTTTTGTTTTACAAGTCATACATTAAATTAAATTTATTGAAGTCCATTTTGAGACAAATCTGCATAAAATTCTGTTTCTCTGCATTTATTTTCGGAGTGTTTATATAATAAAATTGTGTCATTACAATTTTTGATATCGTAGAGAATGATACAAATCTCAATTTCAATCGCAGACATAAAAAGCATGATATTTTGTTCCAAATTGCATTGATGACCTATTTTTTGAAACCCTGTAAATATCAATCACATTATCGGTATGTTTGGAACCACAATGGATTTTGTTGTAGTTCTAAAGTGTAGTTTTTGAAAAATCAGCGTGACTTACCTTGATTATGTCAAATTCACCAAGAATCCAAACTTACGCTATAACTAATTTTTCTTTTGCTAAATTTGAACATTTGGTTACTTTACACACTGCACTAATTTAATTTTTTGCACTTGGAACGGTACATGCTTTCCCATTCTTTAACTAAATATAGTATTCTCATATTCCAGTGAAGCTGTTACATATGAAGCAGCCTAAATCTAGAAAATGTCAAAATGACAAGGTTAAATGACATATTAAGAAGCACTAGATTCTGATACCATTTTTCTTGTGCCGTGTCGTTTGAAGCATACTATTAAAAAATGTGAACCTCTGACCACAAAAGTGCACAACAATACAATACAAGTCGGCAAGCTTACAAATCAATAAATAATTTACTATATGTTTATGTTTATTGATCAAGAGAGATGCATTTCAATGAAGACTAAGCAATATGGTTTGTATATTAAACTGTCCTTGTAGCTTGGTAAAATAACTTGATGGTCGTTCAAAGGCACTACAGCCAGAATAAACTAACAATTATATAGACATCACTTTCACCTAAAAGGTCGTTTAATAATAATCGAATAAATTATTTTGTTTAATCAAAGGTTAACCTCAGAGAAGTGGGAGAGGATTGTCTCCTGTTATTTTTTCTTAAGTGTGTTCTTAACCCTCCATTGGGAAAATATGGGTTTAATATTGAAAAGGGAGACAAAATATATTAAGTATATGTTTGGGTGAGCGTTTTACCCATCTTTTTCGCGTCCAAAGGCAATTTTGCCCTGACTTTTTAAAGCTAAGATTCCTAGCTTTTAAGAATTCGTGCGTTTGGAGAGGTTTTATGAAAAGAGAAATTTATTAACGAACTAGGCAGAAAAATCGAATAAGCCCGATAATCCAACAAAACAAAGCATATAAAAAAAAAAAAAAAGGAGTGGTGTGACCTTTGTTAGCTATCATGTAGATGAAAGAGTTGGCGCGGATGGCTGGAAATGATTAACCGGAGGCGTGTAATCACTGAACTAAGGAATTATCCGTAAATATTGCGCAACTCCCCCATAATACAACCGGTTCTTCTCGACGATAAACATGCCGAGGCTATCAAGACACAAGAATATCAACAAGGTTGGTAACTCAGACACTTATTAGAAAATACTTTGTTTTGAGGATTAGATATATGAAACACAATGAGTTTAGGGATGTATTCATCACTTAATACTTTTTTCTCTGTTTTTATATAAAGCATACATATATATTGACCAAGTTATAAAGAATTCTTCCCATGTAATTAAAACAAATCAATTCTTTTTTAATTTGTATTTTCAAAACGGTTATCAAAATAAATAGGCTAATTAGTTGCTATGAAATAGGAACACGTGATGTGAATAGGTTTAAGGTTCCACTAAAAAATGGTATTAATTATACATGATGCAACATACCAAAACTAATAAGATGTATATATATCTCCTATTTAATAGGTTAAATGATACCTTATCAAATAAGTAATTTTTTTTTTGGTTACAATCAAATAAGTAATTAAAATAATTCCCAAGTCAAATTAAATTAATAAATTATAAAAATAAATAACTTTTGAAATATCTCAAATATCCAACAATCCCCCCACATATTTCAAAAGTTTTTAAACTAAAGAATAACTTAAAATTGTTTCGAAAACATTGTTTGGGTTACCTTTGAGTGTGATGCATCAAACTGGTGTAGCAAACTATATGAACCAGTGCTAGGATGATAGACTTAACACACAGTGAAATTGGTGTAGCAAGCTATATGAACCAAAGACACTTGGTGTGTGTTAGCGGTCTACCACCCGCATCGCACCCCCACAATTCTCGTGTTACGCGGTGTTGCGCATTTAGGCCGTGCGCGTGTCTGGTTTTCATGAGTGCTCTAGAGACCCGCCGTACGGTCTCATGCAAGCGGCCCCACTTGACACTCATATAGGTGATTCCATCTAGTGTATGCTACAACCATACACCACCCATAAGGGCTTATGGTAATCATTAAAAGTCTTTAAAGCTTACCCCTCAAATTTATTTTTAATTTAGCACTTCTCATAGCCATTATCATAACACATAGGAAATGGACAAAATTTTAGTGCTAACATAACTAACAAGTAACTTGTTTTTACCCATATGAACCTTCTTCATGGGATCTCCAATCACAAAGGTTGGGTTTCCATTACTTGTCGTTTTTCAGTGGCATAGTCCATTCCTATCAATTTTCTTCCCAGGGGTTAAGTCAACGGATCCGATCAATTCACACATATTGACTAAGACGTCTCAAAGTCAATTAGAAAAGTTTCACAATCTCTCTCACTCCATCACCGTCCTCAAAATCTTGATCGAAAATTTCGAAAAGAGTTAATGAAGAATCAATTGGGAAAAGGGTTAATAAAGAATTAGTGAAATTCAACAAAAATGTTTTTGTTGGGTTAGTGTTAATGGGTCCAACAATTAAGGCTTTGATAACAATGGCTTCTATTAAGGGTTTTTTTTTTTTTTTTTTTTCCTTGTTAGATTCATTCGTAGTCCTTTAGTGGACGAGGTTTTTTCTAATGGAATGATTCCGACCATTACTGGATTTTTGTTGTCGAATGATTTGTGTCTTTTTGTTGCTGCTGTGGATTGTGTTTTTAAATTTTCCAAATTATAGTATTTGCCACGGTTTGACCGTGGCTAACTGTTACTAGAAAGAACTCGTTTTACACCTACCGGAACACTTATGTAAAATCATTGATTCTGCAATATGTTTCGAACCAGGACACTTTTTAAAAGTCTTCCGGTAAACATCCATAGTTTTTCCAAACCGGAACACTTTTAAAAAAGTGTTCCGATAAAATTAACATGCCGATAAAGATAAAAACTTACCGAAACAGTTTTTCAAGGGTGTGATCAATCTACCAGAAAAGTTATAAAACGACAAAATAAAAAATATTAAAATATACTAAAATTTGATAAGGGTAAAATAGGCATTTGAAAAATATGTTGGGGTAAAATGATAATTGTTGGGGTAGAAAAAAAAATCGGCTTAAGGTTGTGTTCACTTGCGCAACTGTCAAGGATGTTATTGCGCCAACTAATGATGACGAGGACGTCATCTTAATCCTTGCATTGATGATCTTGGTTCCGCGTTGGGAACTATATAACCTTCTCTTGCAGAAGACACATGTACAATTCTTTCTATCTCTAAAACATTCATTTCACGCATAAGTTAACTTGAGCGTCAGAGTGTCTGTAGGTACAATCCTCACCTCTTCAAAGCAACCGTGCTGCAGAAGATTACTGCCGGCTACGTCAATTCTGACCAGCTAAGATGACAACTCAATCCAAATTAATCACTATCATTCTATTCTATAAACTCAAGTAGACTCACGCAAGAGTTACAAAAAATGATAACCGGATATTCACTACAAGATATCTCACACATAACTTGGATTAGATGAATTGGCTTATTTGAACTTATACTCTGACACAAGTGAACTTTAAGTTTTTTCAAAATTAAAATTTCATCTTTTCACCTCTTAAATTATCTATTGAATTTCCACTGCTGTATTAATATTTACTTTTAAAAATTGTAATTGATTTCCTTACAAACTATGATAAGTAAATATTGTTAAACATTATTATTCACGTCGTTAAAAAAAATCTTATTTATTTATTTAATCAATTATTATTAAACATAAATTATTGTCGGTAATTAAGCACCAATTAATAGATGAATATGTGTTGGACAATTTTTTTTTTATATAACTCGTAGGGAAAGGGGCCCTAGTAGTCCAGAGTTCGGCCGCGAGGTAAATAAAGTCTGACCAAAAAATTGTTCCATTCAAGAATTGAACTCGGGTTTTTTCAAAATCTGTTCTTTTTGATGAAGCTCATTAACCACTTGAGCTAAATAACTTAGATTTGTATTGGACAATTTTTTAAATATACTGTGATGAGTTGGACTATTTCAATGAGCGGTGTCTTCCATTAGGTGTTTGACTTTTTAATCATTGCATCAACATCGATAGATGATTAACTCATGTGGCAGTGGCAGCGGCAGTGGCAGAAAACATAGACATTAAGGTAGTTTGATTATTTGTTTTGATACTCTCTCCGGTCCTTATTATAAAAACACACAGATCAAGGAGACCTATTTTTTTTATTAAAAATTCTAAAATGTTATGTTTAATTCCAAAAATAACCTTGGTCTTAATTGATTGTTGTCTCTTGTAATTATCAATATACTAAACCACTATTTTTAATTCCAATGTAACTCCTCTTATACACAAAGCTAATTAATTCCAATGTTACATTATCATTTACGTGACTCTTTGTTTACTAAAATTTGCCTCCATTTTTTTTGTATAGAAAATGTGTGTGTAATTAATGTTAAGCATTGGAATAGGTTATATTGGAGTATACAATTCAATTCAATAAGGGTATAAAAAGAATTACTTATTTAATAAAACATAGATTTAAGGAGTGTTCCTTATATAAAGGACCATCAAAAAAATTCAAACTGTTCCTTATAATAAGGACCGGAGGGAGTATGTTGAAATTGTCTGGAGTGTCACATTATTTAGATTTTTAAATTATTGAGTGTGTAAATGTGTTTGAGCATCTCATTTTTTGAGTTAACTTTTAAAATGAGATCTAAGCCAGATTATCATAGTATCAAATCGAGTTAAGGATATATGTTTGTTTTTTATGGCGAGTTAAGGATAAATGTGTTAACAAAATAATAACATATCTGAATTACACAATTTTTTATCCATTCATAATAAATAAAAATGTGTTATAGGAGTAGTAACTTGCATTGATGTCTAATTAAGTTTTGTAGTATTATTGTCAGCAAAAATTGTGAATTTTGTTTCTTTAGCAGAATTAAAATAATTAAAAGATTGATAACATAATTAGCTTGATTAATTAATGGAAAAATCACTGCCAAATCGACGTGTTATGATTAGCTTCTAGTGAGTTGTCCTTTTCCAAATGGCTTGATTATGCCGGCCATAAACAGGAATTGGCAATGTTATTATTGAGTATTGACAATATCACAATTCTATTTAATTTACTTTAATTAATTATTTTTTCACTAAACTCTCCCTTTAAAAAGTAACATAACCCTCTTCTTCAAAACTCCCTCTCATTCACAGTCCAAACTCCTCCATTTTCTACTTCTTTGTATTATTAGTTTTGTTACATATTAATTTTCTTTATATTATAGTAGCTATAGATTTTAAGTCTTAATTTGATATATCTTTCTTTCTATGATGAAAGTGGGATTTGAAGTCCTTCATGCAAATCCAAACATGATTCATCCACACATGCATGAAACATGGGACTACACAATCATTACAAATGACTTATTATTGCCACCTCCAATCCAAACAAACCCTTATCCAAAATCACTAACAGAAAATCATTCCTTAAACTTAGGACAAAATAATGAGGTATGTGATTGGGTTGAACACATTACTAAACACTTCGTTGAAGATCACTTACCACTAAACACTTCAGATAATAATATTCATAATCTTCACATTCAAACAAACAACAACTTAGATAATAATAATAATGATTATGAATGTGATCAAGGGTTGAATTTGATAACCCTTTTAATGGAATGTGCTGTGGCAATTTCAGTTGAAAATCTTGGTGAAGCTCATAGAATGTTACTAGAGTTAACACAATTAGCTTCACCTTTCAAAACATCATGTGCTGAACGTGTTGTTGCTTATTTTGCAAAAGCTATGATTAGTAGAGTCATGAATTCATGGCTTGGAGTATGTTCACCTTTGATTGATCATAGAACAATTCACTCAGCACTACAAGTGTTCAACAATATTTCACCTTTCATCAAATTTTCACATTTCACTTCAAACCAAGCGATTCTCGAAGCGGTGAATCGTTGTAATGACATTCACATAATTGATTTGGATATCATGCAAGGTCTTCAATGGCCGGCTTTTTTTCACATACTCGCTACTCGAATGGAGGGTCGACCAAATGTCAGAATGACGGGGATGGGAGCGTCGATGGAGCTTCTTGTTGAGACGGGGAAAAACCTCTCGAATTTCGCGAGAAGGCTTGGTTTGTGTTTGGAATTTTACCCTATAGCATGTAAATTCGGCGAAGTTGTTGATGTTTCCATGTTGCAAATTAGGCCTAATGAGACACTTGCAGTTCATTGGTTGCAACATTCTTTGTATGATTCAACTGGACCAGATTGGAAAACTTTGAGACTTCTTGAAGAATTGGAACCAAGAATCATAACTTTGGTAGAACAAGATGTTAACATTGGAGGTTCATTTTTGGACCGTTTTGTTGGTTCATTGCATTACTATTCAACACTTTTTGATTCTCTTGGATCATATTTGCATAGTGATGATGCTAATAGAAACATTGTTGAACATAATCTTCTCTCTAAAGAGATTAACAATATATTGGCAATAGGAGGACCTAAGAGAAGTGGTGAAGAAAAATTTAGGCTTTGGAGAAATGAGCTTGTTGCAAGTAATAGTTTTGAGCAAGTTTCAACGAGTTCTAATTCAATGGCTCAAGCACAATTGATATTGAACATGTTTTCACCAACTCATGGTTATAGTCTTTCTCAAGTTGATGGCATGTTAAGGCTTGGATGGAAAGATACTAGTTTGTATACAGCTTCTTCTTGGACTTGTAGAACTTCTAGGTAGCTTATAGTTTAAGGTTCTAAGGTTCTTGAGTTTGTTTGTGTTGAGGTACACTCTAAGTTGTTTTCGTGTATGCAATTATTAGCTATAGGTAGATATATAATTGAGAAAACTGATTACAAGTTATTTGATTGTAAACAATTATTTTGTAACCATAATATATACATGATTTATATATTGGATTCAAAGAGGTTACTGAATACATCATTTTTAGTCCAAACACCAAGGTTGTGGACATGACCTTACTTGAACAGATTCCATCGTGTCCTTGAGTTCTAAAGATTGTGCTGTTGTTCATGATTGAGTATCATATATTCTTTTGCCTTTATTAACCGACCGAAGAGTGTTAATAATATTCTTTTTTAACAACCGTCTAATATTTACTCTCTAATTGGATGAAATGAATAAACTTTTAAGGTATTGAATAACTTGTTGTTTTGTACAATATTTTTTTTTTAATAAGATAAGGAATATAAAAAAACTAAAGACAGATTACAGAGGAACAAGCTCCCTTTAAGTCTTTATCAAAAAGTGTTTTGTACAATATTTAAAGATAACTTGACACAAAAAGTTGTCACGTGAACTAATAAATTGAGCTCAAGTGGTTAATAAGTTACTCCCATGATGAATTGTTCTGAAGAACCCAAATTCGATTTCTAATAGGAATAATTATTGGTCAGATTTTACTTATTTCGCGGTCGAACTCTGTATTATTGAAGTCATTTCCCCTAAAAACTAGAGGGCTAATACCAAAAAAATAAATAAATAAAATTGTCATGTGGTTTTGGGAGTAACAAAAATTTTAGGATATTGTTCGGTCTTTTCTCTCTAGTTTGTTCAATCTCATGAACAATTTTAAAATTAAACACAGTATAACTTTAGGGATTTTGTCCGGCCATTTATTTTTTAACTGATCAACACACTTTAAATATTATAAAGAATGTCCAAAATTTCAAAACAAAAAAAACAAAAGAAAGAAGGTCCAAATGAGAGTGATGCACACTCTTCTTATTAAGATGTTTTCTCTCCCAACCTCGTGATTCTTTTATACCCTCCAATATTCCAATTTTACCCTTGCAGAAAAATTCGGTTCGCAGAAACCGAATTTTTTCTAGTGCAAATTCAGAGTAAATTTTGGTTTTTAGAAACCGAAATTTGTTTTCAAGGTAAAAAAAACTTCGGTTTCTACAAACCGAAGTTTTTCCAATGGTAAAATTGGAAATTCAGGAGATATAAAAGAAACACGGGAGGTCGGGAGAGAAAACATCTCTTATTAATTTCTCTAGTTTGGGCTGAACCATTTGGATCCTTAAACATTGAGTTGGGCTTGGCTGGGTGTGTACCCAACAGATTATACATGAAAATTCATTTTTTAATTAAGGATTTAGTTAAAAGAGATATGAATTACACATGAAAATTCTAAAACATCAATATTTTCATTTGAGTAAATAGACATTTTAGTTATTAATTAAGGACTAAATTAAAATGTGAATCCTAAATTCATCGACTCTTATAATTTTAACGACTAATTATCTTTTTTGGGACAAAAGAACGAATAGTTACTAATTTTCTTTTATCATTTATTTATTTAAATAGCATATTGTAAGACATAAATAGACACGTAGTTTAGCAAGATATTGGACTAGTTAATAAACTCTCCGTGTGATAAATTGTTTAGAGAATCCGAATTCGATTCCTAGGGGAAACAAGTTTGAATCTTTTGCTACCAAGAAAAGTTGCAATAGCCAAATTTGGTCTAGTTAAGAAAAAAAAAAACTCAAATGCACTTTTGACCCCTAACTTTCATAAAATTATGATTTTGACGCCCTAACTTTAGCTTTTTTTTTTATAAGAAAAAATTGAATTATAAGAAGTACTAGGTGTACTCAAACCTTACAATTCAAGAAAAAATAAACTGTTAGATGCTTTAAATGCACACTAACTGGTCATTACACCAATCAGAAAATACAAAAGAATAGATATTCCCTATTCGTCCTATAAACCAAAACCAAGAAATAAACATAATTTGATCCACTAAGGAAGACAAATTAACCACTTCTCCTCTAAACATGATGTTATTTCGTGCACGCCATAGACTCAAAGTAGTTGCTAACCAAATTATATGTCTTACTTTCTTATGCTTCACCAAACTGTCAAAAGTATTAAAATGCAAAAAATGCCCTAACTTTAGCTTATTTTGCAAAGCGCTTAATTTTAGGTTAAAGTCCTCTTAATCTATTTAAAAGTATATTCCATATTAACGGCTTTAAATAAGTGATATGACGTCATTTCAATGATCATAATAAAAACATTCATTAATGTTGTTGATGATGGATCATGGATGCATTAGTTAAGGACTGGCTTTTTTTTTCCAGTGGGCTCAACATGATTTATAATTGCTGATGATGGCATGTTGCACACTTGCACTCATAGGATTTATTGTTTTTCTTTTTGACACATCATAGGATTTATTGTTACTAATTTATTTCTAATGTGTTGGATTGTATGCATTCTGAAATGATACTAAAATTGAATAGGAAATAAAGCTAAGATAGGAATCATTCTTATTGAACTTAGATCAAATAGTTGCAATACAAAGGAATTTGAGATGTGAAAAGAGAGTTTGGGAGAGAAGAATAACAACTTCACCAATCACATAACTCACAAAATACTCCTATTACCCTATTAATAATAACTCATTTCTCCACATAGTCCCATTTTTTTTGGGCTGAAGTTGACTAACTCCTATTTTGGGCCTATCCAATTTAGTAGATTCATTACAATACCCTCCCCTTTAAAATCAACCTTGTCCTCAAGGTTGTAAAAATTACTCATAGCACCAATTTTACCCGGATCCCATTGCTTGAATTTGAAGGACCAAATTGTTGTGCACATCTCCAAATGCTGACCGGGATCCCATTGTTTGAAGTGGGCACAAGAAATTAGAAACTGATTACAAATGGTCCAAATGGATGTCGTCACCACCTCAGTTAAGAAGTTGATGTTTATGCAAATAGCATTGAGATCACCATCCAAAATATCATCTTCCAGTGAGTCCATTGAGGTAACTATGACATGGCTAAATTCAAATGCACCACCCCATGACAAAGGAAACATCTGCACATCAGCATAAGTTTTATCACTTAGGCAATGAGAAATTTTGCCAAAGTTACTTTTAGTGGCAAGAATATTTTGTGTATTCTGATTTTTCTTGTATGCTAATTGCGGCCCATTTCGAGTATTGAGTTCTACATAATACAATGGTTGTGCAAATTTCCAATAGTCGCCTTCAAACACGCACTTCATTGCAGCCCCACCCAACCACAATTGTTTGGCATCCTTCCAAATGCCAACAGTAGCATAGGTAACCAAAAGAAGAAAACAAAGACCATAACTATCAGCAATGTTCCCTTGAATATTGAATTTAGGCAACCAAATAGAAAGATGAGCATTCCTAAAGCAATAGTGAATCAAACTAAATTGACTAAGCACAGCTAAACTTGAATAGGAGGTGATGTCTCTTTTCTTCAACCTCAAAACACAGTAGACACAACCACAATTCAATCTCATAAGATCAAAATCTCCATAATCTACTTGCATCGCCACAACCATCCAACATTTAGAAACAAGCTCCAAAGATAGCAATACTTTTCTGTCTAATACACCAGTTTTTATATACCCCACAATTAGAAAATTAGAACAATCTAAAATCATCTTAGACATGTCACATACCCCACAATTATGTAATAACACAGCTGTATTTAAAGTAGCATGAAGCTTCTCAATTAATTGGATTGTGTTGCCACATAATTGAGTTGCTTGATGTCTCATCTTTGTATCTAGTGACTCATTGGAGATTTTGTTGGATATTTGTGTGTTGGCCTCATTTTGCTAAAACAAATATACAAGCAAGATGTTGGACCAAATGTTTCAACATGTTAGGTACAAAAGATGTTGGACCAAATGTTGTAACATGTTTGGGTACGACAGTCAGATTGCCCAAATCTCGCGCATTTATTACACGTATCTGCTATATATGGAAATCCACTCTACAAACGTGTATATCAAGATTTGATCTGATCAAGACGTTATTAAGTGCAGATATGTTCTTATCAAGACATAATAGAATGATTCAACACATTGTTTATTTCCTAAAGAGGATAAACTATTTTAGGAAAGATTTTATTAAGGTCTGATTTGCTTAGCTGGACGTGACTCAAAGACCAGCTGTGTTCTGAAGCTTATCTTGGAAGATCAGGAGCGTGCTAGCTCTGTCTATATAAAGAAGACTCAAGACCAAGATTTTAATCAACCGAAACCATTGTTTATCAAAGATGTAGTCTTTAGGGTTTCGTGTTTTTGAGCCACTCTCTAGGAGAGTTGGTGTAAGTGAACCACTCGGGTTGTGAGATGGTCACTATGTCCTCACTCAGAAACCTTTAGGTAATGAGTTGAGTATTGTAATATCTCTGAAGCTTTTAAGCAAGGAGATAGTGTTTGTATTTTTTAATTGTGATTCTTACTTGTGGATTCTATAACACGAGTTAAGAACTGAGTTTGTTATTGTGTAAGGTTACTCCTAAGCTTTGAAGTACGGAGTTAACTGTGTGTGATTTACTCGAAGCTTTTAAGCAAGAGTAAAATATGTCACGGTGATTGTCACCACATTTTATTCAACATTATATGAACAACACAGGTTGTGTTGGTTGTGTGGAAGTGAGATGGGATCTCATGTCTAGGAGTTCCTAGGCAGAAGTTGCATGAGTAGTGTCGAGGTCATAAGGCGTAAACCTAGGATTTGCTGGAGGTCTTAGTGTAAGACGTAAACCGAGGGTTTGCTGGAGGTCTTAGTGTAAGACGTAAATTCAAAGGGTTTGCTGGAGGTCTTAGTGACTAGAGCTATTAGTGGATTTCCTTCCTGGATTGGTATCCCCCAGAGTAGGCAGATTGGCTGAACTGGGTTAACAATTTCCTGTGCAGTTTATTTACTTGTTGATTTTATTATGTTTCGTAAGATGTTCCAACATTAAGTATGACATTCTCTAAGTTGAATGTTGGAACATCTGATCAAACATTATTCTTCAGTATCCGTTTTAATGTTATATGCCTTGCCGTGTTATTCATGTCAGACCAGATGTCTCGACATTCTATACAACATCTGGTTCTGCTATACCAGAATTTCAATTGGTATCAGAGCAGGCATCCTGTTCTGTTTTCTGGATGAGATCCTAGGGAAGATACTTTCTGGTTATGGGCAAGAAAGGAATACTGAAAATTTGTTTGAACTTGGAGAAGTTCACATTGATTGAATGGTCCCTAGAAGTGGAGGATGGACTATTCATGACAGGGTGTGTATTAGACCTGTTTATTGTTGTTCAGGCGTGTAGATCTTGTGATGAGTTGCTGTATGGTTTGATTTATTTTCAAACCTGTGTTATTGTGTTATGCCTGAAGTTTGTTTAGGAGTTTTGTGATTTGAATTCCGCTGCATATATATCTGATGGAAAACTCCTGGTGGTTTTATTTGTTGAGGATGCACCACTCTGTTTTATGATGAAAGCCCTGGTGTGGTGATGCTCGGGAAGAGTTTTTTTTTAACTCGTTAGAGATGCCAAAGATACTTGGGGGTGATCTCAAGTCCACTCATAAAGGCACTCACGTATGAGTTTGTTGAAAAAGGATCTGAAGGAAGTTATGAGCAATTTATTTTTGCTTCCAACTCTAAAAAGCTAACCTCCAGTGGGTTTGATAAATGATTTCTTGGTGTGTTCCGGGAACTGATGTCTTACCAGATGTTGGAACATCTGACGGAACATCTGATGAGGAGATTCTGCAGAATCTTGTTGGATGACAGTAGGGCATGGCAGATGCTTGGGTGCTAAACAAGTGTGTGTTGGTTACATATGTTTGGAAGCTTCTCCTGACCTGGAAGAGGAGGCATCTGTGTCTGAGATGGTTTCTACGCTAGAAACTTGTCTTAGATAAGTTTGTTGGTTAGGACACAATCAACATATGGTTGACCTCTTGGGTTAGTTCATGTCTGATCCAAATGTGTGTTTGTGTTGAAGTGAAAGGAAGTATATGTTGTATCCCTCTCTCCATTGTCTGGTGCACGCTAATCAAGGGAAATTCATATGA
Organism: Trifolium pratense; assembly: GCF_020283565.1. Taxonomy (NCBI): domain Eukaryota; kingdom Viridiplantae; phylum Streptophyta; class Magnoliopsida; order Fabales; family Fabaceae; genus Trifolium; species Trifolium pratense. Next base: position 45,358,410 of record NC_060059.1, on the reverse strand, counting down.
TGTAGTTAATGCTTCCACTAAGGTCACAAATGAGTTTGTTGATGAGTCTCTCAAAGAATCTGTCTCTGAGAATGATGTGGTGTCGAATGTTGGCACATCTTGGGCACCTAAGACTGATGTTGTGCTAAGTACTGTCACATCTGTGATACCTGATATTGTGTTGGATCAAAATGTTCCAGATACCTGTTAGAGGGAATCTCCTCTATAGGTTCAGAAGAATGACATCAAACATCTTAAAGTAAGACAAGAGGTTTGAACATTAGAAGAAGTTTTGGGGATGTATAATATGCACGTCCCTGCATGTGTGGATGATTTGATATTGAAGGTTGATGGTTGATTCTCCTGTGTCCCCTTGCAAGAGTTATGGACTACTATGGTATCTCTAGACCATAGTTCAGGATGAAACCGATGGGATTGAGATTGATGTCAGAATTAATGTTGAAACATCTTCTCCAACGTCTGCTTCTTCAGCCAAGGAAGCTGGTTCTACTCAGGGTGGAGTACAAGGTCAAGCAACTGACCTAATCTGGAATGATCTTTTGTTAGAATAACTATCATGAGTGGATGTCATCTGTTGGTGCCATACATGTGCAGAAGAATGATGTCAGATCTAATGTCCTACCTTGTGTGAGAAGGTAATCCTATCTGACAAATGATAAATACTTTAATGGGAGCTAAGTATATGTATATCCTCTGTTGAAGTTATGCATAAAACTGATGTATTTGTCTGAAGAGTTGTGCAATTATGCAGTCTGAACTTTATAGTTCAGAGAATATATGAGAGTCTATTTCTCTTCATGGTATTCAGGTGTTTTGAAAAACCTGGATGATCTGCATTGATGGTACTCTATTGGGAGCTTCTTGAAGGATGTCTATGCACAATAAGTCCTTTTGAATGATGATTTATGAACCAATGTAATTGGGTTCCAAAATCAGAAGCTGATGTCCTAAATGATGTTGTAACATCATATTTATTGATGGCTGTTCTGTGGAAGGTGCTTGAGATTGTGTATGGGAGTGCTCAAGCTGTATGATCAGAAGACGTGTTTCTGACTATGTGAATAAGAATGTGGAGGTTCTGATCTTGTTTTAATAGTATGCTCTAGCAATGCATGACTATTTATTCCACTAGTATCAACAACTACTAGTGAATGAAAGGGCAGAAGAATATTGTCAAATACTGAGGTTTGATAATTGTCTTTGGTTTTCTTCTGTTGCAAGTCACTCTAGAAAAGGGTTGATAATCAGGATCTTAGTCAAGCTTTTAAGCAAACTAAGATGATTTTGGATTTTGTGAGTGACTTTACACCTTGTATGCATGACATCCTGCCTATTCAAAAGATCATGATACATAGTGTGGTTCTGCTAGGACATTGATCAGATGTGTCCTTGTTAAGTGAAGAGGTCAGAATGCTTGGATGTATTCTCAAGAAGTGAGAATATCTGACTCAGAATCAACTCTACTGAGGGAGTTGGTGTTGCCCTTCAACATGAAGGCATGAAGTCTTTCACATGTTTTTCATTTAGTGCTCGAGTTTTCATCTTCAGCTGGAACCCTGATTATCTATGACAGATAGAGTCATGTGTTTATCTGTGGATTGCATTGGTACATATATATTGTCTAGAGTGTTGTACAAGCTTGTGGAGATCTTATGCCTCATATGAGAATATGATGTCAGACAACATGTTGTGACATTTTGAAATTATTAACAAGGCATGGTTAATTCTAGTCATGTAAAGCTGAATAATTATATCAGTTATCCACATATCTCTCGAGTGGTTAAATGGTTGAGTTTGGGAGAATTTATTTTTCTCTACAGATTTTTTGGAAGGACTTTCCAAGAGTCTTCATTATTGAGAGATGTCACAAATTCAGATATTCAGATGTCTTGGTATGTGTCACTAAGTATAAGTGAAAGGAGAACACTTAGAATCAAGTGGAAGACAATATGTTTGAAGATGTGTTGATCAATGCAAGTAAAAGAAGACAATGTCTGACTGAATGTTAGAACATTATTCGAGACATGTTTCCTGTAAGATCAACAAGGAAGTGAAATGGACAGTGTGATCACTCACGTGTCAGAAGGGAATGCATAAAAGGTCTGTGAATACTTTGAATCCATCTGAATCTACTCCTATTTTGCTTGGTCAACAAAATGTGCATCATCTAGGAAACCTATTTCTAAATCCATTATCCAGGTTAATCTTATCTCTCAAAAGGTCCTAGAAAAGTCTATCTATGTTTGTTGATGATGTTAATAAACCTACCAAACTCGTTTTGATAACCTCATTGATTCAGTTGTCACCCCTAAATGTTGAATCAAATTTTGTTACCTCTGTTAAAGGTTTTTGTCAGTTCAAATGTTGTGGGTAGTGTTGAAACATCTGTGAGATCTGCCTCTGAAATTGTAATTCTAGATAAACCAAGATCTCTTAAAACCATAGGTCAGTCTAGTATGAATGCTGTGGTTGTTGATGACATTTTTTTTGAAATTTTTTCATGTGTCATATTTCAAAGTTGTTGATTCTGTCACTTTGTTATCCCCCACTAAAGTTGTGGTTGTGTCCCCCAAAGAAACCTCACCTGAGTCTGATGTCACATCAGATGTTGAAACATCTTGGACCAACCTGTTCGTGTTGTTGAAACCTGTTCTACAATTCCCCACACTGATGCTGATATGGTTCTGAGAGTCTTAAACCTGGTGGTGGTTTGGAGTATTGAAGTTTAGACTGCGGTAGAAGAAACTGATCTTGATGATCTTCCACGTGACCAAGCTATTGCTCAAAGTATGACAGAAAGAGAACTGGTCATGCTATGACTATTTGTGTGGATGTGCATTCTGATGAGAAGTACTATATGTGTTCAGATGTGTTGCAATCAGATGTGATAATGGTCAGATTTGTGATACTTAAATGTGATTACTACTACTATATGTGACAGTTTCAGATCTTCTTTTGAAACCTCTAGCTTTATGTTCTCACAAAATATGTTATACTATGATGTCACCATGATGTCTACACATCCTGATCTGATTTTTGAGAATTGATTTTTCTCTGATGTATGAGAATTTATTTTCTTCAGTATATGGGAGTTTATTTCTCCCTTTGTGCTTTAAAGGAGAAAGAAGCTATGAGAAGTATTGCTAGTTCCTGACATTATTATCTCTGCTGGTGTGAATGTTGCTGATTCCACAAACACAATTATAGATGTTCTTGTTGCTGATGTATCTCAGACAAAAGATGCTATTGGTTCTGTTGTTGATAAATCAAAACAAACAGTTCCTGAAAAGGATGTTGTGACAGACGTTGACACATCTGTGGATCAACCTAAGGCTGATGTTCCTATTATCCAGAAACCTGTTCAAGAAACTGTTGTGGTGAAAAATGTTGGGACATCTATTGACCCATCTGACTCATCTGATGAAGAAACAGGGTCTGATGAAGAGAATTCTACTGAGGTTGAAGAAGGGTCTCCCAGTCTAAAGAAATTCATCAAACTGTGCCACTTAATGAAAAAGTGGTTGATTCTGAAAAGAATATGTATGAGGTTAATGTGCCTGCTAGTAAGAAGAGACAGAGTCTGAAAAGAAAGGAAGCATCTTCAAGTGACTCTAAGTATGATGTTGAGGAGGATGTGCTAGACATCACACCCTTTGCCTCAAAGAAAAAGTCTGGTGCGAAAAAGATCCCTCAGAATGTGTTTGTTGCTCTCTGTGACAATGTTTCCTTTCATCGTGCTTCCTTTGCACAAAGATGGGATCATGTGTACAAGGGGAGTTTTGGCTAGATGGATGCTCCATGCCCTGATTGGAAGACCACGTGCTTTGATACCATGCTGGAAGAATCTATGCTAGAACCTGTGCTACCATATGTTGCAACATCTTTGCTAACATGTGACGTATTTTGTGATTGCTCCTATTCGCTCTGATACCACGCTAAATAGACATGTTGAAACATCTTTGCTAACATGTGCTATGTGTTGTGCTATCATGTGTTGAAACATCTTTGTTGTCAATGCTCTGATACCATACCGGAGGAACCTGTGCTATCTGATGTGCTACTAGATGGTGAAACATCTTGGTCATCATGTTGAAAGTTTTGTGCTGATGAAGTGTGATCTGTTTTAGGCTATTTGATGATGACTTCACTGCTGATTTATATCTGATGAGGTATGTATCCCATGGTGTTGTCTTCGTTTGTAGTAGCTCTGTGCACTATGTTCTTGGATATCTATACTATTGTACTCTTTGATTAATGCATGAAGACCCTATTTTGTCTAAACTTCTGACTAAAAAGGGAAGTAGTTTAGTAGTTGGTAGGCATGATATGTTTTGCTGCTAATGTCTGTTGTGCTACCTGATGTTGAAACATATGCATGCTCTTTTAGTGGTTGGATGTGTTCTACTATATGATGTGGTGTCTGATGCTTAAACATCTGCTAATCTGAGTGGTGTAGTATTGAATCTGTGTTGCTGTATGCTTATGTGCTGATATGGATGATAAAATTGAGGGGGAGTAAGAATTGTTTTCTGATGATCATTCTGATAAGCATGTGTCAATGTATTTGGAGGGAGTGAAATTAATTTTTGCTCTAATTCTGATTTTAAGGGGAAGTAGCATAATGCAGTAAGTAGTTACTATTCTGTTGTGCAAAGCTCTATTTGTTTGCTCTGGATGATGTCCTGCCATATGTTGGAACATCCTGGATGCATGAGAACTTATTTTTCTCAACTATGTGAGAATTTACTCTTCCCAACTGCTACTTTGTGGTTTCCTTAAGGAGTTGTGATATGTGATGTGTTTTGTGTGCGGTAGAAGTATGTGGTATCTGATGATTATATGATGTGGAGCATAATGTTGAGGACATTTGTCTTTTTTGTTGGTACGTGATGTAATGCTTCTGCTATTTCAAGACTATGGATTTGTTATGCTCTGATATTCTGCACTATGGATTTCTGTGATGTTCATTACTATTGCTCTTAATGCATGAAGTTTTTGTTTGGCATATTTTGTGGCTAAAAAGGGGGAGTAGTATGTTTGTGTTTGTCTGCTACTTTATAATGTTGTATCTGATGTTGTGACATGCTAGTCTAGCCTGTCTATGAAGAAGTAGTAGTGTGTGCAGTGACATGCATGAATTCAGGGGGAGTAAGAACCAGTTTTTAAGAACCAGTTTTTCTGATGGCCTGATGAGATGCATGAGCTGATGTATTCAGGGGGAGCAAAAGTATGTTTTTCCCTGATATGATATTAAGGGGGAGTAATGCAATATCAAGTTCTTTGCCTATGTGTGCTTAATGTATGGATGTTATGATGCGCTACAACATGTTGAAACATCTTGATGTTGATGTGGGAATTTATTTTTCCCAAGTGTGCTTGTGAGAGTTTATTTCTCTCTACTGAAGGATGAAGCTAAGTATGTTATGATTCCGCTGATGTGTATGCCTCTGATGGTTTATGGTAAAGTTTATTTCTTTACCCTGTGCGTTATTTTCATTTGAGGAAATCTTTTGGAAGTAACATAGAAGATGTTCTACCTTCCTTCATATTTGTGTGCTCACGTTGACTTGAAGGATTGTATGGTTTTTAAATCTCTCTGTGCTAATTAATGGGCTGAAGTTGTTTTAGCCAAAAATTGCCAAAGGGGGAGATTGTTGGATATTTGTGTGTTGGCCTCATTTTGCTAAAACAAATATACAAGCAAGATGTTGGACCAAATGTTTCAACATGTTAGGTACAAAAGATGTTGGACCAAATGTTGTAACATGTTTGGGTACGACAGTCAGATTGCCCAAATCTCGCGCATTTATTACACGTATCTGCTATATATGGAAATCCACTCTACAAACGTGTATATCAAGATTTGATCTGATCAAGACGTTATTAAGTGCAGATATGTTCTTATCAAGACATAATAGAATGATTCAACACATTGTTTATTTCCTAAAGAGGATAAACTATTTTAGGAAAGATTTTATTAAGGTCTGATTTGCTTAGCTGGACGTGACTCAAAGACCAGCTGTGTTCTGAAGCTTATCTTGGAAGATCAGGAGCGTGCTAGCTCTGTCTATATAAAGAAGACTCAAGACCAAGATTTTAATCAACCGAAACCATTGTTTATCAAAGATGTAGTCTTTAGGGTTTCGTGTTTTTGAGCCACTCTCTAGGAGAGTTGGTGTAAGTGAACCACTCGGGTTGTGAGATGGTCACTATGTCCTCACTCAGAAACCTTTAGGTAATGAGTTGAGTATTGTAATATCTCTGAAGCTTTTAAGCAAGGAGATAGTGTTTGTATTTTTTAATTGTGATTCTTACTTGTGGATTCTATAACACGAGTTAAGAACTGAGTTTGTTATTGTGTAAGGTTACTCCTAAGCTTTGAAGTACGGAGTTAACTGTGTGTGATTTACTCGAAGCTTTTAAGCAAGAGTAAAATATGTCACGGTGATTGTCACCACATTTTATTCAACATTATATGAACAACACAGGTTGTGTTGGTTGTGTGGAAGTGAGATGGGATCTCATGTCTAGGAGTTCCTAGGCAGAAGTTGCATGAGTAGTGTCGAGGTCATAAGGCGTAAACCTAGGATTTGCTGGAGGTCTTAGTGTAAGACGTAAACCGAGGGTTTGCTGGAGGTCTTAGTGTAAGACGTAAATTCAAAGGGTTTGCTGGAGGTCTTAGTGACTAGAGCTATTAGTGGATTTCCTTCCTGGATTGGTATCCCCCAGAGTAGGCAGATTGGCTGAACTGGGTTAACAATTTCCTGTGCAGTTTATTTACTTGTTGATTTTATTATGTTTCGTAAGATGTTCCAACATTAAGTATGACATTCTCTAAGTTGAATGTTGGAACATCTGATCAAACATTATTCTTCAGTATCCGTTTTAATGTTATATGCCTTGCCGTGTTATTCATGTCAGACCAGATGTCTCGACATTCTATACAACATCTGGTTCTGCTATACCAGAATTTCAGATTTGAAGAGAACCCTTTGCATGTGAAAACGCCACAGTGCTCACAAGCTCCACATCATGACATACATGGTAATTGCTAAAGTGAATATCAGACAAATAGAATACAAAGAATGTAGAGTTTTCAATTGTTATGACTATTTGAAAATTATCAATCCTCAAAACTGAAAGATATTTTATCCACCAGCCAACATCAACTTTGGCTTCCCTACCCAAGTGCCAACTCTCTGAGTTGCTATACTCAAATCTTGAGAAACAAGAAGCTATTGCATTAATGCAAGTTATATCTAGTTTGAGATTATCAACAAAAGGGCAGAAGCTTTTCAAATGTTGCAAGGCTTCAACACACATTTCTTTATTTTGATTGATATCAGCTCCATATGCATGAAATGCTAATAAGTCATGTAGAGTGTAATTGACTACTGCTAGCAGACCCCTGTTTTCATAAGAAGCGTACATCTCATCCAAATTAACATTTCCTTTCCCACTGTATTGATTACTAACCTTTAGAAAATTCCACTGTTGGGTTCTTGCATGCACTAACTTCATTATTAATATGGAAACTAAGGTATAAAATTTGCTGTCAAAATTATGAAGAATCACAAGTTGAGACAAAATGCTCAAGCTCTCAAGTATCGAGTCAGTCACACGATATCCATTTCGATACAAGCTCCTTAAGCCAGTCAAACAAGGAAATATAAGTGTAGCAAATCCCTGCAAAACCACCACTATGTGTTCTACATCGGGAGGCTCAGGAGGTGGTGGAAGAACAGCGGTTGCCCGCGTCACTTGCAATTGAAAACCGTGACCTGGTGGTTTTGGCGGCGGTGGAAACATTAAGCGGTTCTCAACGGCTACACCATTAGGTGGTTCAAGTGATAGTAGAGGGCTCAATAATGCAGAAACTGGTGGTTTAGGTAGTGGTGTCTCATACCATTCTGTGAAACTTGCAAGGCTTGTACGGTCTGACTGAACCTGCTTCCCATTCCAGCCATTAATTCTAGCCACAGAGCCTAGAATTAAGCCAGTCCAAGAGAGAACACCTTGCTCACACATTTCAGCAAACACATGGTGGCCAAAATTGAGTAAACTAGATTGTGCATCAGGAGGAATAAGCCTAGAATCATATTGAATCCCTGTGATGTCAACTGCTAAATTTCCATATATTGACACTAGCACCACCTTGTGCTTAGTTAAGAGATCATCCCAATGTAATTGAAACTTAGGTTCCATACTACTAGCATGATTATTCACTATACTTGTCAAATACAATGCAAAAGGAATTTCACTTTGAAGAGATAAACCTCGATTTCCCGCTACATCATTGTCGGTGACTTTGCGTTGCGATTCGTCGAGCCGTGAAGTATCGTCGTTATGGACTGAATGTGTTGTGATTGGCTCTGCTTTCGACAATTCTGGTGTCGCTATAATTCCACTGTTATGAACCGTGAGATTTGTGTCACATTGAACCTCAAACCCATCCTCTCGTCGAAATTCTCCAATCCTCTGCACGTTATCAAAAGCTAATTCGCCGAGATCATCTACTAGTTTCGTCGAATCAGTAACCAAGTTGTCAAAATACGGCTCCGGCGATTCTAAAATTGGCTTAGCGGGGACAGAAGGATCCTCGATCTGTTTTGCAAAAGCGACTATCTCTTCTTCCATTAATAGCTGCTCATGAACAGAAGGAACCTCGACCTGTTTTGCAGGTGAACGTAATTCATCATGCATCAACAAATTGATATTCAATGGTTCTGGTTCTGATGTAGGGATGTATTTGGGTGAGTTCGATGCACCATGGGAAGAGCTCGGCGAGCAGTTGTAGTGTTGAAGTAGAATCTCCAATTTGGAGATGATTCTGTCGAAACCAACATTGTTGCGAGCGTGCATTTTCTCCCATCGATCCCATGGATCCTTTTCGGCGATGTTCTTCACGTACTCTGCCATGGTGTCATATCAATTGCAAAATCATTTTTTCTCTGGGCTTGATCCTTCTATGATATAAAAAAAAAAATCTCATAAATAAATTTGAAGCATAAAAATATTGAAGCATTTCTTGTACCAAAATAAAATATTGATGCATTTTACAAAAATAAATTAATTCAAGTGATAAGAATCTTGAATCTTTCAAACAAATCGTCAAGACTTCGATCTTTAACCCTTATGTATGAAAAAAACTTGGGTGAAAGAGAAGAACACACCTCCGATGAAAATAAATTACCGCTTAATGTTGGTAAAAAGAAGTTGATTCATTTACTTTCCTTATAAATTTAATCGATAATGAGTCGTAGCACATAAAAAATAAATCAGCAATGAACAATGACAACACTAGATCGATCCAAGTAACAAGAAACTTGAACTTTTAAGTAGCGTGTCACGATTTCTATCCTAACTCTTATGTATGAATTGTTGAATACTTCGAAACTATAACAAGTAACCTAGAAAAATATTAACAATGTGTTAAGTAGTTAATAAGTTTTATTTAAAGAAGAGAGAATTAAAGTTTAATATTTTTTTTGTTGTTCACCACCAATTTAATCGGGTTCGGGGGTCAGTTCTGGCATCAAGTGGTTCCAGTCCCCTCCCGATCGCAGTTACGGGGGATCGAACTGCGGTCCTCCCTACCAAGTTCAGCGCCAATCACCACTGAATTAACTAACGATTGATAATTAAAGTTTAATTTTTACTAAAACCAAACTTTACTTTGATTACTAGAATTACTTTTCCAAAATTCAGAGGTTAACAGAAAACATAATATCATAGTGAAAATACAGGTATATATATTTCCCAACACATTTTTAACACACCGTGAAAAGAAAGTGTAGTCTGTGTTACATTAAATTTGTTTTTAATTTAAATCTCATAATTGATTTAGTTTAATCACTAATTTTTTCTTAAAAAAGAAACAATTATTATTTGTTAATAATATCAATCAGACTTACCAAAAAAAGTAAATAATATTGAATCAGAAAACTTGTAAAAAAAAATAATATCGAATCGAAAAGCAGTCTACCAACGTTCATATAAAAGTTTAACTTTGCATAAAAAAGACAATTTTTTTTTGAAGGAACATAAAAAAGACAAAATTATTGACCAGCTTTTATTACTTGAAATAAAAAAGACAAAATTACTTAAATAAAAAGAATAAAGTAAATAAAATAAAAATTGAAAGAATAAATTTACCAAAAAAGAGAGAAAGAAGAAAGCAATCCTCAAGACTTTATCCTTACACAAAAAAGTCATGACCATCAATTGCTTTGACATATAAAAAGAATAAAATTGACTAGAGAATCAAATACACTAAAGGGAGAAAAATAGCTTTTGTCTACAATTGACAGCACAAATGTGGAGAAGGAAACGGGTAACCTCTTCTTTCTTGGCCTTTTCTTTGAATTTGAAAATTCTAAATGTGAAAAAAAAAATCATAATAGTTTAATTTAGCGCGTTTAAAAGTAGGAAAATAATCAAAATAATAAAACTCAAAACATTCAAAATGTGAAGACACAATTTGATTCCTCACAATTTTTTAACTGGCCAAATTCAATTTCCCTCACAAAAAATTAAAATTCAAATTAATTTTTGACATTTTCATTTTAAATACAGTACAAGTTAGTCTCTCATTCATTGTATATAATGGATAAATTAATTTATTCTCGACATGAAAATATAGATTAAATATATTTTTTGTCCATATAAATAAAAATATTTTAAACTTAGTCTTTATTTAATTTGATAGTACTTTTAGAGCATCCACAATGGAAATATTCATTTTTGAGTACTTAATTGGACCTCACGTATACACATCACTCATTTATAATTTTTTAATAATAGTACCTAATAAGTACTTAATCACTTCAACCCAAATCTCTTAAAAAGTTTTAAATGAGTCCCACCAATAACATATTCCACCAATAACTATACATCATTATAAATGAGACCCGCAAAAACAAAATAGGTACCACTTCTTATCGTAGAACTGGTACCTATCAGGTACTCTTTGTGTTTTGCTCCAATGTGAGTACCTATTAAGTACCAGTACTTAAAATAATAAGTACCCACCATTGGAGATGGTTTTAGTACCTAAATTATCCTACACTCATTCTTAATTTGAGTCGATATCTATTTTTTTCAGCAATGTTTTAAACATTATCGGTAGGATCAAAAAATAGGATCAATATTTTCGATTTTGAGATTATGCAAACAATTTATGCAATTTTTATTTATTATTATAACTTTGTCAAGGTAGTTTATGATAAAATAGCTTATAAAAATATAGTTTTCACTAGTGCGAACTTATAAAATAACATAAAACTTAATTTATATTACATAAGCTGTCCATATAAGCTCAAAAATAAGTTAATCCAAACGGGCCAGTGGAGTTTGAACTCCGACTCCTATTATGTGATGTCGCTACTAACTGAACTAAACTCACACTTCAAAATTTAATTAATTATTTTTGTTTTCACAGTCAATATCCAAACCATTTAATTTGATTATGATGTTGTCAATCACCCCTCGACCAAATTTCAATGGATAATTAATTTATGGAAAATGCTAAATAGTGTCCCCGGGGCACTGTTTAAGAAAGCAAATATAGTAATATGACATTAAACTTTATATAGTCAACATCTCGAAAGTCTAAAAATATTATTTTCAATTTAAAAATTTTCTTTTTTGGTTTCCTTAACCGGTGCCCCGGGCACCGGTTAGCTTAACCGGTAATTTATTTTTAAACACGCTCCTATAATCACAAAGAATAGAAGCATTATTTATGTTGTTATTCTTGTCTTTGATTTTCTCTCTCTCTCTCTCTCTCCTTTCTTGACACCAAACCAGACCCACTTCCTCCGTTCATCTCCAAACTTTTTGATTTGTGAAACTACTTTTGTTTGTTCCTCTTTCATCCACCACAGACACCTCCTCCTTTTCCTACCTTATTCTTTTTTGCCAAAAAAAAAAAAAAAATCTTTTTTTTTTCTTTGTGATTTTTGGCCATAAGTATTGTAGGATGATTGGTTTGGGTTCTTTTGGGGTGAAGGAATGTAGTTAGAGAAGGTTATTCTTTTGAATAATTCCTCATTGTTGAGGATGTTTCAAATTTCATAAATTTGATTCATTTTCATTATTATTTTTATTATTATTATTATTATTACCCCCCAATTTCACATTTAATCTTTGATTATTAGATTGTGAAATCTAGTTGTTGTTGTTGTTGTTGGGTTTGGTTGATTTTAGAAGAAAGTTAGGATTTTTTTTGATTCAGGTGAAAGAATCAATTTGGTCTTTTTTCCTTCCTTGTTTGGATTTTTCCACAACCAAGTGCTGAATTGTGATAAAATTTGAAGGTGATTTTCATCATGGATCATGTGATTGGTGGAAAGTTTAAACTAGGAAGGAAAATTGGGAGTGGCTCTTTTGGGGAGCTTTATCTAGGTTTGTTCATCTTTATTGCCCCTTTTTTTTTTTAAATAAATAAATAAATTTGTTTTCCTTTGTTTTTTGATTTAGCTACATTGTATTGTAATTGCATTGTTCTGCTATTATTAACAAATTTTCATTCTATTCTTTCTTATATCAGCTGTTAATATACAAACTGGAGAGGAGGTGGCTGTTAAGCTGGTATGTGAAGTTATCTTCAATCATTTGGTTCCTTTTAATTGTTAAATTCCTTCATGAATTTATAGAGTTTGGTTGATTTTTCTTCTTCTGGTGATTCTGGATGTATTTATAGGACATTATCTTAGCTATTTAGGCCAATAGCGATGCATGAAATTGAGTGTGATATATCATTTATTGCTGGAGCAAATACCGAAAGAAATGGCATGAGAGATGATTTTTAAATCTTAACTTTTGGTCAATAGGTGGATGATTAGTTTCTGAGGTATAGGAGAAATAAACAAGTTTTCTTTATGGATTGAAGTGAGATGTGAAATCGATGGCACATTATGTTTATCATCACAAGTCTGTTTTGTAGTTGCTCGATGCTCACTTTTTTTTCGTAGTTTCTCAATTTCTAATTGTCTCACTGTTCTGCCAAAAAAATCCAGGAATCTGTGAAGACCAGACATCCGCAGCTTCACTATGAGTCAAAATTGTATATGCTTCTTCAAGGAGGAACAGGAATTCCCCACCTCAAATGGTTTGGTGTTGAGGGAGAGTACAATGTCATGGTTATTGACCTTCTTGGACCAAGTCTGGAAGATTTATTCAATTATTGTAACCGGAAATTCACATTGAAGTCAGTGTTGATGCTTGCCGAACAATTAGTAAGTCTGTCTGTCGAGTTGACAAATGTTACTATTTAATAAGGTTCTTTAAATAGTTTTACTAATGGCTTATTTTCCTCCTACTTTTGTGCGTTTTTTCAGATTAACAGAGTTGAATACATGCATTCAAGAGGCTTTCTTCACCGAGACATAAAGCCAGACAATTTTCTGATGGGCCTCGGGCGTAAAGCAAATCAAGTATGTTATTGTTGTCTATTGAAGATTTCTTCCTTGTTTTTTCATTCCTTTGGCTATTGTGGATGCAATATGCCTTTTGAAAAGTTTTATAGAGGGGTATGGGGGAAACCTAAATTAATCTATATATGATTATTATTGACCTAGAAAAAGGATTATGATAGGGTGTCTATATACAAATATAGCACATGCCAGGGCCCATTTTGAGCAATTATCTTTTTACTTTGGTATTCGATGTTGTTACTAGTACCAGTATATCCAAGAGCCAATACTTTCATGTGTTTTTCTTTTGTAGATTATATAGTCATAGATGGTGGAAGAATCTAAATAGAAATAAATGGTAAACTAGAGTTGTGAAGAGAAGCTTAAAGTTGCATGGTTTATGATTAAGTAAAAGTAAATTTTTTAGTACATTTGTTGAGAGTCTCACATTGGATGTGATATGACCTGATTAAGTGTTTATAAGTTTTCTCACGTTACAAGCCGGTTTTGTAGGGTTGAGTTAGCTCCAACCCAAATATTAACACCATTTAATGCAAGTTTAGCAAGGCCACTTTTACTTTTTTTTTAAATGGATAGCAAGGCCACTTTGGCATTGTCTTAGAGGTAAATAATGGAGATCATATTGTTCCACAAGTTGCACAATTTTGGTATCTGGCTGGTATCTATCATACAAAGTAACAAAGAAATAGAGAGAGAAATAAATCATAGGATTCAAGTGAGTTGGATGAAATGGAGAAATGTTTCAATTGTTATTTGTGATTGAAAGGTACCTCTCAAGCTTGAAGTAAATAAAGTTCCAACAAGAGCATAAGTGTTATAGAGATGATAATGTTGCACAGGGTGAGTGGAGATACAAGAAAAAATAAGATTATGAATTAATTCATTAGAGATAGTAGGAATAACACTTATCAAAAGATGACATAATCTTGTCTAACATGTGAGAGAAGTCCAGTAAAAAATATGATGTTAGAAACCTTGAAAGGAACCGAGTAAAAGAACAGATGATTTTTATTGATTGAATTGAATAGAAAAAATGCAGAAGAGTTATCCTATGTTAGAGTATATAGTCTCTTATTATATTGATATTGATTGATGGCGACACATCTACTTGTATCTGCTAGTTTCTGTTAGGCATGTTAGATTTCGTTACATAGTGCAGTGCAACTGCAAGTTAGTTAGGTTCTCTAACTAACATTTGCACACTTTAAATCTGAGTATTCAGACTCATAATGTGTATTAAGTATTAACAAATGCACAACTCGTTTTCTGCTTGAATCCATCTTTCTCCATTTTCTCACAATTCTCAGATTTTTTTTTCATCCTCCAAGGGTTTCCGTGATTACAATCGAGCCACTGCTGTGTTGTTTCAAACAAACAAACCTGAACGATACGTCCACTCTTCCATACCCTCTAACTAACTGTTCTAGCTGTCATAACTATTTTGTTTGTTTTCCCTTTATTCTTCCAAGCAAATACTGTTATGTTTTCCCTTTTCGGGAGGGCAATGCATGCGCTGACTACCTTGCAAAATTTGGAGCTGCCAATCCTGAAGCATATTCTCCTATTTGATCCCTCAGATGGAATGAGTCCCCTCCTGCTAGCTGATGCTTGTGGGACTTTCTTTTCTAGATAGTTTGTTTTTCTTTTTCTTTTGATTTTTCTTCTTGTACCAAAAAAAAAAAAGATCAAATGAAGGATGTACCAATAAATAGGTTAGAAGAAGACCATGAAATAGAGAAACCATCAAGATATAGATCTCAATATCTTTTCTGGAAATTTTGTTATTAACAGTGCAATTGCAACATTGGATCCGTGGTGTTGTTTGGAAGATTTTGGTTGTTATTTTGTTGTCTTTGATATACATAAAAAGAAATTGCTCATTGTAATGAGTTGCATTTGCATGCATTCAAAAAAACAAAATATAAGCTTGGTAGAGTAACATAGAATTGACAGTTTCCTGTCTCCATTTCTGCCTTTAAGTTTCTCAAGAATATTCTCGCTTCTTCCGGAGCCTTTCCTGTAAAATCCTAAGTGAAGTTCACCAGTTCGTTTTGCCTATTTTCATACCTCAACTATGTGGTTTACTTTTATTTATATAATATCACAATAATATTTACTTTATGGGAGGGTGTGTTTCTTCTTTAGTTCAGTGACTTGCACTGTAGATACTGTTGCTGTTCATAACAGATCCCTGCTCAATAAATTTAGGAAACAAATTTACTGTCCTTGAGCATAATGTTGAGTTGGTCTTTCTGAGAAATTGTCATTGGAAACAACATATAAATTTTGACATGTGCACACATTTTGGTATGCAAGTTTCTAGATGAATATCAGTTTGTTGATTTCATCCCAGTATCTTGTACTAGTTTTAACATGAATATGTTAGAGTGAGACTATATTAGATATTAGATAGAGTTAACATACGATGAAATGAAGCTTAAACTTAACCTTAAGTTTTTTATCCTTTTCAAAAACTTCATTTTATTTCCTACTTGTTGGTCAAAGCAACGGGAAGGGGATTTCTTAATCATCAAATATGCTATGTTTGCACAGCACTTTAAATTAATATTATTTTCATTTTTATTAAACACTTTATGGATATTATGAGTATGGATTGTTTGCCCATCTTTTTATTTTTAATCAATACGTATTCTTATGTCCAAAACTAAACATTAATGATTGATTCATCATGCTCGGTATATGATAGAACATTATAGCAGCCAACCCCACTTAATGGGAAAAGTCTTTGTTGTTGTTGGTTCATTATGCACGTATCTCATTTCAGGTGTACGTGATTGACTACGGTCTTGGAAAAAAATACAGGGATCTTCAGACTCATAGGCACATACCATACAGGTTGGTTTTGTCCTAATTATTTCAGGAGGGTGAAATATTTAGTTTAGCTAAACACTTGGGCATAATCAAACCTTATATTGTCATCATTCTTTGCATAGGGAAAACAAGAACCTTACAGGCACAGCACGCTATGCAAGTGTCAACACTCATCTTGGAATCGGTGAGTAATACTCTGTGCTGGTTTATTCCTTTCTCGGTTAGAAACATTTAGCTTGAAATTAATTATTACATGATTAGAATTGAATGTGTGTTCTATATACTGATTGTGCGTGATTGTGCTGGCAGAACAAAGCCGAAGGGATGATCTGGAATCTCTTGGTTATGTGCTCATGTATTTCTTAAGAGGAAGGTTAGTTAATTGGCAAATGCATCTAATTTACCCCCTGCTTGGAGGTCTCATGTTATTACAACTTTATAGTTTATTCACACTGTCAACATTCTTTCATACATTTTCCTTTTTCAGTCTTCCCTGGCAAGGACTGAGGGCTGGAAACAAAAAACAAAAATATGATAAAATTAGTGAGACGAAGGTGTCAACTTCGATAGAGGTAATTATGACTTGACTACCTGGATCTGTCAAGTTTTTTTGTGAAATTAAATTAATACCTCTTATCAGCTTTGTACATTAAAAATTGGAATTAACAAAATGCTCTTAAAGTTGATATTTGCTTTTAAATTCTTTAACTATATTTCGTGCACTCGACTGTTAGCACTCAGCATGATTTTTGTAAAATTTTCCTCTTCATTTCCCCTTCTGTCTCGGATCAAATCTTAATTTTATTCAGCCTGTTGAATTATGTGCTTTTATGAGAACAGTATCTCTGCAAATCATATCCCTCTGAGTTTGTATCATACTTCCACTATTGCCGATCATTGAGGTTTGAGGACAAGCCAGATTATTCATATTTGAAGAGACTTTTCCGAGATCTATTTATTCGAGAAGGTTTGTGGAAAATATATTCAGTATGTTTTGCTCGAAACTCTTAGGCATTTTTTGCGAGTTTGGAGGGGAGGGGAGGGCTTTGGAGGGAGAGGAATAGTGAGAATGGAGTTATGAAGAAAATTAAACCCTCCAAACTCCTCCACTCCCCCTCCCAAACTCCTCTATTTCTTCCAATTATTTCTTCCTTTTTTTCAAAACTCTCCCCTCCCTCCCTTCCCCTCGAAACTTGCAAACAAAGCCTTAGTGTGTTTAGTGGTTGTGAATTGATGAGGACATTGTTCATGCAGGCTATCAATTTGACTATGTTTTTGACTGGACTGTTTTGAAGTATCCACAAGCTGGTGGCACTTCTAGAGGACGGGTTAGTATTTCTATATATATGTATATATTTCTTGTTTGGATTTTTCTGTTTATTGTTGGTCGCTTACTGTAGTTGTTGTAACTAAAGCCTGGCAAGGCAGCTATGTATGCACCTACGCCTGGACGGCAGCAACCAGACAAGACACCTGCACGTCATCCTGAAAGGACACCTGCACGTTATTATCCAGAAAGGACACCTGCACGTTATCCAGAAAGGACACCTGGACGTCAATTTCCCCAACAACCAGAAAGGATGCAAGGTCTGTTTTCTTTCAGCTGAATATGAATGGAATTTGGTATCCTGCTAATGTTTTGTGACAGAAAATAAATGTTTGAACTGAAAGCATTCAACTGTAGCAATCTTCTTCATTGCTCTTATCAATAGCAAAATTAATGTATTGTTCTCAAAGTCTATGTTATATAATATTTGTTCATGCAATTTATTTCAGTTGGGAGAGACATTCGAGAGAAATTATCTGGTGCTGTTGAAGCATTCACCCAGAGGAACCGCGCAAATGCTACTCCTCATCATCCTCATCATGGCGAACACGTTAGACATAAGACTTATGACGAAGTGGTAATGTTTTTGCAACAATAAGAATTTGAGACCAGAGGGAGTATGAAGTTTTCAAATGAGAAAGAATGTTTGCTTCCTGTTTGGTTTAAGAAGACGTTTTCTAAGCACAATAAATATTGCTTTCACCATTTTATTTACAAATCTAAAAACTGAATACAAGGTTTTTTTTTTCTTCTAATAATTTACAGTGAAAACAAAAAGTGTTTTGTCAAATCAAACAGACTTATTTTCTGAATATCTAGTTGAGTCTTGAGTGTAGCTTTGTATTTGTATATTGAGTTATTATTTTTGTGCCAGAATAGTAGTCATTAATCGTATGTTTAACATTATCTTGTTTTAACAGCAATATGCCCAACACAATCCAACTCGATATGAAAGCAATTCGAGAAGAGCCGTGATATCATCAAACAAGCCAAATTCCTCAGGTGACCATACTGGCAGGATGGCTTCAGGTGGGGCCCGTCCAGCTGCCGCGCATAGAGGTCAACCTGTGTATGAGACCAGACAACCAACTTTTGCACGTAGTGGGTCAATGAGAGGCAACCGTGATGATCCTCTGAGGAACTTTGAACTCCTCACTATCAGGAGGTAAACTCAAGGGTGTCTCATTTTGTTCCTGATTTCTAAATTTCGACACATCTGAGATTTCAAGAAGCCTTATGGAATCAAACAAAAGAATCAAGTCTATGGATATTACTGAATTACCATTGAGGTCACAATGGCATGACCTCCTGATATCATCTCTGGATCCCCCCAGATTGCTTCAGAAGATTTCTCAGCAACTGTAATGTGTTCTTATAATGTGTCAAAGATGTAATTCAATGGAAAGATTCTTTTTTTATAAATAAGTATTGTACCAGATGAAACTTGAGTTGTAGCAAGTTTTGTAATATACAATGTTATTGTTTGTTGACAATGAATGGAATTTAACAAGGTTATGGTACTACAGGATTATAAAACTTGAGTTACCATATTGATAACAATAAAAAATAAAATAATAAGTTGTTAAAAAACAAGCCCCTCGAACCGATAATTAGTTTATGGGTTCCATAGATTTTTGCTGATTTGATTACATATCAACTCTCTGCACACATTATCTTGCCATATGCCTCTTTGGCAAGCTCGCACAAGCATCAACTTAGTACTTTGTTAGGTATATATAACATCAAACTAGGTTATATTGTTTCGAGTAAAACAATGTTTTCTTTCCATCCCCAATCACAAGCATTGTCTGTCTCAATTTCGAATCCACTCCACTAGATTGCCCAAGCCGAGCATGTGAAAATTTATAGTAAAATACATCAAAAACTTCAAGGAGGATATACACATTGGACTTCTGAAATCCCAAGAAAACTATGGAGTTCTGAAAAGAATTATAGATTACAACTGAGTTTGAGAATTAAAATCCCAGACAAAAAGTTATGGGTTTCTAAGAGCTGCTAATCGCTTCTCAATCTCATCAATGTCCGAGCTGCAAAGGCAACAAATTTCAAAGGTCAAACAAACTGACAGAAAAAGCAACAGCTAAAGGAATTCACATGTAAGCTTAAGATGTAGATTTGGAACTTCAAATGAACAAGTCCAAGTAAATTCTTCACAACTTATAAGTTACATAAAAAGAAATTCATATCTTTAAATAATATCATTCTCTCTTTTATTAACTTTCTTTACAACATAGAAGGGGGAAAAACTTGTGATGAATGGGAAAAATAAACTACTGTTGGATGGTAGATACCTGCTAACATTTTCAGCATTCTTTGTTTTGATGCTTCCTTTTGGAGCTGCTGATAACTGCCACGAGTTCAAATGAAAAACAAATTAACATGTTTTTGTTGACATAAACAACAACAAAGATTTAAAACGACAAGACTGCAGAGATTATAACAACTAATACCAACCTGTGAAGCAATGTCCACGCCGATTTCATCGAGCACCTACCAAAGAGAAAAGTAAACGAATCATGTTTGCTTTCAAAAATGGTTGAAGACTCAGATCAGAACTAAACTATGAAGTCAAGGATAAGACTCTAAATTTTGTTACTCAATAAACCAATCGAGAGTGTATTATACCAAGGATTACAACACTTAAAGACAAAATTAACTATGAGGAGGTACGTACTTAGTACCTGATTTGTCAGATATAAATTTTAGGAGTACATTAACAAACCAGGTAACTAGAATACTCCCACTTGTTTTTCAGAAGAAATATATTAGCATTAGCAAGTTACATACCAAATTCAAAATTGTATCTTGCTAGCGTACTCTTTCAAAATACAAGTGGGGAGTACGTTATTTTATACATACAGAGCATTAATTTTGGGTCCTATGTTTGTTTTATGTCAGTGTAAATGAAATAGTAAATTTAACATTATTTTGTCCAATACTTACGAAAATCAAACATCACAAAATTGCTTGTACTGAATAATGTCTACCAAACACTATATAGAACAAATAATTGTCTTATAACTCAACTATTTGTCCTATGTTGTTCTACTTCGGTTTTGTTTTTTAACTGCATGCTGTTCTATTCTACCTGTGTTATCCCTCAGGTGCATCAAATGCAATCTTATTAACTCTTAAAAAGAATCTGTGGCATATAGCCATGCACTTTTCTATTGATTTCAATTTTTTATGTCTGAAGCCTGGAGGCTAAGAGAGAATCATAAGCTTGACTCAGCTTAGTCACCTAATTATCTTTGGATTATAGATTTTAGCAATCAAAGCTAAGATTTAAATTTTGACCAACAATTCCTAGTAGTGTTAATTCCGAGATGTAAATTAATTAGCAAATTAAATAGCCGTGCCAAATGTATAGCCGAGATGTTTCCAACAATTCTGGGAAATTAATAAAGTTTAAGCTCTCCAGAAATTGCAGCACATTTTTTAAAAAACACTGAAATGTGAGGAAGTCCTTAGTACCTGATTTGTCAGATCTTCAGTCTCCTCTTCAGCCTCATCATTATCCAATACATCATCTATGGCATCTGACATCATTTCAGTCTGCACATAAATTAATGTCAAGATCATTAAAGTCTGAGTCATTAGATGTGGAAACACAATGTTTCGAAATTTATGCCCACTTTGAAATTTACAACATCTTACAGTTATATCCATTTTTGCTGATTGTTTCTGGAACTCTTGAATAATTTTGGCTTGCTTTGCAGGTGCCATTTGCTGCAAACAAGTTCTTTAAATTCAGCACAAGAGAAAATGATTGAAAAATATGACATAACTAGAGACTATTCATGGACTCCAATGTCAAATTTATGTTTTGCTAACAACAGCTAGTATCAATTCTGCATTTATGTCTTCCCAATGCATTATTTTTCCTTTTAGCAAAAGAACAACCTCATCCTTCATGATCATTCATTGGAAACTTTGCAATCTTAAAAATCTGACAGTAACCTATAAATATCAACTTTATCCTTCAACCTCAACCTTGAATTGTGTTGCACACTATTCCACGAATAAACATCCAGTTAAAATGTATTAATGCACACAATAACATGTCAAAAATCATAAGACCCTGTATCATTTGCTATCATAGCATGTACATACTAAAACAAACCGGAGCAATGCATCATGTGTGGAGTCGTGGACATCAAATATAATTAAAACATACGATAAACCATGTTACCTTATTCATAGCTTCCATTGCCTTACTGGCACCTTTCATGCCAACAGCAACAGAAGACTGAGCATGCAATGCCTGCATGAAATAAATAACCACGTGTAAGAGCAAAAATCACCCACTACTGATACCCAAGTACCGGAATTGGCCTCATAAGAACCACCACTCGAGAAATGTACCTGTGTGTGAGTTGCTATGCCTCTCATCTGAGCTCGACTACCTTGAAGATTAGCAATTTGTTGCCTAAGCCTAACCAACTGGCGCGCTAGAATTTTAGTCGCAGCCTGAAAAAGGCCCATGAATCATGATAACTGATGGTAAGTATCAATTTTGGTCTTCCTACAGGAGCAACTTAGATGAATGTTTATACCTCATTTCCCGTCTTAGCAGTTCTCTTTATCTCAGCAACTAGCTTCTTTTCCTAATCATAAAAGCGCACACATCAGAAATTAACAAATCAGCATTTCAGCCCTAGAAATTGTAAGGGTCGGGCAATTTAGTCACTCAAATTTAAGAAATATCAATTTTGTGCTTCGATCAAAATATATCTTTAGCTCTGTTTGGCAAAAATAAAGGATAACTTATAAACTAGCTTAAAGCGGATAAGCTAGCGGATTGAATTTGTAGTGTTAACGGTTGATCTAGCTTATGTATATGAAAGACATAGGTGAAATTGAGAGAAAAAATGATAAGTTATAAGCTAATTGGATTAGCTTATCAAAATAAAAGATACAAGCTAGTAAAAATAAGCCATAACTCGTGAAAAAAAAAGTTACCGAACAAGTTTTTTTTGTCATATGAACTTATAAGCCATAAGCTCAAAATTTGGCATTTGCAAACAAAGCCTTAGTATATGTCCATGAAAACCATGAAAGACCTAGGTCTAAATTTGGGGGGAAAATTTTCTAAATTGACAGACATTATTGAATGTAAGGGACTAAATTGCAATTTTAGAAATTTGAAGAACTAAATCGAGCAACCTTAACAATTTGAAAGACTAAACTGGTTATATATAAAAAAAAAAAAAAAAGAAGTAATGCTTACTTCGAGTTGTAATGCTCCAATTTCCTTTTCAATGCCTGTGGAATAATAAAATGATAGTATAGGAATGGAAATGTAATAGTATAAGCGATGAAGTGAAAAGTGAGAAGATTATTAATTACCTCTAGTGGCATTTGCCATTTCTCGTTTACTCTCACGAAGAACCTCTGCATAGCGAGATCGAGAGGGTGGGTGTTAATTGTTAGAAGAAGAAGAAGAAGAAGAAGAAGAAGAAGAAGAAGAAGAAGAAGGGTTTGTTTAGTTATAATGAAATTGAATGAATTATTACAGTAGAACAGAAACAGAACAGAAGAGAGAGAAAATTGAGTGATGAATAAGAAGAACCTTTTGGGTTGGGTTTCTTGGAGAAGATATTCTTCATCGTATTGTTTTGTTTTGTTTTGTTTTGTTTTGTGTTCGTCAAAGTAAGCAGCTAATGTTCTGTTCCAGATGGTTTCACTCGCAACAAAACTCTGTAACCCCGATCCAACAAACTCTATTCCTATGTATGTGAGTGCGTAATGATCCTTATATTAAAACTAGGCCATGTTAAAATTTGAAACGTGTTAAAAATTTATATAATTTTTTGTTTAAAAATTATTGTTCAAAAAGTCTTTAAAATGTTAAATATATAAAATATTAACATTGTGTGCCAAAATTGTCATAAATATATATAAATTATTTTTGTAAATAAATAAACTTTTATGTTTATTCATAAATTTTCATTGACAAAAATGATATTTTTATAAGTTATTTTATCATAAACTTACTTGAAAAGCTTATAATAATACATAAAAAACTTATTTATTTGCATAAGCTGTTTCGCATAAGTTAAAAAATAAGTCAATTCAAAAGGCCTTAAAATGGGTGTTGTTAGTTTTTTGAAAATAGTATGGTTGTTGTTTTTTTTCTTAGTGGCTAAATTTTTTATCTTAAAGGTGAACATGTCGGTGTCCGAGGTTCGAACACTGACTCTTCAATATATAATATGATGTCTCGACCAATTGAGTTAAACTCATTTGTGTTATTATTACTACTACTATATGTGTTGTTGGGAATTGAAAATTAGATGGATCGGAATATTAAATTTCATTAGAAAATATTTGGTCTAGTGGTGAGGGGTTTTGGTAGTATATTATAGGTCCTGGGTTCGACCCCCAACTCATTGTAAATAAAAAAAAAAGTGAATATTAATTTATGTGGACTAATTGGAGCTTTTGTCGGGAAATAGTGATTAGGATAGTATTGTGTCTTACTCCCTCCGTTTATTTTTAAGTGTCTTTTTAGAATGTTATAAAAAAAGTGTCTTTTTAGAATAGTAACACCAAATTAGTAAATTATATTTTTGCACTTTATCTTTCTATTATATCCTTATTTTAATCCACCAACAAATTTTTATTTTTTTGCACACACTTTCTCTTTCCAATAAATTTAATATATTATGTAAAAAAATTTTTTTTCCAAATATATAGCAATAATTAGTTTATTGAAAAAAATAAGAGTAATTGACAATAGGTATAATTGAATCATACCTTTAAAATACCAAATGGATAGTCAAATTGGAACGCTAAATCAGACGTCAAAAGACACTTAAAAAGAAACAGAGAGAGTAATATATTAAGGATAAAGATATATAAATCTAGAGTAGTATCATAAAATGATGATTTTTTACATGAAAAAAAATATTATCAATCAAACTTGTTTACAATTGGTATATTGTACTTATAATAAGTTATAATCCCCATAGTCATTTTTATAAGAGACAATTAAGTATATAAAAAATGATGTATTAGAACTATATTTTAAACAAATTAAATATATTAATTTTTTGTTGATTCAATTGTATCTTTGGGAATGAAGGTAGTACTATTCAATAAGATTTTTTTTTTTTGTTTAAAAAAATGATTTTGGTTTATATATAAGTTTGGTTTTAAAAAAAGCTATTTTTAAAATTAAAAAAAAAACGTTATATGAAACACCTTCATATTTAAAACAATTTTTTTTTACGAAAAAAAAAGAGCCAAGAAACAACTTACCATGAGATTATTATTGCTCACGTTTTTAACACAATTCCTCATTTATACATATATATATATATATATATATATATATATATATATATATTTGTTCCTTGGCTCATAGGAAAAAGTTAGTAATAAATATGAGAAGAAAACGTGAACAGTTTGGAATTAGAATTAGATGGAATATAAAAAGGTAGAAACATTGAAATTAGATGTATTGTGTCTTAATATATTAAGGATAAAAATAAAAAATGTGTGCCGATTGGAATGAATGAATATTTGTTTTTCATAAAAAAAAAAAAAGGTTACTGGGAGCACTCTAATGAGATGATGAGTCTCTACTACCTTATATTAACTAAGATTTTGGATTCAATCTCTAGTTTCTACCTTATATAAAGAGTTAAAATTTTAAAAAAAAATATGCGACCTATTTAAATCCCACAAGACTCGACTTGAGGGATTAGTCTTTGCGAAGGATCTTGACTTACTAACAAATTCTAAAATATAATAAACCACTAGGTTTGGTCTACTAGTGAGAGGGTTGAGTAGTACACTATAGATACTGAGTTCGATTCTCAGTTGTTTGTAAACCAAAAAAAGAAAATCTAAAATATAATAATATTAATAAACTCGTACATGATGTCTATCCAATAAAACAATAACCCAATAAGAACCACTATCATTCTTATGGTTTAACACTATATCGTAATCAAACAATCATCGAGCTATACAATCTAATGGATTAACACACCATTCATAAAATAAACATGGCGAGATAACCTTCTTAGATTAGAACAATTTACAATATGTAAGTTGAATCTTGTCAAAAATGTTGTTCACCCCCTATCATTTTTGCATTAAAAATTCTTTCATTTTGCACCCGCCACAACACCCAAACTACTGCAAGCCAAACCATTAGAACTCCTCTAGAATCTTGCTTCCCTTTCCTCAAAGGAATTAGAAAACCAAGGAACAAAGAAGAAATGTTATTCGGCGAAACGGTGTTTGATCGATCCAAAGCATGCACCTTGGACCATACCGCCCATGCAATGCAAGTGGACAAGAGACAGTAATGTGGTTTTCAAATTCAAGGACCCTGTTGCAATGCAACACATACACGTCGCCTCTTCCACATTTTGAATAATCCCCCAATCAACAAGTTGGCCCTCATTTGAAGGAAAGCTTTTCAAGAAAAGATGATAACCTTTTGATGAGAATCGCGGAGCGGTTGGAACAAAACAAGAGTTGTGATGATAGAGATGGTGAGGACGCCACAACCGGCTATGGAGGCTCCAGTTGATAAGTCAAAGATTAGCGTCACGGCAAGCCGATAAGCTAAAAATGAGGTTTAGAGAACCAAAGAGAACAAATCTCATATTTTTACTCAATTCAAAATCCTTTTCTAGCAAGAGTTACATGCCTCCTATATATAGGAATGACTTATGATGATGTAATAAGCAAAAAGTAACTCCTAAGAAAACAAAAGAATTTCAGCCACTAACTATCATGATAGTGGGCCTGAATTATTACAAGGAAAATGGAAAATAAAAGAAGAGATAGTGGTACTCTTTTATTGCTTGGTACACCACTTTCATATGCTTAGTGGAGGAGCTCTTTATTTTCCATTATCACATGCTTGAATGATAATCTTCAACTTTGGTTCTTTTTATTCCAGGACCGAAATATTTCTTCTTGTTAAGCGATAGAATTTTAGGATCACATCATTCCCTTCCTCTTAAGAGAATTCGACCTCGAATTTGTAGCTTGATAACCTCCTGGGTCAAAAATAAATCTATAGAATCCATGATATGTAAGAACTTCTACTTTAGAGAATTTTTCATTTTTATTAGCAAAAACTGTGTGCTTTTCTTTCCATTGCTTTCTCTCAAATATAGAATTTCTCTTTTCTTTGATAACTTCTCTTTGAGATAATGAATCAAACATAACTTCAAGAGCACAAGAAGCAAAAGAAGCATTATCAATAGGAATTGTGACATTTTCAGTAGTTACAAAAACACTCTCAACTTCTTTTTCAATAATTTCATCTTCTACCACTTTGTTCCCTTCATCATAAAAAAATGAAATGTTAGAGCAAGAAATAATATTAAAAGAATCCCAACATTTGACCACACAAACCAACTTAGAAGAAGGTACTAGTGTAGTTGCATGCCATAACTTCTCAACACTTTTCTCTTTCTCCCTCTCATTGATCTCTATTTTTTCTTTATTTTCCATCTCCTCTACTTCTTCTTCTTCATGAATTTCTTTATTGTTCACCTCTTTCACAATTATCTCTTTTTCTTTCACCTCACTTTCAAGTATCTCCTTACACCTTTTTTTTTTTCATTTTCTTTATCCTTCTTCTCTAGATTTTTTAGGAGATATTCCTCCCACAATACTTCAAAACTTGCCATATGACTTTTTATTTGTTCCTCACTTTTCTTTCTTCTATCTTCTCTCTCCTTTTCTCTATCTCTTTTATCATAATTTCTTCTATATTTCCTCTCTATGCGGTCTAACTTTTCATGAATTTTTTTAAACTCACTATGAAATAACTTCTCTAAATCATTGGTGAAGACTTGCAGCATTTCTTCATCCATCTTTTTTTTTCCGGTTTTTTTTTCATTTTTTTTTTCAAACTATGAAAAACAAAAATAAAACCAACAACAAAATTGAAAAGGATAGATAACACCTGATTTGAACTTGAGCTCTGATACCAAATGATGAGAATCGCGGAGCGGTTGTAACAAAACAAGAGTTGTGATGATAGAGGTGGTGGAAAGACGCCACAATCGGGATGGAAAAATCCGATTGATAAGTCGTGAGGACGCCACAACCGGCTATGAGGCTCCGGTTGATAAGTCAAAGATTAGCGTCACGGCAAGCCGATAAGTTAAAAATGAGGTTCAGAGAACCAAAGAGAACAAATCTCATATTTTTACTCAATCCAAAATCCCTTTCTAGCAAGAGTTACATGCCTCGTATATATAGGAATGACTTATGATGATGTAATAAGCAAAAAGTAACTCCTAAGAAAATAAAAGGATTTCAGCCACAAACTATCATGATAGTGGGCCTGAATTATTACAAGGAAAATGGAAAATAAAAGAAGAGATAGTGGTGCTCTTTTATTGCTTGGTGCACCACTTTCATATGCTTAGTGGAGGAGCTCTTTATTTTCCATTATCACATGGTTGAATGATAATCTTCAACTTTGGTTCTTTTTATTCCAAGACCGAAATATTTCTTCTTGTTAAGGGATAGAATTTTAGAATCATATCACCTTTGACAGCGCCAAACTCCTCCAAATTTGTGTTGATGTCTCTCAATCGGGACAGCTGTCAAAAAAGGAATCCAGAGGAATTTTGTATATAAAGGTACAAATAAAAAGAGAACTAACCGTAGAGTAGACACTCATCCATTGACATATTTACAAGTGTCATCCTCCTTTGTGATTGATTGGTACCTCTTTAATTATGCCCAAACCACGTACCAACATGATGAATTCGAAAATCTTAATTAAATCAAGGCTTAATTAGTCTATTGGTCCCTTAAGGATATTTTAGATTTCACAATGGTCCCTTAAAGAAAAAAAAATCCGGATTAGTCCCTTAAAGAAAAAAAAGGTCCGGATTGATCCTTTAAAGACATATATGTTTGCCATATTGATCCTTTTCGTTAAATTTTAACTCCAAATATAACAAAAAATTCCACTGGTTAAAATTTTAAAAATTAATAAGGTTTTTGGTGGACCACTTACACTTAATGACATCCACAATCCAGTCAACTAAAACTAACGTTTTTTATAAAAAATTGACAGAAATGACCAATTGAGAAACATATGTGTCTTTAAGGGACCAATCCAGATATTTTTTCCTTAAGGGACTATTGCGAAACCTAAAATATCTTTAAGGAACCAAAAGACTAATTAGACCTTAAATCAATCAAGTTGTATTGATGTTTTTTTTCTTGTATAGATGTAAATCAAACAAAATCAACTAAGCACAACTTCTATCGATTCATATATCAGTCAGAGTTACGTCATTCAAAACCGAATCATTATATTTTTTATTATTATTATTATTATTATTATTATTATTATTATTATTATTATTATTATTATTATTATTATTATTATTATTATTATTATTATTATACATATAATTTTATAACAAATATATAAGTACGAAGTATCTCATGTTTTTTAACAAACATTAATGTTTGTTGGATGGTTAGATTGTTGGGGGAGTTATGCGTATTCATAAGTTGTTACTTTTTCATGGAAATTGGCTTTGAGGTCGTTTTCCACCTAAGCAAAACTTGAGCTTTCAGGGGTTCTTGGTGGAGGAAGCATATCAAAGGTGTGGGTGGTGCCGGCACGAGGCGGAAACAGAAAGGGGGTAAAAGGCTCATTCAAGTTTTTGCTCGTTAAATAGAAGCAAAAAAGGGGGCAAAGGACTTTTGTTTGTCTGACGTAAACCTTTATGGGTGATATGGAAAACGAGAAATAGGGGTACTCAAATTCAAACCAATCTAATTAAAAATCGAAAATCAATCCAAAAAAATTGAAAACCGCAAAAAACCGAATCATTTTGGATGTATTTGGATGCCCTTTTGTAAAATCCGCTGCATCGGATCGAATTTTGAATTGATTTCTAAAAACCGATCCAAACCGAACCAAATCGCATACATATATTATAATACTTATTTTTCTTTTTATTAGTATGATATATTACATTAACCTATTATATATTGGTTTTAAATTATTTTATATATCTTATAGTTACTCCAAATCCATATATAATTTCATGGTTAAAACTCGATTGTCATAACGACAACAATCCTAAATTTTTTATTGATTTTTTTTTTTTTTTGCATAATAATGCTCTTTGATTTCCTCTTGCAATCATGAAAATATGGTTTTCTAAACCGTCCACCAAGTATCCTATATATATAATTTTTTATGTATATATTTTTTATATTACAAGTATTTATGTATTGTTTATTTAAAAACCGAATAAAACCGAACCGAAATAAACCGCATAAAATTGGATTGGATCGGATATTTTTCTTAGTCATCCAAAAACCGAACCAAACCGCATGTTATTTTTTCTTTGGATCGGATGACTTTTTGCCTCATAACCGATCCAAACCGAACCGCAAGTGTAACGACCCAAATTTAATTATTAGTAATTAATTGATTATTTGCATTTATTTTATTTGTGGTTTTTAATGTAATTAATTAATTATGTGTTAATTGTTGGTTTACGTGTTTTTAATAGAAATAACTCATTAAGAATAGAATGAGGGAAGTGATGTGTTAGAATATGTTTTAGGCCTATTTAGTAGAGGGGTATTTTGGTAAAAGAAGAATGGGGTAAACCTAACTATATAAAGACCAAGTTAGAGAGAGGTTGTCATAAATTATGATTTTGATGGAGGTAGAGAGAGAAGCTCTCAAGAAAGAATAGATAAAGAGAAAGTTAGAGAAAAGAAGAGAAAGAAATGAAGAGGAAAGCTAAGTAGAGGGGAAGATTGAAGAAGAGCTAGGAGATAAAGGACTAGAGAATCCAACATCAATAAGGTATGAGAGTAGTAATTTATTCATTTTGAGATGGTTCATAAAGAGGGGAGAAGAACCTTTCTTCTTCATACCCAAACTCTTTCATCTCTATGGGTTCTGGTTAATTTGGGAATTGGGAATGTGTTCATATTCCTTGTTGATGCATATATGATATCATTGCTTTTGGTTGATTGCTCAAGCTTTGCAAAAATTGTGGGTTTTGAGATTTATGATAAAATCTAATAACTTGAAGATAAATGATTAATTTTGATGATTTGGTGTTTTTAACTTATGTTTAAGTTGTTTTATATGAGTTATATGTTGGGTATTAAGTGTATGTACTTTTCCTAAGTTCAAATAAGTGATTTTGGTGAAAATAAGCACTTTTGGGTCAAACCCACGTTCAAAACGCGTTTTTCTGGAAATCTGCAACTTAGTGTTTGCGTCGAATAGGTCGACGCTATGGCGTCGCTAATTCTTCTGCATAATAATTATGCAGTATGAACAGGTCCTTGCGTCGAAACTTGTCGACGCTATAACCGACGCCACTGTTGGTTTGACAGTTTGACTGTTGACCCTTGACTTTGACCAGACTGCGTTGACTGAGTATTGACTTTCCGACGGTTCATGCACCCGGAACCTATTTTTCACAGTTTTTTGTGTAGATTCCGAATCTTAAGTTAGTTTTCTGGAATAATGCTTGCTTGTTAATAATTTCTTATGTTAGAAGCATGATTTGGAAATAAAATGAGTTTTATGAATTCAAATGATTGAATAATTAAAAATATATGCTAGTATTCTATTCAATGATAGTTGGATTGTTGATTGATGGAATAAATGCATTATGTGTGACAATGATGTTTGTGATTGAATCATAATATGAATTGTTAATTGATCATGGAGTTGATAATTAATCGGAATAGTAATTATGATTGATAGTATACATACATATTGGTATATGTGTAAATGTAAATATCATATAATTGCTATGTGAACATTTCATGCACTCATGTTGTATGATTGGCCTTTGGTAAGGTTGGAAATCCAATGTAATTGGTCAAATGCATAACCGCTTTGGTAAGCAAATGAAAGATGCAGAGGGATATAAGTTTATCCAAAAAGGAATGGTACCACATGCATTAGATATGCATTAGGAGACATACATTTCTAATTGACATTAGTGTACATTTAGGAATTATGTGTCATTTGTACTTGATACTTGATAATTGTCATTGATTTAACATAAGTGTTTCTTTGATAATTATGTGTGTATTTGTTATCTAATTCGCTATGCTATATTGTTAATGAGTATGCTTATTAGATAGAATTGTGTAGGAACATATATGCTTATGCCTTACTTTTATTTACTCAAGTGTGGATAGTAATCGAGTTACTTGCACTTAGTCGGATATTTTGCTAACTCTCTGTTTTGTGTATGTGCTGGACCTTTGGGGGTCCAGGTTCTCAGGTCGTGTCGAGTATTGATGAAGCTTCGCTCTGATTATGACACAGGAAAAATGGGTTTTATATATGTAGAGTCCTCTAGTCTTAATTATTTTGTATAATTAATAATACTTTATTTAATTCAAAGATTTGGAATAAACTCGTATTCTACTAATTAATGTTATTAGTAAGGTTTTGAAGTAATTTGTAATATCTCGAACCAATATTTTATCAATCTTTTTGATTTAAGTCTTTGACTTTATTTGATCTGCTGCGTAGTTTTTGAAAATAAGATTCTAAAGCTAGAATAAGGCTAATATTGGGTTTGGGTGTTACAACGAGCACCCCTAACGAGAAATGACACAATTTTTGTTTCTGAACAGGTTCGATGATGAGCTTTTGTATTATTCAAATAAATGATAAATTATTTATTTATTTAGTACTTGTTCAATAATAGTTAAATTGGCTGAACCGATTGAATCATGATCTATAGATCACATAAGTTCAACTTCAACCTCCGGTCCAATTTTTAAAATGTTGGAAATTTTCGTCCACTTAAAAAAAATGATAGTAAAATACATTATGATTATGATTGAAGTGACATTTATGAATTCATCCAAATACAAATAGAAATAAACCAGTAGTGATTAACGTTGAATTTGGTAGGACGCAGTCCGATCCCCCGCAATTATGATACAAAAGGAGCTGAAACTAATGACGTGGAAAAAAAAAAAAGGAATATTGATGAAAATGATTTTGTGCCATATATAACCGTTAATACAAAGTGTATATATAGTCTTTTCTCTTGTTCTCTTATATATATATATATATATATATATATATATATATATATATATATATATGAATAAATCATTGTTCTGTATTGTTTTGTTTTGTTCGTTCCATTTTGCGGATTATTCTATTCAACACTCATTCCATTCTCTCTCTTTCTTCTCTCTCACCATCCCCACATTTTCCATTCACCATTCTTCCAATTCAATCTCTCATTCTCCAAATCGCCACATGATTCGTAATCGCAAGGTATTTTCAGAATTATATTATATTCACATTTTTCTTATAATAATCGGTATTACCAAACAACAATGAAATTGACCCTTTTGTTTTTTTGTTGGGTTTGTTCATTGAGCAGAGAAATTGATCTTGATGGGTCTCTAACAAGTTTGAAATTAAAGAGGTTCGAATGATTTGAATGAGTTGTTGCAATTTTCTTATGAAGAATTCTGGAACTACTGAGTTGAATGATTTCTATCCCATTCGACCAGAATGCATAGCTGATGTTCCAGCAACTCGTTTTAAACCAAGGGTCAGCTTTATATCCTCCATTCATGCTTCTGTTTTTATCACAAATGCAATTCTCCACATAGAAAGAATATTCTATTGTATATTTGTTTGTAATTTTACCCTTTTTTGTGTGTTAGTGTTAGACAATGGACTAATATTATTGCAAGATTGAAACTTTGTGTTAAGATAACTAGATAAGTGTTGTCAGTAGATGATTGTAGAGAATATTCGTTTGTTTGAATATGCTATGCTAGAGGGCCATTATAGGTGCTATTTATAACACGTTATAAATAGACCAAATACACCCGGGAGTCCTTTAAGTTTCACATTTGTAACGGTTAGATCCTTTAAGTTTTTTAGGTAACAAATAGCTCATTTACGTTTCTAGTCGCGCTATTACCCTTCTAGTTAACCTCTGTTACCTTGTTGCACCGTGGCAGTTAACGTTGACTTCCACCATGACGGGTATTTTGATAAACAAAAACACATATGTTGGAGGAGATTAACTGGAAGGGTAACAATGCAATAAGTTTTTGTTACGGAAGATAACTGGAAGGGTAACAGTGCAACAACTTAGAAACTTAAAAGGACCTATTTGTTACCTAAAAAACTTAAAGGACCTAACTGATACAAAAGTGAAACTTAAAGGACCTTTGGATGCATTTGGCCTATTAAATAGCATATTACAAAATAATGTCAATTTGTTAAGATTTTGCTAAGCTATAGCACCACTATATAGCCTTTATTTGACAAAACTGGCGAAGAGTATCTCCAATGGTGAACATCATTGGAGGTTCTCATCTCTTTTTTGGTTGGCCTAATATTGCACACCATATTTAAAAACTTTTATAAGATTTGTAGTCTAATGGTCTGGTGTGACTCTTTAAGAACTCAAAAATGATCCTGCAAGCTTACTTTGATCGCACAAATGTTGTTGTTGTTTTTACTACTACTTGAGTGAGTTCGTGGTTTGATTGTTCGCTATTTTTTCCTTTTTGTTTTGAAAAAAAAAAGTCTTACGATTATATACGCTGTTTTTTATTTTCACAGTCTGGCAAGACTTTAAGTGCAAGAAGATGGCATGCAGCATTTGATGGAGAGGGTCGTTTGGATATCGCAAAAGTGCTGAGACGAATACAGCGAGGGGTAACTTTTAATTTTTACTAGTATATTCTTTATCATTGCATTGCTAGTCTATTTGTGTGTTTCTCTGTATGTTTCTGGGTTTATAATTACTATGGTAACTACTGTTCAATTGTACGAGGACTCTTTCTCAATACTTTGTAGACTGTAGTGATGTCATGTAAGATTTACTCCCTTCTTCCCATTTGCATCAGGCCTTTTTCTATGTAAACGAAACAATATATAATGTGATTTATCATAATAATTTTATTTGTTATGTATTCAAGTTTTTGTTCCTTCTAATTTGTGCTTATTGATGTGATTATTTCCGTAAATTATGTAGGGTGTCCACCCTTCAATCAAAGGGGTGGTATGGGAATTCTTACTAGGTTGTTATGATCCTAACAGTACATTTGACGAACGGAATGAGCTCATGCAACGTCGAAGGTATATTTTCAATTAAATGAACTTCTGTACGATTAGAAAATGAGATCAAGAGGATTAAAAGAAGTTATGAACATCAATAGTACCCTGAATTTCTTAGGTCCTCTAAGTTCTGGTATCTATTTATTAGGGAATGCAATTAATATGGGTTATTGGATCATTAATGTTATTGGTTTAGTTTTTCACCTTGTCTTGCATAATGTACAAAAAGTGGCCAAGCTATTACTTTTCTTAGAAGATAATATGAGGTGGTGAGATAAAATATACCAAACAAGTGGACGATATATAATTCATATGCCTATTTCTTCATCATCCAGTGCCTCCTATCATTGTGGTTATTTCTTCTGATTCTGCGATTGTGATCGTTAAAATTATTGCAGTGTTGTATTATATTTGAGACCAAAATTTTTACCTCTTGGATGGCCATGCTTTCTATTAAGTTTATGCTTGGTGCCTCATAGTATATGCACAACAAGATACTTCTTTACTTGTGTTCAAATTACAGGGTTTTGCATAAACTAAGAATAAAGACTTTTAATTATGAATATCAATATAGTTTGATATGATTGATTATTCTAATTCGTAATTGAATATGCAAACATGTTAATGTAATAACAAAGTTTTTATCAATATTGTTTGGTAAGAAACCAATCCATGAGATAATCTAAAATACTAATCAAGATAGTCTTACATCTTCTAACAACTCGATCTTCAAATTAACACAACATTAGGTGGCTTCCCATGTTTTCTCTTATAGTCTGGTGCAGGTTTTTCTAATAGGCATCTAGAGGGACAAAATTTTCAGGGTGTTAATCCCAAGTTTTCTTCTGCTTTTTTATTCCATCTTCTTCATTTTGATTGATAACAAACAAAGCATGAAATATTTTTGTAAATTATCCAGGGGGCAGTATGATATGTGGAAAGCTGAATGTCAAAAGTTCGTCCCAACCCTTGGTAGTGGAAAATTTCTTACAACACCCCTCATCGGTGAGGATGGCCAGCCAACAGATCCTTCTTTGGTAAATCTCACAACTTCAGATAAGAAAGTTGTACAATGGATGCAGTTATTACATCAGATTGGTAAGTATATGTTGCTGCATAAATACTCAATTTTTTTGATATATTATGTTCGGTTTAATAAGAATAATAACCATCCATAATGACAATTGATAATTTTGCATTGTAGGTCTTGATGTTGTTCGAACAGACCGAGCACTTGTCTTTTATGAAGATGAAGCTAATCAAGCAAAACTTTGGGATGTTCTATCGATTTATGCTTGGATGGACAATGATATTGGTTATGTCCAAGGTGGATTACTATAGCTTTCAATTTTTTGATGTTAAACACTTAAACTGAAAGAACTTGAAGAAGTTTCTTAATAGATTATTTCCTCTGCAGGAATGAATGATATTTGCTCACCTTTGGTTATTCTTATTGAGAATGAAGCAGATTGCTATTGGTGTTTTGACCGTGCGATGCGAAGGATGGTATGCTAGACATAATGCAAGAGAAATTTATCTAAAAGTGATAGTTCTAGATGTTTCTTGTGTGGGTAACTGATATGTAGAAGACTAAAACATGTTACTTTTGTTTTCATTTGAAGACTAAAACATGTTTAATCTCAGTTTATTAGGGAGTGTTTGTTTGCTCCGAATTTTTCTGTTGTTTTTACTTTTTACATTCCTGCCTATGTCCCATAACAGAGAGAGAACTTCAGGTGCACTGCAAGTTCAATGGGAGTGCAAACTCAGTTGGGTACACTCTCGCAGATAATGAAAACAGTTGATCCCAAGCTTCATCATCACCTTGGTATGTAAACCTTTTCGCAACTTCTAATATGCCACAAGCAATAGTTTCCTGGTTCACATTATTCCCCATCAGAGTCAAATGCTTCCAAGTAGTGGAAGCTTATGAAAAATATTTTACTCTTTTGTCAAATCATATATTAATGTTGCAAGGTTGTTTTGATGACAAAAAACCGACACACACACGCACAACTTGTGATGTTAATATTAGTTGTCTGTAGTTGTTTGGGGACCTCTCCCTAACGGGGAGACATTACCTGAAACCTTGTTTCAAAATTTGTCTTGGCTTGAAGAAGCTTTCTTATGTATAAATGTGTGAGGAAGCAACCAACCCTTATCACTTTTATTTTTGCAGAGGATTTAGATGGTGGAGAGTATCTCTTTGCATTTCGCATGCTGATGGTTCTTTTCCGAAGAGAATTTTCTTTTGCAGATACTTTGTATCTTTGGGAGGTAAGAACCAATTCCCATGACAACACAAATTTTATCACTTTTGATTGAGGAGTTAATGGTTTTCTGATTCTTTTGATGAGATAGAGAATATTTCAAATTAATAGCTCATTTTAAGACATAATATAGATTGTTTCCAGTTGATGTGGGGCATGGAATACAACCCAAACATCTTCGCGAAGTACGAGGATCCAGATGGTGCTAAAACAAAACCGGTGTCAGCTGCAGTAAATAACAAAGTTCTGAAGCAATATGGAAAATTTGAGAGAAATACTTTAAAGACAGGCCATACTGAGGAAAATAATGCACTGGCTATTTTTCTTGTTGCTAGTGTTCTTGAGACCAAGAATAAGCGGATTTTAACCGAGGCCAAGGGTGTGGACGATGTCGTCAAGGTCCTCACTCTTGCTTTAAATCCCTTACTGTATATGTATGGATAGGCAGATTTCATGTTCTTGCTTGTGTTTTCTACATGTATCTCACGCAAAACTATCTCTTCAGATTTTAGGTGACATAACCTCAAGTCTTGATGCGAAAAAAGCATGTACTGAAGCATTGAAAATTCAGAAAAAATACCTGAAGGTAAGTTTATTTCATTCCAATCATATTTTACATTTTAGTTAGTATTTTCACTTTTAATTACAAAATGGAATCTTTTTACAAAATTGTTTCTAGTTTCATTATATTGCCTTATACTAGAGATGTGGAATTTTGAAGTATCTGTTTGCTCATGCAGACCAAGCAAACGGCAGCGTGACAGAACGAACGTTAGATTTTCTATAACTACATGATGGCAGTTGGCTGCATGATCTTCTCAGGTTTCAGTTGCTCCTGACAGGCTATTTGTTTTCTTCGTTTCATTTTTTATATCGTAGTGATAGCAAGCAGGTCCTAATGTTGATTTTGATTCCTCAAATTCTTCAATATGGATTTCATTAGATATAGTGAACCAGAAAATATCAATTTTAATAGATATAAACTTAATTCATTTGATGAGATTGATTGTGGCGAAATAATTTATTTATCGTATTGGCTTGTATAATGTACAATTATCACATCAATGCTTTTACAAAATTGTCAAGTTTGTTTTGCTTGCTACTCAAGAAATGATAGCTAGGGAAGACACTCCTTTTTCAGATTCTCCCAGATAATATGTCAATTTAGTTTTCCTCTGTTTATGAATTGGTCAAATCACCATTTTGTTTCTGTTACATTAGTTTCTAAATGTATCAAAATTACAAACAGATCCTTGAATTTGTTTATAAGTAGTAAAATCAATCCTCAAATGTGTTATTCAATTATTTGTTGGTTAATTTAGTCCATAAAATTACTATTAAAATTTCAATATATGTGACACCCAGTTACATTTTTAGGATCAAAATAATGGTTTGTCCATAAAAATTATTTTATTAGGTGGTAAAAAATATAAATAAGTTAATGGTTTTACTTTTGACGTTATTTGAATTATAGATTGAAAAATTGTACTATAATAATTGTTTATGAGGATGACATACATATATCTCAAATACAAATCACACTGTATCAAGATTTTGTGTGAAACTTGAAATCATTGAAATAAATAAAAAGTTGACGGCGAAAATGACATACCAAAATCAATTCAAAATCATGCATACATCACGCAATCTTTACCAGAAAAACGTTTATCACTTTGTCCAATTGCAATTCTAAAATTTTTTTTTTTTTTTTTTGAAAAAAAAAAAATAGGGCAAAAGTCCAAAATTGTGTAATT
Organism: Trifolium pratense; assembly: GCF_020283565.1. Classification (NCBI taxonomy): domain Eukaryota; kingdom Viridiplantae; phylum Streptophyta; class Magnoliopsida; order Fabales; family Fabaceae; genus Trifolium; species Trifolium pratense. Next base: position 45,319,666 of record NC_060059.1, on the reverse strand, counting down.
TCTATTTTCCAGATAGCCACAATAATAATAGTCCATGGAAATCCACTCTCATGAATGAAATACACCGGTGGGACTTAAAGAACATTTACAATATATTTACATTTATTTTTCTTGAAATACACTAGTAAGGCTTAAACTCGGAACCTCTTGAATACAAAATCTGGTTTTTTACCACCTGACCAAACTTTAAGTAGTTATGGGATTATATTTTTCACCCTTGTTAAAAATCAAACGATACCAAAATATCTAAACTCTTGGAGAACACAATAAACAAAAATCATTTCAGACTCAATTTGTTTCCATGCCTATTCTATTCTCTTATTTTTACTGGAATGGTTGTAGGTTATATAAAATTACGGTTGATCATCGTAATTTTGAGATATCGATTGTGATACCAAATAGTATAAGCTAAGATTAATGTTGGTTCCTAATGAAACCAAGTTGACAACTATATAAAGAGGAAAAACGAGGCTAGAAGTGTGGATAGGAGTAGTATTTGTTTGTTGGTTTTGATTTTGAGGGGTAGTAGTAGTAGGGGGATTAGGTGTCACGTGATGTTGTTAAGTTTTGGTAAAGAAAGAAACAAACACAAACAGAGAAGGGAGTTACATGTCGCTCTCTCTAGGTAGCAAGCAAGCAAGCAAGCAGAGCAGAGAGATGACAGACAGTAAGTCAGCGAATGCGGCGCACTTCTGTCTGTTTTTACCGGCTGGACACCACCAAACACACAGACCACTCACATGACATGACATACATATTTTACAAACAACAATAATCATCCTCTCTTGTCGTTTTCTACCTTCTGCACTGCCTGCCTCTTTTCACCTTTCACTTTATTACTAGTATTACCATAAATAATGTCCAATCCAATTAGTAATTAACTAACTAACTAACTCCATTTTCCAATTCTTATCTCAAGCCCACTTTTGTAATTTTCTAGATTACAAGAACAAACTCTGTCTGTCTGTCCCATCCCAATGACACTAGTACGTAGTACATTCATGGCTCTTCTTTTCAACTTCAACAACGCTAGTAGTAGTATTATTATGGTTTATGGGCATTCCTCTTCTTTTTCTTCTCTCAAGATCAACCTCTCACTGACCCAAATGAACAGAAAGCTCTTTATCAAGTTCTCAACTCTCTCAACCCAACCATTCCATGGCGCTCTCTCTCTTTCCCGACGACCACGACGACCTCTGTATCTCCGCCCCACACGGCATCCTTTGTGACTACTACCCTTCTTCTGATGATGATGATGATGAAATTTGGAGTTTTTGGATTTAAGTTTCAACATTTTTGGTAATTTTGGTATCCCTTTGTTCTTAGGAGAAATTCCCAGATTAAAGGAAGTTTATTTAAGTGGGAATTCACTTTCTGGGGAGATTCCAGAAATATGGGAAAATCTTGGTAGTGTTGAAAAAATTGGATTTTCAAAAATGGGGTTGGTTGGTAAAATCCCAGCTTCAATGGGGGGTTTATTTGAAGAATTTGACTTATTTTGGGCTTGATAATAACAAGCTTGATGGGCCTGTTCCTGAGGAATTTGGGCTTTTGGAGTTTGCTAATGAGTTCAATTTGGAGAACAACAATTTGAGTGGCAGAATTAGTTTCTCAAGTAGAAATGGACAAAGGTTGAAGTTGGCAGGAAATATAGAACTGTGTTTGGGAAACAATAATAGTTGTTCTTCTGGAAATGGAACTATCTTGGGTCAACATACAAAAGATGTTCCTAGTGATGTCCTTTTCAATGGGGTTTCTTTGCTGCTTTTTGATCCTCTTATGTTGGTTTTGGTCTTTCTCATAATGTTTGTCTTCTTCACAGGATTTTGAGTTGGGAAGGATGAAGATATGTTTTGTCTTTTTTTATGAGTAAAGGAATACACTCCTATCTGTTTAATCTGACTAGGTAAAGGGTTTTGAATTCAACAAGGGTAAATGAAAAATTGATAGTGATGGTAGTGTAATAGTAAAGAAATGTTTATTTAGAGTATGTATGGGGAATATGAACACAAAGCATTAGTAATTAATTCCATTTTCAATTCTTTTACTCAGAATTTGAAGTAGTATATGAGTTGTAGTATGTTACTATTCTAGTATTTTGTTGGTCAATTTTCCTAACTACTGTATTTAATTTTACCTAGTTAAATTGTTGCAGTGTTATTTTTTAGAATAGTACTATTAATTATATATATGCATAATCTTCTTTTTACTTACTAGTAATTTGATTTTATAATTGAATTTAGGTGATGAGAGGAGAGGGAGAAACCTATGTGAATTTAGTAGAAGGCTACTACTGTAATAATTAATAGTAGTAACTAATTCTGAAGAATGCAGCAGCAAGATTTTTTTTACAGTAATTGGTACTGTGAGTAGGGACAGTGACAAGAGCAATATCCAACTCATACAAGGATTGCATTGGTATGGATGGCTAAGTTAGGGACAGTAGTATAGGCTGCTCATAGCACATAAATGGATTCTTTACCATTCCCCTATAGTATCGGTTTACTTGTTTTAAAAGACTTGGCACCAATAGAGTTGGTGATGAAAAATTAGACATATCAGGGAGAAATTGAATTTTGGTTTCATTTATTCCCCTCTTATGCTTTTCCGGAATTTGATAAGGGGGTATTTGTCCAACAACCAATGAGTAAAATTCATTGTCATAATCTTAAACATGAGATTGATAAAAAAAGGCAGACCACATGAAGGCTCTTGTTAATGCTTCTACTACAAAATATTTTAACACGTTCTAAAAGCGTATGACTCAATTATTGGTTCATGAATGTTTTTTGGCGTCAAAGTGCTAAAATGCACGTGTAAAGAAGGGGGCCTAGACACTCCCTTTTTTTGCCTAGAGAATTTTGGTGATACCCATGTCCGAAGATTCAAAGTTGTGCAATATTGCTCGAAATCTAGCCTAGGTATCTTGGTTCAAACCGCTACTTTCTTCATGACTGCAGCTTAATACTTAAAACAAATCTATCATTTTTTCTTTATAAGGCATTGTAGATGACTCGTTCAATGAATCATCCACTTTTTTTTGACTTAGTGATAGAAAGTCGTTTTGGGGGGAAACTATCTTAGTTACACACAAATTCTATAAGGCATACAAAGTCGGCCACTAGTTAAAAAAACGCTTTTTAAGTCGGTTAAAAAAAATGACTTTTTAAGTCAGTTCCGTACCTGACTAAATAAGTATTAATCTGTTAAGTCGGCTTAAGAAATCACTTCTTAAGTCCAGTTACAAATTAACCGACGTAATATTATCGACTGACTTAACATTACTTATTAAGTCGGACATTCGGTTAACCGGCTTAAAAGGATTAACAAAAAAAACAATACTATCTTTGTTATATTACCTCTGGTTCTAATATACAAAAGAATTGTACCAAGAATAAAGGAATATCTATAAATTGTAAAAAGTAGCCATTTATCACAAAAAATACATGTTGCACTAGTAATTAATATCAGCAATGGGTAAATAATGCACTATTAAAAAAAGAAATAATAATCAAATTAATATAAGATGACATTGAAATTTAAAGTTTGGGCATAAAGAAAAAAGGATAGGAAAGTGTTGTTCTAGTTTTTGAGAGAGAATTATAATCTACTATACAACACTCTAACTAATAGCAGCCAGCATAAAAGTAGAACAATTAATTAATCCCTCCCTCAAGATACCACACCAGTCATTCCTCTTTCACAATTCTCATTTTCTTCAAAGGAACTTGGTTTGTTACTAGACTTGGAAGTTGGAGTAGAATCATCGCAATCCAAATTTGGATCTGATGGTTGTTGAGTTTTAGATCCCAATTTGGATGATGATGACACATAACTACTACCACTTGAACTGTCTTTATCTTTTGACTTCTTTCGACGAGTCTTTCTAGGAATGTTTTGGGCCTGTGACCCCCCATCTAATAATAATTCTCCAGAATCGTTAGACATGATGAGTTCTTGTTTGGATTCATCTGGAGAATCTTTAAGGTTTGATGGTCTGTTAGATGATGTTTTTCTTGATTGTCTTGTCTTTCCCCTTGTGGGAGAATCTATTGTATTTGTTTGCCTTCTAGATGATTTTGGCAATTCAGGCAAATCTCTTCCTTGGGTCACACTCCTTGAACTTCTTCTCTTTGTATCTATGAATGAATGACCAAATTAGATAGAGAAAATGTTTGGAGCAATTTAACACATAATAATAATGTTTGTTTAAATAGAATAAAGTAATCTTGTTACCTTCAGAGACCCATTTTACGTTGTTATCTTGTGCTTTGCTTTGAGTATCACCTGTAAGAGTCATGGGTGCTGATGCAAATCCTGGAGCTGTTTTAAATTCATTCATCTGAAAGGGAAAAAGCTATCTTTTGTCAAGGAAAATAACTTAATAATAAGCACAAATTGATTTACTATTCTACAAGCTTGAACATTAACTAACAGTCAAAAAATTATCTCAAGATGCAACATAATATGAATTATTTTATAAAAGTCTCATTCTACTATCCCTTTAATTTGTAACAACTTTTCATTCTCAGTTTTATAGAAGACAAACTAATATGGTCGGTCGTTTATAATCTTACTAATACGACGATATATAATGTCCGATTCATCGGCTTCCAACATGTATTGATCCGTTGATTTTTAATGAAAGGCATTAGATTTTTCGACAAGAAAAAAACTCAAGCTAGAAATAAGAAAAAATGTCATTAAAAAAGAAAAAAAAAAAGTTAATAATTACCCAGCTGGGAGAATTTACAGAGGGGCCATCCCATCCTATATGGGCCACATGCTTTACATCCGTAGGACATCCAATCTGTATTTCTTGCTCTTTTTCACTTTCTGCATATGTGACTTAACATAAATAAATTAATGAAGATTTTTAAATAATTAAAACATTAGAATTTAGGAATGCAAATGTGCATTTTCTTTAAACAATATTTGAGAAATATGCATGTTTATTTACCAAATATTTGAGATATGTATCTAAGGCCTTTAAGAAGGCCCTTCACCTTCTTGTTGGACATGCTCAAAATTGTAATTTTTTTCTCTTTTGACAAAATTATCAAAAACCCAACATTGACTTTGAGCCTCAAGAATTTAATATGAAAAAAAGACTTTTCTCAGATGAATTTCCACCTTTTGAAAGGTCAACAATAAATTATAAATATGTATCTTTTAATTGAACAAATACTCCGGATAGAACCCATAATAGAAGACTAGATTTTTTTCTTCTTCTTCTTAGGAGGGTTTTGTGTTTTTTTTTTTTTATCATTTGAAAAAAAACGAGAATAATAATAATAATAGTTCAAAAACTAAAGACAGTTTTTGACAAATGTGTCATGAAGGTGGCAATGGTGAAAAAAGGGACAAATCTAACCAAAAAAGTTGTGTTGGTTCGATGGAAATTGTTAAATTTGTCTGTTGATTTTCATAGTTAATTAAAACCATTAGCTTATCCTAATTTTAGGTGTGACAATGAGAAGTAATAATATAAAGGATATGGAATCCTTAACTTTTTGAAGGTTTCTAAATTTAGCTAGTCTTTTAACAGGTCATTTCTATGATCAATTAAGTCTACATGAACGGACAAAATAGATAGTTGGGTGTGTTGCTTGTTCTTAATTTCCTGGAAGGAAAATATCTGGAATGTAGGGTAAAATAAAATGTATAATATATTTTTTTACAGAAACTAGAAAGTATAATGTAAAATATTGTATACACAGTACACACTAAATTCAACACATGGGTATGGGAAAAGAGTATATGGACAAGAAGGCCATGCCATGAGTTAGTATACGGAAGAGTTCAATAAAAACACAAATACATACACATAACATAATTCCATGTTCTAAAACAAAGATCAAAAGAGGACACCATGGAAGAATCTCATCAGATCATAAATAACTTAACGAGGCAGAAACAAAGACAAACACCACAATTCAAAGTTTTAAAACAGAAGACAACGACACAATTAAGGGGAAAACAAGACACTTCTTCTTATTCAAAATAATCCCGGATGGCACATTACATTACTCTTCCTTCCTCCTACTCTGATTCTACACTCTGAAGTGTTGTATTCGGATTTTAAAAAACCCGTTAAAAATAATTTTTAGCCACCGAAGAGATTACTGGGTTTGAGTCGTGGATTAGGTCGCTCTCTTTAAGATGTTTCGTGGCACTGCCCAAAATTGTGCAAGCAGACTATCAACCACGCCGTCCCCAGCATAAAACAACTCAGTTACAACTGTATACCGATATGCTACTGCACTGTAGAAATCGGTCAAAGAATACACCTTCTTGAATGGTACTACAATATCACTCGAATTGATGCTACGACATCGTTCTATGTTTCATCGGTGATTCAGTGGTACTACAATACCACTCAGATTGATGCTACAACCTCAATCTATGAATCAACGGTACTAAGATACCACATGTGGTGCAACAATACCACATGTATTGATGATACTACAATATCAATCAATATAATGACACTGAGGTCACTCGAATATGGTACTAAAACAAATCTTCAATCCAAGGGATAATGGTAATAAAACCATGCTTTATTTGAAGGAACTAGTGATACTTTGATCACTCTCAAACCAATTAACATTAATAATAATATTATTAGTATCACATATAATACATAGAATAAAAATTGTTTTTCTATAAACAATTAGGAACAAAACATGATGCAAATCTAATTTTGCATAATCAAAGAAAGAAACCAATTATTACTTTACTATGGACGACATATAAATATTTTAAAGCGATGAAAATGATTTTATACTTTCAAAGGTTCTTCACAATTCTGATTTTTAATGTCTGCATAACTTACTTTCAGAAACATGGATACTAGTAAAATAGTTAAAAATATAAGAACCAAGTGAGGAAAATTCTCGTTTCATCAACAAACAGTTTTACTTCTATATCATGTTCACAAGTAATCAAATTAATATTTCAATGCCTTTAGCAAGGAATTCAACATGACTTTTTGTATATTTAGATAATGTAACATGAATAAAAGATAATCTAAATATGCAACTAACCTCACGGCCAGTATATTGCCTGCAGTCAAACACGCATGATAATAACCAAGGACCGTAGCTGGATCGGCAATAGAGTGCAGTGAAGGAAAAACATTGTTAGCAGCCACCAATGGAGCATAGCTATAGTATATAGTGCAATGGCCTTTCTTGTGCTCTTTTCTTAAGATGAGATATGAATTTTTTTTTTCTCTCGTTGGATGCAAAAACTCTCATATCACAATCTTTATGAGTTTACTGTACATGTCCATGGTTTAATATTTTCGGTTACAAATTGATGGATAAATAAATCACAATAATGTTATTAAGTTACACTTATTTATTTCCTCAAAATACACACTAGTATGCTATAACACACTAGTATGTTCTAGTACCCGATATGAGACTCAAATATTTTATTTTCAATTCACACACCAATGTGAACTTTGTTCCAACAATCCCCCACTTGAATTTAAAAGAAAATTCCAAAATATCGTAGGACGCTTCTAAAAGATTGTGCATAAGCAAAGGTGTCTATGACTTGAACCTTTACATAGCAAGTAAGAGCTCGATTTAGTAAGAGTGACACTTGTCTTGAACTCTATCTCGGATTTTTCTCAAACCCGCACACAACCTTTTCTTAAGGTGTATCTTTATAGCCCGTGCTTTTATGGCCCTGCACGTGTATCCCAGTTTCATGAACGCTCTAGGAATTCGCCTCTAAATTCCATAGGAACCGACCTTAGTTCCACATTCATATAGGTGAGTCTATCAAGAGTACTCCTGAAGCTCGGTACTCCACTCATACAGAGTATAAATCTCATTAAGAGTTTTATTATCTCATCCTTTCGCTTTCAGGAATCATGCATTTCTTATTTTTACTTGCATGATCATCTTTAACTCCTCACAACTTGTTATTACCCATTGAACCTATTTCTTGGGATCTCCAGTCATTTAGGTTGGGTTTCCATCATGAGAAATTCATTTAGGCATTAGTCCCATCTTTCCAGATGTATAATGGACTTCCTCTTTAGTTATTCCTTTCGTCAAAGGATCTGCTAAATTTTTCATCAGTGTGTTCATGACCCATTCTTACAACACCTTTAGAGACTATCTATCTCACCGTGTTGTGCTTTCTTTTTATTCGACGTCTTTTACCATTATAATAACGGTTCTCAATTTATGCAATAGCCGCGGTACTATCGCAATGGATCAACACATCTGACATAGATTATTCCATAAAGGAATCTTAAATAGCAAGCAACCAACTTGCTTCTTCACTAGCTGTGGCTAATGGTATCATTTCAGACTTCATATTGGATTAAGCCAATATTGTATGTTTCTCTGATTTCCAAGATACAGTTTATCTACTATATATTTCAAATATATAGTCACTAATTGTTTTGGAATCATATAATAATGTATTCCAATCTGCATCACTGAATCCTTCAAGAACATCAGAAAATCTATAATAATGTAATATGAGATTCATGGTCATTTTTATCTCATAAATCTCTCAATAGCATACTTGTAACACCCAAACCCATTATTTAATAAAATTTTACTATGATAAATCTTTTTCAAAATACGCGGCGGAAAATCAAAGTTTGTTATCATAAAAGTCATGGTTCGAGCATTACACTCTTCAATCAAAATAATACTAATGTAATTAATTAGTAAAAACAGTGTTTATACAAATCTTTGAATCAAATAATGTATTTATTGATTATACAAAACAACCTAGACAATAGACTTTATATACAATATAAAACCCTTTCCCGTGTCACAATCAGAGCAGAGCCTCACCGACGACTCGACATCGAATACCACAAAACCTGTGAATCTGGACCCCCAACGGTCCAGCACATAACACATAAAAGAGAGTTAGACAACATACTCAAAATATACAAGTGTAAGTAAATGGTACTTAAACACTTCTTCATAATCATGCATATATCATACATCTATACATATTCACCAACATCTATCATTCCATTATAATCTACCAGACAATTATAATTCAAACATCACTTATACGTCAACAATTATCACATAATCAATCATCCACAAAATACACCAAACATATAGTTTCACGTCGTCTCGGACAATACCAAAACATCAACAAATATTACATAACTCAATTACAATTAGGGATATACATAAAGTTCCTAATGTAATCTAACACCACAAATACATTGTTCAGATTATGGTCATGACGGACCCTGCGTTGTTCATTTTATAGTCATGACGGACTCTGCTCCTCACATACGGATTAACAATCAACATTTACCAAGTATGTGTCAAACATCATTTATCATAAAATGCACACATAATCCCTAATGCAATCTAATGCTTCACATTCATGTTATGTCCTCTAGACACCTCTAATGCATGTGGTACCATCGTCTTTATCAGAGTATCTCACCTCCGATATCCGTCTTTATCAAACAAATATAGTTCGATATCCTTCTTTATTGGACAAGCCAATATCCCTAAATATTCATGATGCATGCACTCAAAACTCATGAATATATCCATCAACAATTTTGGCATATAGCCCATCAACAATAACGTGGAACACTATCCAACGTCCGTCTTTATTAAGATAATCAATACCTTAATATCCGTCTTTATCGAATAACATAATTCGATATACTTCTTTATTAGAATAACATAATCCTAATATCCTTCTTTATTAAGTTGATTAACACCTTAATATACTTCTTTGACATTTAAATAAACATCATCAACACAATCATATTCCACAAATATAATCAACAACTATCATCACAATACAATTAATCATGGTTATAAACACCTAATTGCATGTTAGGATACCTTAAATCCATGTTACAAGTGCCTAATTGCACTTAAAACAATTATCAAAAGTTGCTGTCACAGAGGCCTTCGCTGAGCGAAGGCTCAACGAGACACAGCGAACCACACCAATGGGTCACCAGCTCATGGCGAGCTGCAGCGAGCTGTGGCGAGCTGTTCGCCACACGTTCGCTGAGCGAGGGCCTAGCGAGCGCCTCCTGTCAGGACAGTTCAAAACCTGCGTTTTCCACACCAATTCACCCAAAAATCCCATTTTTCATGTTATAAACCCCAAATGAGTTTGTATTCAAGTGTAACAAACATATCTAAACACAAAAGGACGGTTCATTTCACCGATCTACCATTTTTACTACGAAAAAGTAGAGATTTAACACTTTTACTCAAAACTCTCAAGAACACAAAGTTCTTGAGTTTAATCATCTATAAACTTCGTTTTTATCCAATAAATTCGTTCATACATCATGATAAAAGCATGTTAAACATGTTATGAACCTTAGATTCGATTTCCATTAAGAAAATCCAACCAAAACTAAAACGAAAATGGGGTGGAGGAAGTTCGGGTGAGGAGAAATCGGCATTCTCCCCTTCCTCGAGTCACCCACGAATATGAAATCTACTCTCTTACCTGGATTCGAAGAAAACTCGAAGATTTGCTCTTGAGCTCTCCCTTCTCTCTTCACTTCTCAACAACAAGAGAAAAATGAATTTCTCTCTCTATGTCAAGCCCTTAATGGGCACCCCTCACATGCCAAGGCCCATTGGGCCTCAAGCCCAATTGGCTGGCCCAATAATGCGTTAACTCCCACTAACTCGCGCGTTAACTAAAGTACTCGATAAATAACATAAAGTTATTATCTTACTTAAAAACCACATCACCAAATAATTAAACACTTAAATAGTGAATAATAAATTTGGGTCGTTACAATACTAATGCTAGTTCTTCGGTTTACTAACAAACCGGCACAACAGGACCACGACATATGCAAAGCTACGACATATAATGTCGGGTCAAGTACAATTAGTGACATACCGAATGACAATAATGCTTTCATATTCTTATTGTATTACACTTTCAACAGTGCTCCTCCATAGTTTTTAAACTAGGATCATATAGTATGCAAACAAGTTTGCATTCAGTAAATATATTTCTTTAAAACTTTCTCATCATAGTGAGATTGATTTAAGGAAATTTGCATTCATGAATCAGTAATCTCAATATCCAAGATTACATTTACTTCGAAAATCATTTGACAATCATCAAATTGTCAAACTTTTCATGTCATTTCATATGACTTGTTTAAGACTCTACAAAGTCTTATCCAACTTATCGACTTTAGTTTTCTTGCCCATGAGTTAAAAAAATATTTAGGTTATTCCATAAAAAATGGTTCTTCCAATTCACTATTTAGAAAAGTAGTTATAACATCCATTTGGCTTTATGGTATTATTCTTGTAATTGGGGGAAACATGTTGAAAAGGAGTTCATATCAGCTCCATTACCTTATGCTCTTTTTCCTCCAGTACTTCAACCGATGATTGACACATGGCATTTATATTTTTCAACGGCTTAGATTAAAAACACCAAATTAGCAGGGTCACATTGAAACAACAAAAACAACAACGCATACACCAACCTCCCCGCCTTCTTCTTTGCAATACCGTCTTGCTTTCTTCTTAACAATTCAACAACGCTTACATCAGATTTTTAAGAATCACCAACAGAATCAAACTTTGAAGTGTGGGTCACAGAGAAACAAACGCAGATCCAGAATTAATGGATTTTTTTAGTTTTAATTAATTAAAAAAAAAAACCACATGAACTCCAACGCAGATCCAGGACCTGCAACGTCGCCGTTCTATCCTCCCAAACGCAATCGCAGAATTCAATATTGTAAAGCCATGAACTCAAACACAACATTACATCCTTTGTTGTTCATATTTATAAAATTCTTTTTCTTTCTTGTTTGTTCATATTTTTTTATATGTAGCAACAAAGAGTAATAGATTCTATTTCATCTTCTCCATCTATTATTACTTTGAAGCTTTTCAACTTTGAAATTGAAACATGAAATTGTTTCCCGTCAATCTTCAATTTCAATTAAACAATTTTCAATTTCAATCAAACAATCTTTAATTTCAAACTGAAAAAGGGGTAACGGCGATTAAGCGACGGAGAGCCGAGAAACAACAAAGGAGAGCTGACATAGATGAAGAGATGACAGAGAGATGTGAAGAGTTTACTTGTTTTGACATAGAAGAAGATGTATCAGATGTATCATGCGTTTTTACCTGATTTTGTTTGGAACCGTTGATTTGTTTTTTATACACGTGGCAATCATCTGTCTAAGGAATTGGAAAACTGGAGCATTAAAGGACTGGAGCAGATCTGGACTCGTTGAAAAGATATATATTTGTTTTCCTTTCTAAAATTTATTTATAATCATTCAATTTGTACTCATGAGGCAAGTCTACTAAATGTCAAGTCTTATTAGACAATAGAGAATTCATCTCATCATTTACGGCTACTACCATAAATCAACATAAAGAATCTATCTCATCATTTACGGCTACAACCATAAATCAACATAGAGAATCTATCTCATCATTTACGGCTACAACCATAAATCAACATCCAAGAAAGACAGTTTCTTGGAGGTTCGTTGGATCCTCTTCTAATCTATAAACCATGTAATCAGGTTCATACTTTTTAGCAACTTTTTGCTATCTTACCTCTTTGAGGTTCTATTACATCTTGTTTGATGTTCTCATTACTGCTTCTGATCACTGGAATGTGATCAGGTACAATGCCCCCACTATTTATCAATTTTAAAGAGAAATTCAATTTCATATCTATAGATCAACATCTTTTGATTCTATGATCATTTTAACATTTAGGCTACAACCTATAAGCTTTGATGTTAATTGTGTATCAACAAATACACATTCATGGGCTTTACGAGTGAGTTTAACTCTCTTGTAGTCGAGAATTTGAATCTACGTCAAATTACTCCAAGTTCAAAAAATAAGACAAGTTAAATTGTCTTTTCTACAAAATTTCACAAGTGAATTTTGTTCTTGCACTTAGGCACTCTATTTAGCACAAAACAACCAGTTAATAAAATTTCCCCCACTAATGAGATGCAATGGCGAAATTAAACATGACTGTAACAACTAACTCGGTAAAAAGGTTCTTTATTTTTTTTTTTTTCTTTACCGTTCATCTCAAAAGAGTAAGTTGTAGTTGTTTCATGTATAATTTCATTCTCATTAGAAAATGTGGGAATCATATTTTGTGCCTTAACAAAATGAAGTTACTTGACATTCTTATTGAACTAATTTTCAATTTCAATTCAAACGAATTGAAACATGTCAAGAACATCATTTATCACTTTTATCTTCCATAAGATTTATGAAAAAATAATCTCAACATTCATCAACAAAAGTGATGAGTATCTTTTTCTGTTTATAGTGTTGTTGTTCGAGACAACAAGCACTTCCTTATTTTTCTAATCTTGCTTCACAACTTTGTCTTTCAAAAGAAGACAAGTTATCAAACTTTCAAGTGTATTTTCTTTAGACTTTTTATCCTTTTTGAACTAGTTCAATTATTTCAAATACAATTGAAATATAATCCTTCAACACCTCTTTTATTTTTAAAAAATATAATTTGTTATGTTGCTAATTTTTGAAGTGATTCCCTTCAAACCGAAATTGTTTACCATAATCAGCGACATTATAATATGAACCAGTAATTTCTTCGGTAGTCATGGCAGAAAGAAACGTCTTAAAATTATTGTATTCGGATTTTTAAAAACCCGTTAAAAATAATTTTTAGCCACCGAATAGATTACTGGGTTGAGTCGCGGACTAGGTCGCTCTCTTTAAGACGTTTTGTGGCACTGCCCAAAATTGTGCAAGCAGACTATCAACCACGCCGTCCTCAGGATAAAACAGCCCAGTTACAACTGTATACCGATATGCTACTGCACTGTAGAAATCGGTCAAAGAATACACCTTCTTGAATGGTACTACAATACCACTCGAATTGATGCTATGACATCGTTCTATGTTTCATCGGTGATTCAGTGGTACTACAATACCACTCAGATTGATGCTACAACCTCAATCTATGAATCAACGGTACTACAATACCACATGTGGTACAACAATACCACATGTATTGATGATACTACAATATCAATCAATAGAATGACACTGAGGTCACTCCAATATGGTACTAAGACCAATCTTCAATCCATGGGATAATGGTAATAAAACCATGCTTTATTTGAAGGAACTAGTGATACTTTGATCACTCTCAAACCAATTAACATTAATAATAATATTATTAGTATCACATATAATACATAGAATAAAAATTGTTTTTCTATAAACAATTAGGAACAAAACATGATGCAAATCTAATTTTGCATAATCAAAAAAAGAAACCAATTATTACTTTACTATGGACGACAGATAAATATTTTAAAGCGATGAAAATGATTTTATACTTTCAAAGGTTCTTCACAATTCTGATTTTTAATGTCTGCATAACTTACTTTCAGAAACATGGATACTAGTAAAATAGTTAAAAATATAAGAACCAAGTGAGGAAAATTCTCGTTTCATCAACAAACAGTTTTACTTCTATATCATGTTCACAAGTAATCAAATTAATATTTCAATGCCTTTAGCAAGGAATTCAACATGACTTTTTGTATATTTAGATAATGTAACATGAATAAAAGATAATCTAAATATGCAACTAACCTCACGGCCAGTATATTGCCTACAGTCAAACACGCATGATAATAACCAAGGACCGTAGCTGGATCGGCAATAGAGTTCAGTGAAGGAAAAACATTGTTAGCAGCCACCAATGGAGCATAGCTATAGTATATAGTGCAATGACCTTTCTTGTGCTCTTTTCTTAAGATGAGATATGAAATTTTTTTTTCTCTCGTTGGATGCAAAAACTCTCATATCACAATCTTAAGGAACATGGTTTTATGAGTTTACTGTACATGTCCATGGTTTAATATTTTCGGTTACAAATTGATGGATAAATAAATCACAATAATGCTATTAAGTTACACTTATTTATTTCCTCAAAATACACACTAGTATGCTATAACACACTAGTATGTTCTAGTACCCGATATGAGACTCAAATATTTTATTTTCAATTCACACACCAATGTGAACTTTGTTCCAACATGAAGCCACTCAATGAAGGGTTTAACGTTCTTCCAAATCTGAGAGTTCTTGTTGCTTTTCAGCCCTTCTTGATACCATTGCATTATGTGTTATTCCTCCAACGCATCAGCATCGTAGAGTGCCTTCAGAACCAGTCAGGGCAACCTCCTTAAGTGCAGAGAAAGTGGACTTGAAAGAAAATTCCTCAATTGCACGCAGCAGCCTCTTCCTCAGCAACTGCAGCAGCAAGGTACGTAGCTCTTTTTCTTAATTGCTTCTTTTGCAAATCCTTTCTCAATGTCCCCAAATAGGGCTTCATACATTACAGAGCACTCATATTTTCTCGTGGAGAGCGAGCGTATGATCTTCATCAGAGCCATTTCCTTTCCTCCTTCAAGAGCTTGATTTTGTGGTGCCTTCCTTAGAAGTTACTTTCTTCTTGACACCCTCTTTCTTCAGTTCCTCGTCAGCTGCTTCACCTAATTCCTTCAGTCTCTCCTTCTCAGCTCTCCTCATGGCCTTCTTGTCTTTGGAACTTTTCTTTGTTTCTGGTGGGTTCTTAATGATGAAAGTAGTCAGCTTGTCTCTCATATCCACGTCAGACACAAAACCACAAGCAGCACATTTCATCTGGGTGGATCATTTGATTCTTGGTAATTATTATGATCTTGGTTTCAGGGTTTCCACAACCGTAACACTGGACGTATTTCTTAATGAGGAGAAGTGCCAGTTTTCTCATCGAATTTTGACTGAACTCCAAGTTCACAACCAAAATACTTGGTTGTGCTAAAGCTTTTGCAATATCAACCATATATATTGACATCAATATTTGTTTTGATGCCATTGCCTCTGCCCTCAATTTTGGTAATCATTCATTCTAGGCATCTTATTTATACCTGTAGAATGCATCATCATCAGTACTGTTGCCAGCACCAATGTTCTGTCTGTAAGGCCATGATGACTCAAATGCAGGAGGTCTCATCGAAACAGAATAGAATATCACAGTTAGCAACGTAGATCTGCTGATAATGATCACAAAGACTCTCCTTCAGAGATTGCGGGAGGCTGCAATTCTGCAAATAAAAACAACAGAGCTCAGTATGTTCCTTCCTGGTATGGAGAGAGATCTACCCATCACAAATAATTAATAGACAAATCAAGAATATAACTACAGGAATATTTAAGTAAAACAGATTTCAGAGTCTTAACCGCGCGCTGACCAAATTATGAATCATTTTGTACAAAGTTATCTTGGGAGGTTGTATAAAAAGACTATGAAGTCAATGAACTACCTAAAAATCACAAAGAGAACAAGACAAGGAAGGGTAATGCTAAAGCTTGTCTTTGTTCTACAATTTCAAAAATCATATTTGCAAGAATTGTGAATTTTAAGATTGCCAAAAAAATTTGGGACTATCTCAAACCAGAGTAGCAAAAAATAAATATCACAGAACTCTCTCTCGCACCTTTCGCTCCTTCTGCAACATACACATTCTCCGAAACCATAAGCCAATAATCCTCAAGAACATACACACAACACTAACGAACAACCCTAGATGATGCCTTAAAACCAACAAGTAACAAACCTTGTATCACAAGGAGAAATATTCACTTAAGTAAATACAAGTAACATATTATTATTATTATTATTAGAGCAAAAACTTAGACAAACATACAAGCAAGATTTTATCAATTCCATGGCCCGTACACATGCTAACATTTACGTAGGTACATACATGATGAGTAATAAATAAAAATCAAGAACATCAAAATCCTCGTGCAAAAGATGCAAAATGACGTGAGAGAGAGAGAGATTGCAACGTACGTTTGTAGTGTCTGAGTGAAACAAAACCGAGAGGATTGAAATTGAAGCTTTTGCCGAAATCTCCTCCGACAAAGGCAAGAAAAACTGAGCTTAAAAGAAAAAAAAAAAAGCAGAACAGTGATTTGTCAGAGAAACTGTTGTGATCGAGCGCGAAAAGAAGAAATATGAATTTGGCAAACCGAACAGGAGAATCTGAACCGGAATTGCATACTTTCATCTCCTCCTTCGCGTGCATAATTTCAACTTCTCTGTTCACATAATCTGCATCGAAATCGAAGGGTTTGAATATAGGCATGAAAATTGAATCAAGCAAGGATGGGTTGAGTTGAGACTAGAGCATAAACAAGTTGAACCCAGGGTTTTAGAGAGTGCATTATGAAAAGGGGTAATGCTCTCACAAGTGGTCCATGTTGGAGATTTTCCAAAATATATTTGAAAGGTTGCAATGGTTAATTTGAAATTCAAATTTATATTTTTGAAATCCTTTCAAAGGATGTGTCCCTTCATCATTTTGGCATAAGTTTTTCTATAAATAGAGACACTTTGGAGACAGAAAATACATAAGAGAAATCATGAATTTCGTGAGTCAATTCTGTCAAAATTATTTTTAAATCATTTCTTCATTTCTCTAGTACACAAGGGTCATTGAAGAAACTTTATTCCGTAAACTATCGTTGATCGATATGCTTGATATGTGTATGCAATGCATGTCAAGGTTTCCAAAGTATCCTGAAGGGGATTCGCCGGTTAACCCTTTTGCATCCAGTTTATGGTGGGGGCGAATCGAACCTAAAGTTTAGTGTGTGATACACACGCTTTGGATTTTATGTGCACCATCATCATGTCCGTCTTCATCATCTTCTTGTTCGAGTATTTGCAACAGTCCCCCAATACAAAATGTTCTAACAATCTTTAGGTTCGATTTATAATTTGTTTGTGATGAATTGATGACTGCAAATTTGAAGAGGATAACTACGCCTTTGTCACAAAATTTAAAGAGATGATACTGTGAATAAATATTTGCTAAATAATGTCATTCGGTGAAGCAAATCACATTGGTTCGTGATAAGTGTAGATTGAAACTATTCGATGATCAGTTTTGGTGTTGATTTTAATAAGTATCATTGAAGTAGAAATGAACAAACATAAATTTTTGACTATGGTGAAAGGTACACATTTAACTTGTATGGATATATGATTATGATATGCATGATTTAGAAACTATGTGAATTTTGACAAGTTTGGTTTATGAGGAATGTTTTTATGTGATCTTCTTTTAATATAAAAGTAGTGTATATGAATTGTCAAAATATAAAATGCATATTTTAGTGTTATTATTATTTTGTGCTAGAAGTTATTAAATTTAAAGTGATCATCTCATATTATATGTGTCTGATAATATGAAAGTTATTGTTAATTTCTTGCTTATATTGATAATAATATTGATTGGGTATTTTGAAATTATTGTAAGTTGGTAATTGTTCATGGAGAAAATTAATATAGAAAATGTTAATGATTTTGAATCATTGTTTATCTTTCTATTATGATGATCATTTGAATTTTCATAGAACATATTTATACATGAAACTTGATTTTGACATTTAGAATTTATGATACATGTATTAGTTATTTTTTTTTTTTTTGACGCACATGTATTAGTTATTTGATAACTAATAATATGAAAAGGTTTCTTAAATGAAATTGAAATAAATTCTACCGAATATTTTAAGTTCATGTGGGGTATATGACATGGTGAAACCATCTTATGAAATAAATGTTTGTCATGACAAATCTTTATGATCATGTTTGTTGATGTTATACATATTTAATGTATTGAATGTAGGATACATTCAAGTGGAAGTTGAACTTCAAATTGAAATGATTATTAAATATGTTATAACAAGAGAATAATGACATAAAGTTTGTGCATATGATACAATGATAATGAAATGACAAAACGTCGTGATTTTATGATAGTGGTTAAAACTATCAAGAATGTATAAGGAATATTCAAAGGTTTTTTGAAAAGACATAGTTATGTGGTTGATTGAATATTCAAAATCAAAGTTATAAAAGTACGAAAATCTTGCAATTCTTTTACGAAAGAGTTGACAAGGGTATGATATTTTCGGATAATGATGGTTAAGTCATTGAAGACATCATTAGGGGTGTGGTACAAGCTCATATCTAATTGATCACCAATGGTGGAAACTCAACTCACACTTGAATAACATCAAGTCTTGAGTTCAATGATGAAAGTACACTATTAGAGTGATTGAAGTACTTTGACAATAATAAATACATACCAAGAGATAAAAGGACTTGGACCATAAAGAAAAGTGGTAGGATGAGATTTTTCTCTTAATAGACATATAACATATGTTTGCTTGAATGCATAATTATGGGTGCATTTATGATATAGTCTACCTATATGAGAATGAAGTGGGGCCGCTTCATAGAGTTCAAGGGCTTGACTCTTAAATTCTCATGAAAAGGATATGAGACACAAGGCCTTAACAAATGTGTCATTTTGATAATTCGATCAATGGTACCGAGATTTCATGTGTGAGTTATGAACACTTGTTCTGATGAATAATTGGTTCAAAGCTTGTCTACCAATCTATTCGGGGATGAGTGGAAACTTAACTTACTAAGTAATGGTTCAAATCGTGAGATACCTTTATTGAAACCATGAGATTTCCGGAATAATGGATTTAGATATATTTTGAAAATGGTGGGGGATTGTTGGAGATTTTCCAAAATATATTTGAAAGGTTGCAATGGTTAATTTGAAATTCAAATTTACATTTTTGAAATCCTTTCAAAGGATGTGTCCCTTCATCATTTTGGCATAAGTTTCTCTATAAATAGAGACACTTAGGAGACAGAAAATACATAAGAGAAATCATGAATTTCGTGAGTCAATTCTGTCAAAATTATTTCTAAATCATTTCTTCATTTCTCTAGTGCACAAGGATCATTGAAGAAACTTTATTCCGTAAACTATCGTTGATCGATATGCTTGATATGTGTATGCAATGCATGTCAAGGTTTCCAAAGTATCCTGAAGGGGATTCGCCGGTTAACCCTTTTGCATCCAGTTTATGGTGGGGGCGAATCGAACCTAAAGTTTAGTGTGTGATACACACGCTTTGGAATTTGTGCAATATGTTCATCATGTCGTTCATCATCTTCTTCTAGTTCGAGTATTTGCAGCAGTCCCCCAACAAATATTCTAACAGTCCACGTCAACAACCGATCTGCCGAATACGAATTTAACAAAGTAAACAAACAACAACCAGTCGGTCTCTTCAAATTAAGCTTGAACAGAAAGAAGAGAAGCTTCCTTGCTGCTGTACGTACACACGACATCTAGTTTTGACAATGAGTAGACACTAACCGGCTGTTTATTTGGTGAAAAAAATCATTTATTTACCATTGTAAAATTTATATTCTTGAAGTGAATTATTTTGATAGAGAAGATGAAATACTAGTGTTATGGTAGAAATAATGAACATCATTTTTTTTACCATTTTTATTGTTTCCATAAAATGCAAACGGTTATTCCCTTTCAAGAGTATCTACACCTAAATGTTAGTATTAAGAAAACAAAATAGGTATCAGCAATTTTATTGAATACTTGAGCTAGTTGAAACCTTTCTCTTTGTCCACACTAAGTGTTGACTATTTATGTAACATCATTATTATAACTAAATTGATTTTAGCCTCCTCCCTTCTTTTCTTACTCTTCTTCCGCTAGGTCCTTAAATGTGTTTAAAATTAAAGAGAAGTTCTACCGTCAAATTGGGCCACATCATCATTTTATTTTAAGTACTTGTTAACTGGTTCAACAAATCAACGTTTTATTCCCCTTTTCTTTTATTATTTTTTTTTTTTAGTATTGGTTGGTCATGCTCATGCAGCAGTTATGATGTTTTGCATCATCAAATATGGTGGTTCGAAAAAGATAGAGGTCAGATGATGCTGTGGGGATTCGACATACACAACGCTGACGATATATAAGAGGTATGGATACAGGCGACATTCTTCAGCTTTGACAGTGTAGCGTAAGGCAGTGCTCCGGTACTAATCACAATGGGTCTATTGCATCCCTCAATTAGAATAAAAGGAGAGTGACGTGACACAGCGGCAACACGACTTCGTGGTCGTACATGGCAGATCTGATTTTGAATGGATGTGGTGGAATAGATCAATAGAAGGTTTATGGTGGATTAAGAGGTTATTCATGTGTTTTATTATGGAGAGATTGTTAGAAATTGATGTTCTTCTTAAGCCCATATCCATTATGATCCAAGCCCATCCATTGTAGGATCCCTCCATAGCATTTTGTATGTGATACACTTGGCTTATTGCAAGTATCACACTTGTATTATTGCATGTAGTTTCCCTTACCACTTGTATAGATGCATGTACTTCCTTTACCACTTGTCATGTTGCATGTATTTCTCTTGACACTTGCCATCATGCATGTAAGCTATGTAGTTGCTCCTTCTACTATAAATAGGAGTTCACAATGTACCTTGTATCATCCAACAATTAGTAACATAACATCTTCCTCAAAATCTTTATTGTCTTTCTAGTTTTCTAGTTTCTCTAACCTTCTTCTCCACCACTTTACAATAGCCTTTGTTTTTTCTTACATGGTATCAAGAGCTTCATTGATCTTAACGGGTCTGTGAGGAAACAAAACCAGCAAGAAAACATTCATAAAAAAACCTTTATACACCATAAATGGCTTCCAACAATAGTTCTTTACCTCTCCACCTCCTATGTTTGTAGGAGAAAACTATCATTTGTGGGCTGCAAAAATGAAAACTTATTTGAGAGCTCAAAGTTTATGGGATGTTGTGGAAAATGGAAGCACCCCACCGGCTCTTCCAAACAACCCAACAGTAGCTCAAATAAGAAATCACAATGAGGAAGTGACAAAAGAAGGAAGAGCACTTGCCATAATACATATGCAGCTCTACATGATGATATATTTATCAAGATCTTGAATCTTGAGACTGCAAAAGAAGCTTGGGACAAGCTGAAGGAAGAGTTCCAAGGGAGTGAAAGAACAAAGAAAATGCAAGTGTTGAACTTGAGAAGAGAGTTTGAAGCACTAAAAATGAAAGAAACCGAAACTGTTAGAGAATTTTCTGACAGAATTTCGAAGGTGGTTTCACAAATCAGATTGCTTGGAGAGGATCTCAGTGATCAAAGAGTTGTGGAAAAAATTTTAGTGTGTCTTCCAGAGAGGTTTGAAGCAAAAATATCCTCTCTCGAAGAAACTAAAAACTTTTCTCAAATCACACTTGCAGAGCTTGTTAATGCTTTGCAAGCTACTGAGCAGAGAAGATCTTTAAGGTTGGAAGAAAATGTTGAAGGTGCTTTTGTGGCGAACACCAAAGGCAAAAACCAAAGCTACAATAGTTTTGGGAAAAAACCTTTTGGTGAGAAGAAAGGGAAAGGAAAAAAGGAGGATGTCAACAACAAAGGAGAGAGCTGGAAAAAGAAGTTTCCAATTTGTCAACATTGCAAAAAATATACTCATTTAGAGAAGCATTGTTGGTATAGACAAGATGTTAAATGCAGAGCCTGCAATCAACTTGGTCATGTGGAGAAGGTTTGCAAAAACAAAGCAAACCAGCAGAGACAGCAAGCCCAAGTTGTCGAACACCACCAACAAGAGGAGCAATTATTCATGGCTTCTTGCTATTCATCCGGAAGTAGCAAAGAAACATGGCTAATAGATAGCGGGTGCACCAATCACATGACTCATAATGTTGGCATTTTTAAGGAACTTGATAAGTCCTTCTTCTCTAAAGTTACTATTGGCAATGGAGAACATGTTGATGTCAAAGGAAAATGTGTTGTAGCTGTTGAAACTCCCTCAGGTATCAAATATATCTCAGATGTTTTATTTGTACCTGAAATAAATCAAAGTCTTTTAAGTGTGGGGAAATGATGGAGAAGAACTATTCATTGCATTTCAAAGACAAGAGATGCACTATTCTAGATCCTGCTGGATCTATGTTAATGACTGTTGAAATGAGGGGTAAAAGTTTTCCAATAGAGTGGAAACAAACAACCATGCATGCTTTTCCAAGTAGTGTTAATGATTCCTCCTTGTGGCATAAAAGGTTGGGTCACTTTAGTTACTCAACCTTGAAACAAATGAGTTCTCATGATTTGGTTGAAAATTTACCAATCATCGAAGATGTTGTTGACATGTGTGATGTATGTCAATATGGAAAACAAAGTAGATTGTCATTTACCGCTGCGTCAACCTGGAGAGCTTCTGAAAAGTTACAACTGATACACATTGATGTGTGTGGTCCGATGCCAACGACGTCTTTAAATGGCAGCAAGTATTTTCTATTATTTATAGATGATTTTACAAGGATGAGCTGGGTATTTTTTCTTAAGCAGAAGTCAGATGTGTTTCCTGCATTTCAGAGTTTCAAACTTATGGTTGAAAAAGAGACTGATTGTCAGATTAAAAAGCTCAGATCTGATGATGGAACTGAGTATACAGCAGGGGAATTTAAAACCTTTTGTGAGCAAGCTGGAATTCACCATCAATTTACTGTTCCATACACTCCTCAACAAAATGGAGTGAGTGAAAGGAAGAACAGGACAGTCATGGAGATGGCTCGATGTTTGCTCTTTGAGAAAGGTATTCCTAAAACTTTTTAGGCTGAGGCTGTAAACACCTCAGTTTACTTGCTGAATTTGTTGCCTACCAAAGCCTTGAAGGGAAAAACACTCTTTGAAGCATGGTATGAAAGAAAGTCATCTGTTGAACATTTAAGAATATTTGGATGCGTGTGTTATGTTCACGTTCCAAGTGTGAAAAAAAATAAATTGGAAACCAAATCTGTGGTTTGTATCTTTTTGGGGTATAGTAGTAACTCCAAAGGGTATCGAATTTATAATTTGGAGACCAAAAAAATTTTGGTTAGCAGAGATGGGAAGTTTGATGAGTTCTCTAAATGGAATTGGGAGAAAAGTCAAGCAGAAGGTTCAAATAAGGTATTGCCCGCTGAAGATAGTTTCGAAGATGAAAATTCAAACTATGATAGTGATGATGATTTTCCAATCCGAGGTACTAGAACCTTGGATGATATTTATGCAAGGTGCAATATAGCTACATTAGAGCCTACACGGTATGCTGAAGCTGCTAATGTTGAAGGATGGAAAGTTGCCATGCAGGAGGAGATGAAGATGATAGAGAAAAATCAAACATGGCAGCTTGTAGACAAACCAGAAAATCAAAAGATTATTGGTGTTAAGTGGGTTTATAGAACCAAACTCAATCCTGATGGTTCTATAAATAAACTTAAGGCCAGATTGGTGGTAAAAGGTTATTTTCAACAACATGGTGTTGATTTTTCAGACACTTTTGCACCTGTTGCAAAACATGATACAATTAGGCTGTTGGTTGCCTTAGCAGCGAAATTGGGCTGGAAAATTTATCATTTTGATGTTAAATCAGCTTTTTTAAATGGGTTGCTTGATGAAGACATTTATGTCGACCAACCTAAAGGTTTTAAGGTTGCAGGAAGTGAAAATAAAGTTTACAAGCTTCACAAAGCCCTCTATGGCTTAAAACAAGCACCAAGAGCATGGTATAGCAGAATTGATGGCTATCTCCTACAAAGTGGTTTTAAAAGAAGTGAAAATGAAGCTACTTTGTATGTTAAGTGGTCGAAGAATGAAGTGAAGCTAATAGTGTCCTTGTATGTTGATGCTTTGTTGGTTATAGGGAATGAATCAAATTCTCTAAGTCAATTCAAGCAAGCCATGGAGAATGAATTTGAGATGACAGATTTGGGTGAAATGAAATATTTTCTTGGTATGGAGATTTTTCAGTCAAGTGTTGGAATCTTCATTTCACAAAAGAAATATGCTTTGGAGGTATTAAAGAAGTTTCATATGGATAAGTGCAAGCCTGTTTCCACACCTCTAGTTGTGAATGAAAAATTATCAAAGGATGATGGTGATAATGGTGCAGATGCTTCTATTTATAGAAGTATAATTGGAAGTTTGTTGTATCTTTCAGCAACCAGGCCTGATATAATGTTTGTTGCTAGCTTACTTTCCAGGTTCATGCATTCTCCAAGTCAAGTTCATCTTGGTGCAACTAAGAGAGTTTTGAGGTATTTAAAGGGTACAACTGATTATGGTTTGCATTTCTTGAAAAATGAAAGTGGAGACCTCCAATGATATACAGATAGTGACTGGGCTGGAAGTGTAGATGATGCGAAAAGTACCTCTGGTTATGTTTTCTCATTTGGCAGTGCTGTGTTCTCATGGAATTCAAAGAAGCAAGAAGTGGTCGCCCAATCATCAGCTGAAGCTGAGTATATTTCTGCTGCTGCAGCAACAAATCAAACTATTTGGCTAAGGAAGATTTTATCAGATGTGGGACAATTTCAAAGCAAAGCTACTGTCATATGGGTGGATAACAAATCTGCTATTGCTATAGCAAAGAATCCAGTCCAACATGGAAGAACCAAACATATCAAGGTTAAATATCATGCTATTAGAGAAGCTGAAAAGTCAAAGGAAATCGGTTTGGAGCATTGCATTTCAGAAAATCAAATTGCAGATATAATGACTAAAGCTCTTTCCAAGGGAAAGTTTGAAGAG
Organism: Trifolium pratense; assembly: GCF_020283565.1. Taxonomy (NCBI): domain Eukaryota; kingdom Viridiplantae; phylum Streptophyta; class Magnoliopsida; order Fabales; family Fabaceae; genus Trifolium; species Trifolium pratense. The sequence continues at coordinate 45,294,127 of NC_060059.1, read as the reverse complement.
TTGAGGTCAATGTTTGGAGTATTCAAGAAAAACATCAAGGAGGAGTGTTAGAAATTGATGTTCTTCTTAAGCCCATATCCATTATGATCCAAGCTCATCCATTGTAGGATCCCTCCATAGCATTTTGTATGTGATACACTTGGCTTATTGCAAGTATCACACTTGTATTATTGCATGTAGTTTCCCTTACCACTTGTATAGATGCATGTACTTCCTTTACCACTTGTCATGTTGCATGTATTTCTCTTGACACTTGCCATCATGCATGTAAGCTATGTAGTTGCTCCTTCTACTATAAATAGGAGTTCACAATGTACCTTGTATCATCCAACAATTAGTAACATAACATCTTCCTCAAAATCTTTATTGTCTTTCTAGTTTTCTAGTTTCTCTAACCTTCTTTTCCACCACTTTACAATAGCCTTTGTTTTTTCTTACAGAGATGAGCAACATATGTGAACTTGAGTGATTTAATGGAGATGAATTATTTTATTTTTTTGAAAAGTAATGGATGAAGTGGCATGGTTTTAGTCAGTAACAATGGAGAAGTGCTCTTTATGAAGAAGACGACGGCAACAACAAAAAACGTAAAAAAATAAAAAGCAAAAAGCCACACTATTTGCTTTAAAAAAAAAAAAAAAAAAAAAAAGCTATATTACTTGAGAGCTATGTTGCATAAGTGCGGGTACGGTACCGGTACGTGGTACGATATTTTTAAAAAAACTAAGGTACGGGTACCCTCGTATATATATTTTTTTTTAATATAGTTAAAATAATAAAATTATATTCTTAAAGCAAATAATTAAACATAAAAAATAGCAAATTTTAAAAGTAGTTATATTGTGGTTTACACGTTTAGGAAATTAGGAGTAGTAGTAAGACTATGCGGCTCTACTTTTAAAAATAATTAAAAAGGGAACGAGATCGAATCGATTCTAATTTTAAACTAAAGTGAATCTTTATTAAAATAAATAAACAAATAAAAAAAGAATGGGATTGGAAAGTGTTGCAAAAAAAAATGAGAATAGTTTTTGATTAAATATGTACCACGTGTGTACCCTGAGGGTACCACGCGTGTACCCCGGAAGTACCACACGTGTACCCGCATGAAAAAACAAAAAAAAAACTCGGTACTTTGAGGATACGTACAATACATATAAACCAAAATGCCAACCCAAAAAATTAAACAGATTCATATGAATAATCTAAAAAGTTAGATAGTTGTTGAGAAAGAAAACATGTATCATTTCAACATTGATTTTCAAGTCACTAAAATGGGTCTGGCTTCTGTAAAATGAAAAGCTTATTTTAGATAATAAACTATAGAAATATAATACCATAATAAGCTAGTCTTGCTTCGTAAGTTCACAAGTGAACATTTTCATGTTATTCACATAAAGATCAGAGAGAACTCAACCTATCTTGAAATGTAAAAGAGAAGCCACGTAATCATGTGCATAAACCTAATTGAACAATAATGTAGAAAGTGTTGTTTACTTATTTGAAATGCTTTAATAGCCATTGCGGCTTCAATGAGAAGAAGATTTCTTGTATCTATTCCCTTCTAGTCTAATAATTGATAACTCGGAAAATAATGTTTTAACTAAACTGGTTTTAAAATTTCAACAAAATTAACCCTTCATTTGTAAGCTTTCACTGCTTTCTGAGCTGCATCATCCAAATCTTCAGCCGTTATTAGTGCCATACCACTTTCCTGTTGAAACATTGATGATGAATATATTTGTAAGCAATTGAAACATTTTTGTTTTGACGAAACAAATGAAATTCTTGCTTCTTTTTAATAAAGATAGTTTATTTATATTAAATAAACGTAACATTTACCTTCAAAATTCTTTTCCCTTGATCAACATTGGTGCCTTCAAGACGAACTATTACCGGTACTTTTAGGTCAACCTAAAAAATAACAGCAAGAGAAGTTAATTAATGCTATTATGTGATCAGGTCATATGGGTGTCGTGTTCAACCACTATTCTCTTTCCAAAAAATAAAAGCAAAAGAAAAATAAGGTCATGAAAACGATATTCGTTCTAGATTAATTAAAAAAATTGACAACATCCAAGAATATACACCACATTCATAGTATATATCAAAACTTAAATCTTACAAGGCATCAAAAATAAGTAATTTACATTTTCTTGTCATCGTGTTATCTTTTCATTATCAAATAGTTTTAAACAAAATCATTATCTAAAACTGCTAATAAGGATAAAATTAATAAGTTTACTACACAAAGAAATACTCTCGAGTCTTTATTGTAGGAGAAAGGATAAAGCTGTTTTTTTTGTTGATAAGCAAGGATAAAGCTGTTTTAAAAGGCGTCACTTTTGTTTTGGTATAGGCAAAACATAGCTTTTCTAACCTGTTTTGCAGCATTTACTATTCCACTTGCTATAACATCACACTTCATTATACCACCAAAGATGTTAACCAAAATCGCCTTCACTTTGTCATCAGCAGTCAATATCTTAAATGCTTCAACCACCTGATTCACATAATTATAGTAAATATGAACAAAACATCTCAAGGCATAGATCACAGCAGAGATCAGATCATTGAAGGTGATTCTAGTGAGTAGCAACAACTAAAGGATGCTTTTTTAAGAAAATTCCTGAGTTTCAAGTTAATTAATGCACCAAAGACTGCAAACTAATGTGATATAGGAAGAAATAAGAGCAATCATCTTGATCTTAATAATCCAACTAAGACAAATACCATAGTGATCTTAATACCCTGTCTGTAATACATCTTGATCTTACTAATCCAACTAAGAGCAATCATCTTGATCTTAATACCATGTCTGTAATACATTACCTGGCCTTCAGAGGCATTGCCACCTACATCCAGAAAATTGGCAGGAGTACCCCCATGTAACTTGATTATATCCATTGTGGCCATTGCTAACCCTGCGCCATTCACCATGCATCCAATTTCTCCATCTAACCCAATATAATTTAAATCCGCCTTTGCAGCAGTCACCTGATCAAAAGATAAAAGGCACAAATAATGTTGCATTTAGTCATTTACCCGGTGAAAAGAATTATAGCAGGATGTACAAAATAAGATTTTAATAATCAGGCACAAATATATCATGTGAAATCTTGGTATTGCCATATAGAACCTCACTTCACTCCATAACTGTATCATAGGCACAAGCTCCGGATTTTGAAAGCATCAGAGTACAGTGAAATAATGTAAGTAGCTAATAAAGCTAGGCTCTAAGTTTAGGGGTGTGTATGAGACAGGATGAGATGGATTTCACGTAATATCAAAATGAGCCCAATCCAACATTTTAGTCAAGACAATTTTGGAGCCAGACCTTGACCAAATAATAACTGGTCCAACCCAACATTTTTGAATAAAATATACAAAAGCATTATGAGTGTTGCATGGTTGTAATTAAACTTTAGAAGTAGGAAATTAAAATAAAAAGGTGGTATACAACATACTTTATATTACAAAAAAGGTACATAAATATGTGTTATTAATTAAAAAAAATTATTATTTATCCCTGTTACTCCCTCCAGTCCTATATATAAGGAACACTTTGGAAAAAAAAATTGGTCCTTTTTATAAGAAACACTCTTTAAATTTATTCTTTATTAAATAGATAATCTCTTGTATACCCTTATTAAATTGTATAAAATGCAACATATTCCAATGTTATGCATTAATTACACAAACACATTTTCCAAGGTTAGTTTTGGAATAACACATAACATTTTAGAATTTTTAATAAAAAAAATAAGCCTCCTTGGTATGTGTTTTTCTCAATGTGTTCCTTATGACCGGAGGGAGTATTTACAAACGATGTTCTACAATATTGTTTGATATAGTGCCGAATTGGGCTTACCCAAAATGTGTCTTGAACCCAACCCAAAAAATCACTAGGGGTACGTTTGGATTAGCTTATTTTTGAGCTTATTCAAACAATTTATGAAAATAAATAAATTTTTATGTATTATTATAAGTTAGTTTATCATAAAATAGCTTATAAAAATACAATTTTCACAGGTGGGAATTTATAAAATAGCATAAAACCTAATTTATATTGCATAAGTTGTTTGCATAAGCTGAAAAATAAGCTAATCCAAACGAACCCTAGGGCTGGGTAGAAAACCGAAACCCCTGGACTCAAGTTGTAATGACTGGGTGGGTTTAGGACCTTATGTTCAATTTCCATGTAATATAAAACACAAACAACAGAGCATGTAAGTAAACCTCTCGAGGATCCTCTTGTGTTGTATCACGAAGTTTGAATATCTCTTTCTGGCGATATGCAGCATTATCATCAAAATTCAACTTAGCATCAGCAGCCACTAGTTGGTTATCAGCTGTCTCGGCCATGGGATTGATCTGTTAAAGATAATCAATTGTCATTGTAGAGATTCTTAAAAAATAATACTGAATATGTAGAAAGTGCACTCTGCACACAACTAAAAGATGCATATACTTACTTCCAAAAGAGTGCAGTCAGAATCAACAAAAAGTTTATACAAATTCTTCACTTGTTCAATGGATTGATTTCTATCTGCCACTTTGGGAGCCAAACCATCAACAACCTTTGCAGCATCTTCATCGGTAATTCCTTCAAAAACATCAATAGGCACCTACTAGAAAGAAGGAATGCATCAGGAAAATCCTGCAAAGAGTACTGCTCAGCGAAAAATTACGAATCACAAACCTTTACAATCATGTCTGGAAATTTCTCTGCAAGGTCTTCAATGCTCGTTCCTCCCTTTCTACAAGCAATAATAATCTGCAAAAGTACGAAGAAGAAATTGTAATAAGCAACATAGCTGTTTATTATTGGTCAAAATTAAAGGAAAGAAAATAGAACAAGTTGTGCATTAGACATGATACAGAAGTTATAAGAATTTAAGTATTTAAATTATCCCTTAAAGTAGATCAAAGTTAATATGTTGGTATGGGAAACTTACTGGACCAGCAGTCTTACGATCCAGAGTTATAGCAAAGTACATCTCATTCACAAGCGACAGCTTTTCACACAAGTAAACCTGTATAAATTGGACAATTGGATATCAAACAATCGATGATCCAGCAGCAATATGTCCCTCTATTTCCCCTGATATGTGGGCATTCGCCGCACAATAGAAGGGGGAGCTTGCGGCTTCCCACGGCTGGAATAGGTTGCCGAAGAAAGCTCGACCAGCGATAAAAAGTGTTTGGCCGAAGCCAAAAAGAGGTTGACCTATATATATATTCTACATACATAAATTTAATGATAACTCAAAATAAAACAGTAGAACTTGTCATTGTGTATGCCGTTTTAAAATTACATAAATAAATTGACACGAAATTTGCTTCCATGATCAATACAACAATCACAATCACAATCACATAGAATCAAATGGAAGTATATATAGATATAACAATTGGCTAGCCTACCAAATACCGCATATGGTTATAAGTGTATAACTTGCATAACAAATGTAAAATTGACTAGTCCAATGACTCAATTTATTATTATTATGAAATCAATCCACAATAAACCAGATTGGTTTAGTGGCCACTGGCCAGTTTACCGTTCGAACCAGCTGGACCGATCTAGGAAAATGGGGGAAAAAAGACTAAACTTCTAAGTTCTGTTTGGCAAGGAGCAATTTATCCTCCAACAGACATACTGCATGTAAAGAAAAAAGACCCACAGTGGGCTCCAAAGGTAATAAATTTCATAAAGAAAACAAACAATAACAACTCAAATATAATTTATCCGTGAAGATTGATAATGTTTCGTTGCCCGACCAAAATTTCAATTTTTAGAGAAGAAAATTGCTTGGCAAATAGAAAGGTGTTGAAAAATACAGACTAGCATATTATTTTTTACAAATACAATATTGAATAATTTCAAACCTTGCTGACAACTTTTCCCTGAGGACCTGTCTGTTTTGTAACTAGTATCTGCCCAAGCATCTTCCCTGAAAAAACAACAATAAAACAATGATTATGAAGTATTATATCCTCTAACGTCTCTGAATTCAAATTGAATAAATTAATAATCATTAATGGATAGAGTTGTTATATTTAAAGGCATGGAAATGAAATGATAACAGGGAAATTTTGAATTTGAGAATCAACAAAGGATCATGCATTACCAGCTATGTCTTCAACCTGATCAGTCTTAACAATATGTACTCCTCCCTTAAGGCCACTTGTAAAAGTCCCCAAACCTCGTCCACCGGCTAAAATTTGACTCTTAACCACCAACTGCACAATAAATCAATAATCCGAATTACACTGGCTATCATCGCAGTGAAAACTCTCAACTAACTAGGACATTATGTAATAAATTTCCAGAGTAAAAAATTGCATAACGTAGGCCTCAATTTGTTAAACAAGGAACTGATGAAAACACATAGAAGTCATGTTATGGAGTATGGTGTATGGAATCATGGATTACCTCGTTTTGATTGGGGAATGCCTCTTTGATGGCTTTTCGGGTTTCTTCAACGGAAGAAACAGCGACACCTCTCGGAACGTTAACCCCGTATTTGCTCATAAGTTCGGCACCCTAATTTCATGGAAATTCAAAATTCGTTACGGTATAAGAGACGCTAAATCGCTTTAAATAAACATCGAACGATTTCATAGAATTACAACAGATTCGAGAGAAGGAACAACGTCATCCTCAAACACGAATATCAACAGATTCAAGAAAAGGAACAACATCATATCAACAAACACATGATTTATTAGTATTATTAAGAATAAATGGAGAGAGAAATAAAAACCTGATACTCGTGGATGTTGAGGCGGCGGAGCTGTTGGGTCTGCCATTTGCCGGCGACGGAGAGGAGTTTGTTGAGAAATCCTCTGACCATTGTTGTTGGGGATTTGAAGATCGGAGAGTGACGAGATCTGATTGATGAGGAATAATGGAATTGATGAGTAGGTTTTGCTTCAACCACGAATATGAATGAATGAATGTTCAAACAGTGTGTGCCCCGACCCTAGAAATTCTTTTTCTTTTTAGAATGTAAGAAAGTACTACGGTATATATATATATATATATATATATATATATATATATATATATATATATATATATATACACGGATCTACGTGGATTGGGCAAATCCTAACCACCGGTCTAATCCATTCAATTCAACCAAAAAAGTGGTTTGATCGGACAAGTGGTGTATATGGATTTCAAATCCATTTATAATATGGGTTTCGGTTAAAATTAAACCTAACCCAAAAAATCCCCAGACTCATATTGCTGAAGATTTTGTCATCTGATCATTAAATATTTTTATATTGAAAATGATTTATACTATTTATTACGAAAATATAAAAGATTGGATAATTTTTATAAACAAATATGATAATTCATCGCACTATGTTTTTTACAAATAAAAAGATTGAATAATTTTCATAAACAAATATAGTGATTTATCGTTTAGTCACTTGATATTAAAAAAAGCAAAAAAAATCATTTTGATAGCACACTATTCAACCCGTAAATTAGTGGATTTACACAGGTGACTATTTTTTATAGTGAAAATAAGTTACATTATTTTTCAAGAAAATATATTGATTGTGATGATTTGACTTTTATATATTTAATATAAAAAAATAGAAAAATAATTCTTATGGGTTCAGACCTTTAGTCTGTTGCCACGAGATCGTCTATTTCATATGGGTTCGTTCTATAATGTGATCAATATTAAGAACAAAACATTGAAACAAGACAATAATAGATAATAACCGAATAACAATTGAATATAATCTTGTCTGAACCAAATTATATGTCTCAATCATTCATATAATCTAGGTATTTGTTTGTATTTTGTCTTCAATTGTTACTGAAACTACTAAAAACTATACTAAAATACTACTAAAAACATCATATAAATTTTTGTCATCAATTATCAAGGTGCACCTTTCCACTTTGGATAAAAAACCTTGACATTTAGTTATTTTACACTAGAAAAATGAGGGTTAGTTAGGTAAATTTTATTAAATGTTGTGCACTCATTTGCTAATTTAGATCCACTTAATTATAAATAGGATTAAATATGTTTTTGGTCCCTATAGTTTCACAAAATTTTCGTTTTAGTCCCTAAAGTTTGTTTTCACATTTTTTAGTCTATGAAGTTTCATTAGTCAATGGTTTTAGTCCCTGCAGTCCACATAAGTTTAATGGAGGATGACGTGGCAACAACATGGCACTGGCACATGTATTTTTTATTTTTTTTTGCTAGCCACGTCACCATTCTTTTTTTTCAACTTTTTTTTTAAAAAAAAAATTCAATTTTTTTTTCAGAGTTTTTTTTTTTAAAACAAAAATTTCAGTTTATTTTTTGGCACCCCCAATCCCAATTAAAAGGAAAAACAATTCCTAATTATTTGCAATTTCTTCTTTAATTAGTTGGTTTTTTTATAACCAAATTTATATGAATGAAAGAATTTAGAAAAATAAATTTATCTAATTAATAATTAAATTGAGAAAAAGAAAAATTAGATTAAACAAATTGTTAAAAGACCATAAACTCATAATAGAACCAGTAGAAAACAAAATGCGATGAACACAAAACAGAACCTAGAATTCACGGTGCCATAAACCTCTCAATCTTTCCAATCCCAGAAATCAAAACCGAAAATCGCGTTCTGTTTAATTTAATTAATTTAATTAAATTATTAGTTATTAAATCGCGTTCGATTCAATTAAATTATTAATTAACTAAATTTGTTTTTATTAATTAACCAAATTGTTTTTTTTTTTGAACAAGCAATTAACCAAATTGTTAAAAGAACATAAACCTAATTTTTTTTTTAAAAAAATTGAAAAAATGATTGGTGACGTGGCAAGCAAAAAATACATGTGGCAGTGTCACGTCATCCTCCATTAAACTCATGTGGACGGCAGAGACTAAAACCATTGACTAATGAAACTTCAGAGACTAAAACCAAAATTATGTGAAACTATGTTGAAAAAAAAAACACTGAAATTTTTTTTAAAAGAATTTTGGAAAAAAAAATGATTGGTGACGTGGCAAGGCAAGGCAAAATAAAAAATAAAAAATACACGTGGCAGTGTCATGTCGCTGCCACGTCATCCTCCATTAAACCCATGTGGAATGCAACGACTAAAATCATTAGACTAATGAAACTTCAGAGACTAAAAAGTGTTAAAAAAACTTCATGGACCAAAACGAAAATTTTGTAAAACTATTGGGATTAAAAACGTATTTAACCCTTATAAATATATGCAACTTAAATAAACAACCTAGAAATTTGTAACTTCCAACTAAAAACATCAAACAAGCCAAATAAACACAGCGTGAACAAAATACATTCTACGAGTATTGTTTGTCTAAGATTTATTTTTCTCCTTATTTATAGTCTGATCACAAGAAATCAAACACATGGTAAGGAAAATTATAGCTTAAAACATGATAAATTCTAATATGGACCACTTTATCAAGTGATTCATGGTGGACTAGTCATGAGTAACATTATAACGAATATGAATTTTATAAAATCTATCGTTGGATTGAAAGTTTATATCATATAGATTCATCCATAGAAAAATTTTTAAAAATTGAAAATCATTTGATATGTTATTGAGACACATCAAGATTAACGGTTTATTAAATAACGTAAATCTTGATGGGTCTCAATAACATATCAAATGATTTTCAAAAAATTTTAAAAAATTTATGGATGATCTATATGATATAAACTTTCAATCCAACAATGAATTTCGTAAAATTCATATTCGGTAGATCACTTGTCCACGGTGGACCACTTGTGAAGGTGGTCCACCGTAGCATTAGCCCTTAAAACATATACGAAATAGAATAAAACATGATAGTTATATAGCATTTATAGTATTTATATGTATATCAATTTTAAAAAATAAAACACAAGTAGATTATTACACATTTTTAATAAAAAAATTTATTTATAACATAAGGCAAATTTTAAAGTACAAATTAAGCCTTTAATTAAAGTTCAAATTCAATATATATATATATATATATATATATATATATATATATATATATATATATATATATATATATATATATATATATATATATATATATATATATATATGGGGTTTTCTAACTTAGACCCTAGTTAGGTCTAAGTTAGCAAGGTGCACCTTTTCAATTGGACCAAAATACCCATTCTTTTTAATTAATTAACCAAAATACCCATTAATAGACGCGGATCCAGTGTCGCGCGCGTACCGAAGGACCATGGTTACAGACCGTTGATTTCCATCAGACAGCCAAGATCTGATCTCATCAAGACTGTCTGATCAATCCGACAGCCCAGATCATCCTGATCCATCAGATTCCAGCGCGTGCGCCACACTGGATTACACACTGGAGAGAGAAAAATTTGCTTTTTAAAAGTAGGACACGTGTCACACAATGGTTGGCTGGACGTGATTTTTGTTCATTTAATACTTTGAACTCAATTATTTCGTTGTAAATTAATTTTTTATTTTTTTTTTATACCAAAATTCATAATTTTTTTTTTCTACAAATAGAGACTTGGTTCGTTTGATTTGGACACCGAAAAAAAAATGCAATTTTTCACTACCTTAATCTCATTTTTTGTCTACTAAATACGTTACTTGTGTGTTGTAATTTAACACGCACCACTCAACCAACTCACTGAAACCATTATACCAGGAAAATAGTAGATAATATTCTGGAACTTTTGGTATATTTTATGAAATTTTTGGAGACCTGAAACTATTTTTAGTTAATTAAATGAGATAAAACGGTAATTAAAAACTAGTGTTTGCTTCTGAAACCATTTTACTGGTAGAATGATTGCACATAGTTGTATTCTGAAACCATTTTACTGGTAGAATGGTTTCAATGAGTAATTTATTAATTGTGTTTGCTTCTGAAACCATTTATCTGGTACAATGGTTTCAGAGAGTTGTAATCTGAAACCATTTTGCTGGTAGAATGGTTTCAGTAAGTTGATTATTGGTTATTTGCTTCTGAAACCATTTAGCTTGTAGAATGGTTGCACATAGTTGTATTCTGAAACCATTTTACTGGTAGAATGGTTTCAGTGAGTAATTTATTAATTGTGTTTGCTTCTGAAACCATTTATCTGGTACAATGGTTTCAGAGAGTTGTAATCTGAAACCATTTTGCTGGTAGAATGGTTTCAGTGAGTTGATGTAAGGTAGTGAAAAATGAGATTAAGGTAGTGAAAAATTGGATTTTTTTTCTGTGTCCAAATCAAACGAACCAAGTCTCTATTTGTAGAGAAAAAAAAATTATGAATTTTGGTATAAAAAAAAATAAAAAATAATTTACAACGAAATAATTGAGTTCAAAGTATTAAATGGAAAAAAATCACGCCCAGCCGATCAGACAGCGACACGTGTCCTGCTTTTAAAAAGTAGATTCTTCTCTCTCCAGGGTGTAATCCAGTGTGGTGCACGCGCTGGAATCTGATGGATTCGGATGATCTGGGCTGTCTGATTGATCAGACAGTCTTGATGAGATCAGATCTTGGCTGTCTGATGGAAATCAACGGTTTGTAACCATGGTCCTGCGGTACGCGCGCGACACTGGATCCACGTCCATTGATGATAATTTGGTTAATTAATTAAAAAGAATGGGTATTTTTGTCCAACTGAAAAGGTGCACCTTGTTAACTTAGACCCAACTGGGTCTAAGTTAGCAGCCCCCTATATATATATATAATAATAATAATAGTTGTAAAAATGTTATTCATATTTACTTAAATAGGTCAGATCTAAAATGTTTTTTTAATGATGTGAAGCCTGATATTTTTAGTTAAATAGGCATATTAATAAAAAATTTGGTCGGCTCTATTTAAATAAAAAATAGGCTTGTCCAACTTAGAATCTATATAGACTAAGTCTTAGGCCCCTATAAGGTGATCAGGCCTATTCTCAACCAAACATTTATTTATTATAAAAAAAAAGAAAAAAAAATTATTTTGAGACATAACCAGCGTTGTATTGTAATGACCGTTTTTTTGTTTTAAAGACCGAGTAGTACAACGGAGAAATTCATCCATCCATCCATGATCCATCCATCCATCTAATGTTTCCGTCAGCAGTAAATACATACATCATCCACTGGGCCCCACACCACGTTTGTTTGTTTAAACATAACAATAACAATAACATAACATATACACAAACCAAACTCCCTCACCTCAATCTCATCCGTGCGGGCGCACCTTTATTATTGCTCCTCCCTCCTCCTCCTGCCATTGCCGTCAAGTTAGTTACAATTAGATCTCTTCTCTTCAATGAAAAACAGGTAAGTACTATCTCAATTACCTTTCATTTCCATCATAGCACAGGGTTTTCTGGTTGTTGGCTTACAAATTATTCTGTTATGTTCTTCGATTTCACCTTACTACTTATTATTATGCTATCAAATTCCAACTCTTCATTTCTGTTATATGCTGCGTGTTTGTGTTTTTAATTTCATCATGTAACAGATTTTTGTGTCAAGAGAAAAAGAAGCAAGATTAGACAATAATGAAGTTCCTACGCTCAGGGGAGCAGCAATTGGGAGGAGGAACAGATGAAACCTACCCTTCATCTCATCAATCTCTTGTCACCAATCATTTTTTCTCAGCAAGTAGTGCAAATTCCTTCCTACCTGGAAAACTTGATGATGATGATGATCATCATCATCATCTCAAGCCCGACACCGGCAATATAGAAGAAGCAGAATTATCTTTGCGTGAGAGTGGCGGCGTATTGAACTATGAGGTTGCTTGCTTGCTTTCGTCTTAACACTTTACCTTTTAGGAAAATGTGCATTTTTGGGTAAACATTATTTTGGATCTGTTTTGATAAACAATTTAGTTAAGCGCTTATGCTTAAGTTCTTTTTGTAGTCGAAGATAAAATGTGGTCAAACTATTTTCATATAAGCCATGGATTGTTTTCATAAGATGTCTTGGAGAATTTATCCAAATTAGATGGATGAAAACAACTTATGGAACACCGTGTAAGTACTTGTGCAAGTAAATAAGCTTTGATAAGTTGCTGATAAGCCAATCCAAACACAGCCTTTGTATGTTTGATTACTGTTAGGTTTAAGTGTGACTGGAGTGGAGTGTTAGTCCCACATCACTGCCTATGAAGGTATAAAATGTTGGAGTCTGCCTTTCTTGTGGCCCTAGAGCATTGATCCGTTGTTGCTCGCGGCGCTCCTCCACACTCCCTAACAATTACTTTGTATCAAGTTGGATCTTGTTTCCAAACTTTAGTTTGAATACAAAGGTTAGAAAGTAGCTTTTGTGTTATGCTGAAATGTTTTTGCTAAGTTATATGTGAAACTTGCTTTTAGAGTAAAAACATCCACACACAAACTACTTTATTTCTTCAAACTCAATTTTAACGCAAACATTTTTACCAAATCAACTTCATTTAAAATAATATTTGACAAACATTAATCAAAATACGCACATACTGAATAATCAGATGCAATTTACTCTTTGTTATTTGCTCTAGGCCTTAGAGAGAGAACTTATAAATACGCCTATGTATATTCAAGAACTAACTGTTGTTTTAAACTAGTGATTATTGCTACTATTCTAATTTGGAGAAAAAATATGTATGTAATCTACAGGAAGCTAGAGCACTGCTAGGAAGATACGAGTATCAAAAAGGAAATCTAGTATCTGCTTTACATGTCTTTGAAGGAATAGATATAGGTGTTGTGACTCCTAAGATCAAAATTGCCCTTTCAAGAAACAAAGAACGCCGCAAGAAACATTCCCATAATCATGGTGAACCGGAAATGTCTATACATTCTGTCGGCTTACTGTTGGAATCACTCTTCCTAAAAGCAAAATCTTTGCAGGCTCTTGAAAGGTTTAAAGGTACAATTGTTATTAGTTTGATTCTTAGATTTGCCTTTTGTTTTCTATTTCAAGGAATTTGTGGCTTCTCACTGCATATTTACTTTTCCACCTGCACTACTACATATTTCAGAAGTATTCTACTTTATTTTCCAGCAATAAATTGACTTATTTGAACTTATCTACTGACATAAGCACTTGTGTTTAGAAGAGCTTATGGATATTACACGTCCAGAAGTTGTTTTCAACTGATTACCATAAGCTGTCCAAGATAGCTTATGAAAAAAACTTATAACTTATATGAAAACATATTGACTTCATTTTATCTTTTGTTATAGAAATAACTTGTATGACAACGATTGGTTTCCATCACAATAGGACATTAGTCAAAGTTTAATCTAATATTTCAAATCATTCTTGCAGAAGCTGCACAATCTTGCAAAGTTATTATGGACATAGTGGAATCTTCATTACCTGAAGGCTTGCCTGATAACTTTGGTGCTGAATGTAAATTGCAGGAGACCGTGAGCAAGGCAGTTGAGCTACTTCCAGAATTATGGAAGCTTGCTGATTGTCCTCGTGAAGCTACTTTGTCTTATCGGCGAGCCCTCCTTCATCAATGGAATCTTGATGCACGGACGACATCAAAGATTCAGAAAGAATTTGTTGTTTTTCTTCTATATAGTGGAGGAGAAGTAATGCCCCCGAATCTGCGTTCCCAAATGGATGGCTCGTTTGTACCAGGAAACAACATAGAGGAAGCTATACTTCTTCTAATGATTTTGCTGAGAAAAGTCTCTCTCAAGAGAATTGAGTGGGATCCTTCAATTTTAGACCACCTTTCATTTGCTCTGTCGGTTTCGGGAGATTTATCGAGTTTAGCTAATAATTTGGAAGAATTGCTCCCTGGTATTATCCATCGAAGTGAAAGATTCCACACTCTAGCTCTTTGTTATTATGGAGCAGGTAAGGACTTGGTGGCACTTGATCTTCTAAAAAAATTGTTGAACGGTAGTGAAATGCCAAAACATGTTCACGGTTTGTTAATGGCTTCTAAAATTTGTTGCGAGATCCCTACCCTTGCAGAAGAAGGTGTAAGCTTTTCTAAAAGAGCGGTTGAGAGTTTGGACGGAAGATGTAAGCAGTTAGAACATGTTGCGAAATTCTATCATGGTGTTTCATTATCGGCACATTCGAAATTAGCCGTTTCTGATTTCGAGAAGTTTAAAAGACAATCAGAGGCACTTCAAGCATTGGAAACGGCTGGCAGAATGACCGGAATGAAAGACCCTCTAGTACTATACCATCTCAGTTTAGAATATGCGGAACAAAGGAAGTTGGATGAGGCACTTTATTATGCAAAGTGCGTCATAAAACTGGAAGGTGGTTCTAATGTTAAAGGATGGTTACTGTTGGCTCGGATATTATCTGCTCGAAAACAGTTTTTGGAAGCCGAATCTATTATTAATGCTGCTTTGGATCAGACTGGCAAATGGGATCAAGGTGATTTGCTGCGAACAAAAGCTAAGATTCAAATTGCACGGGGCCAGTTAAAGAATGCCATTGAGACATACAGTCAGCTTCTTGCTGTTCTTCAAATTCAGAGAAAAAGTTTTGGTTCTTGGAAGAAGCTATATAAGGTTTGTTGTTGTAACCAACCACTTCTACCAGTTGAAATATTATTTTTTATCTCTTAATGTTTTTATTTTCCTCTTCTAGCTGCTTACCCTCTCATTTGATATTATTTGTGATAGGACAACCGAGATCTTGCTAGGAACTTGGAAGTGGAAATATGGCATGATCTTGCTCATGTGTACATCAGTCTTTCCCAGTGGCATGATGCAGAGGTGTGTCTTTCAAAATCTAAGGCCATCAAACCATACTCCGCTTCTAGATGTCATGCACTAGGTAAATATATATGGTTTTTATCTTTGAGCTGCTTATTTTTCCATTTTTTTTCCTTCATGAGATGGAAATGAAGCTAAAATTGTCAGATATTGTTTGACATAGAGAGTATTCTTTAAGTTTAACTAACTTGTTTAGGGCATCCGGCCTCCGAGATATTGAAGACGTGATAGGATGCAGCTCACGAGGCACACACCTTAGTGTAAGGAAATAAAACATTAAATAGATCTAACATACGCTAAGTTTATCCGTTACTATTACTTTACTAATTACTAAATATTAAAATCGATTACTACCAAAATTACTAATTTATTCATATTACTTTTAACCACATTGCAAGTTTTATATACTTCATTGTAATTTCACAAAAAAAAATATATAGAAAGAATATAAGATAAATACAAAAAAAAAAATGATCCGCTTAAAAATAGAAACAAAAACAGATTATAGATTGAAACAAAACAGAACAATCTATACTCATAAAAATAACAACAAAACAGATTAATACGATCAAGAGAATAAAATAGTCAATAAAAAAATTATAGAAAAATTAAGATGAATATGCATAAAATTAGGAATATAAAAATAGAAACATAAACAATATTTTTCATAAAAAAAATACTATTAACTAATAATAATAATAATAATAATAATAATAATAATAATAATAATAATACAATAAAGTTAATTACTATCAAATTTATTAAATTATTTTAAATATTCCTAATCAAATTTCTAATTTTTTATTAAAAAATATACACGAAACTATTATTTGTAACAGATACATAAAAAATTGAATAATTTATCATTGATAGTTATAATCAAATTTATTCATTTAATAAGTTTTACAAAAAATAGCACAATATATAGTTTCACTTATATTTTAACAATATTATAAATAAATTTTCGACCATAATATAATGACAAACTTAAATATCGAATAAAAGTCAATGACTTGTGCGAATGCACGGGTCTTTTAAACTAGTATACGTATTAAATAGACAATAACATACACTAAGTTTTTATATTACCAAGAACAGGAAAATATAGCAGCATATAAAATCAAAACACAACATAGCATGATATTTAGATGAAAGTTTGTCATTTTCAGCAGAGTTATTAGTTGCATGAGACTATACAATCTCAGACCTATATGTAATGGGCATTTATTATTATTATTATTATTATTATTATTATTATTATTATTATTTTCTTTTCAAATTCAACAGGTATAATGTACGAAGCAAAGGGCCTTTACAATGAGGCTCTGAAAGCTTTTGGTGATGCTTTGAACATTAAGCCTGGCCATGTTCCCAGCTCAATATCCACTGCTGTAGTACTTAGACGTTGCAGTAACAAATCAAATCCGGCAGTCAGAAGTTTTTTCATGGATGCACTACGGCATGACAGATTGAATGATTCTGCTTGGTATAATCTTGGCCTTTATCACAAGGCTGAGGGTACAGTCTCATCATTGGTTGAAGCTACAGAATGTTTTCAAGCAGCACAGTCTCTTGAAGAATCGACTCCACTCGAACCTTTCAGATGACAGATTCTATAAAAACCACAAGGTGGATTTATCAAAGCAGTTTTGTGATGTTACAATTTACTTACACTTAGTATATTCATGTATAATATTCATTGTCTTAAAAATTCAATCTAGAAAGTAATAAAAAAATAATTTAAAAAAAAAGGTGGTCCGCAGTAGAACTTGTCAAAACAATTGTATGCAAACAATTTATAAGCGCCAAAGGAATACAAAATTCAAAATTATGATTTGTATGTTGAATATCTTAAGTAATTGAATTGATGCATCTATAAATCTCCATCAAAATAACATGATTGAATTTGAGGTCCTACTTAGTAAGGTAAACTGTGAAGGCTTCAAAGGTGGCATGAAAGAGAAGCATCACCAATTCACTATGATAAGTTTGACTATAGGTGGAAAGCAGAGTGAGCTTTAGAATAATTTAGTGAATGAAAAGTGAGTACTCATCACAGTTTTTACTAATAAAAAGGATATTGATCATTACATAGCAGAAATCTACTCACAATTTCATCCCTTTCTCACAAATCTTGCAGACAATTACAGGCCTACATGGCTTGTATGGTTGTGCTGTAAGTAATGCTAAATTTTTCAAGGCTACTTACTTTATCCTACTCCCTAGTTTTTCCCTAACGACACACGTTAAAATTTTCCATAATATGGTAGAAGTCTTTTGTACATTAACATAAAATATTCCATCCGGGTGTCTAGAAATTAGAAACTTCTAAAACTAGAGTTTGAAGGTTTACTTATGTTTTTATCGGATGAAGTGACAAGTATAATTGAAACTCACACGTACAAGTACAACTGCGAGATCTGGAACCCACTTGAATTGATCTGGTAGTATTGGCTTGAGACCTGAGAGTGTGCAACTTCTTAAGGCCTCATGTTCGATTATCTCTGGTGCCGATTTGAGTGAAGTAATTTAGATTCTTCAAAAAATTGCGAGATCTAGATTCAAATTCGAATAAAAGTGTTGATTCTTAAACGTTAAACGTTTGTTTTTTTTTTTTGATAAACTACGAAAAATGCTGAGTTAATTTTCTGAAGTTTCTTCTCACTACTTAGCCAAACATTGGATATATCCTTATGCAGACAGAGATTGAGACAAGTAGAGTAAAATAAAACAAAGGACGGTAAGAAAGGTAGAGGCCGAAGCAGGTTTTGTGGGATTACATGCAAAACAAAAAAAAGCACTTAATATGACGAATATATCAATGAAGCATGTTTTACAAATTACAACCATTGTTCTCTAAGGATAAACGACGAAGCCTCAGCGGAAATATCCATGTTCAAAACAACCTAGGATCTTCAAAAAACTATAAAATTAATTAATTAATTTTTTTTCTTCATTTTCATTATTATCACCAAAAGTCATTGCCATCATCATATGCAAATGAAATCTTCATCTGCTCCCAAATTCCAGTTCAGAGACCACTCACTCCCGGGTTCACGAAACTCTATACATTCGTCAGAGCCGAGCTCTGACGATGTTGTTTCCGTCCTCTCACTCTCTAATTCTAATATCAGTACTGATCAACCGGATGCAAATGCCAAACTTGATATTGAATCCATCACTGGAAGGGTACTTTCATTCATTAATATCTCTTCAATTCATTTTATATGTAATATATATCACTACAATATGTTCTATGATATATGTTTTGGCTTAATGATGATGACAGGGCATCAAACATCTGTGTGATGAACTTCAAGAGCTCAAGGAAGCAGCAAATCTAGATTTACACAAAAATATCTTTGCTAATTATTCCTCATTCCTTAGGTAAGTTAATTCATTAAGTTTTGTATAATATATTATATTGATCTTTCTTCAAGGATATATTCCTTTAAATCAAGTGATTGGGTTCAGGATGTTAATGAACTTCTCCTAGAATGAAACATTCAGGAGAATCTGAGTTGGATCATGAGAGAAACAAGTTTTTACCAAGTTTTACTTACCTTGTGGCCGAACTCTAGATTATCACGTCCCTTTCCCCAGGAATCGGAGAGATAACACAAAAGAACAAAAAAGGATATATTTCCTTTATGCTACATACCTCTTAGAAGGCTGCAAAATCAGATTGCTAATCTTTATTCTTTGTTTTTCTCTTATGAGTAGAATACTAGAGGAAGTGACAGGAGTGGAAAATGAGCTTGTGCAACTAGAAAACCACTTCTTATCCCATCAAATGTTAGTTAATGATCTTAAAGATCGCATATATCCTAAGATACTGTCCATAAATTCAACCATTGAAGAATCTATAGATATTGTTGAACCATTGCCACCAAGCGAATTAGAAGCTCATATCAATGATGTGTTAGAGATGCTGGATATTCTCATGTCAGAAAACAAACTAAATGAAGCCTTACAACTTCTAGAATCTGCATATGAAGATGAAGCCCTCTCTAACACTATGATTTCTGAGAAAAAGTCCATGCTGATAAAACAGTTGATTCAGATGGTTGAAAATGGAAGAATAGAAGGACCGGAACAAAAAAGTGCACTAACTACACTTTGCAGGCTTGGTGATACTCAACTTTCCATTCATCTATTGCTTAAATATTACCATTTGTGTATTGTAACTGGAAAAAATAATTTGCAATGGTCAAATTCATCATTAAATGAGATATATATCAGAAAGCTTGCAAGGTTTGTGTTTTCTAAGATCTCACAAGCGGCTAAGAGCTTTGCGATGTTATGTGGAGAAAATTCTCCTTATGCCTCAGAACTTATATTGTGGTCATGTGAAGAAACAATGTCATTTATTACTTGTTTTCACAAATTTGTTAAAAGCACATCAGAAGTAAGTGTTGGTCTGTCCTCTGCCATAAAGGCTTTGAAGTTTGCAGTTTTGTACTGTTCTTTGTTACATAAAAATCAGAAGTTAGTGCTGCTGCCATACTTGGTAAAGCATCTTTTCCCCTGCATGGAAGAAGTTTTGAATACACACATAAACCATTTTAAGAAAGTGATTCTCATATTCTCAGTAAGCGATTCTTGGATTTTAGAGAAATACCTTGTGTCTGGAGTGTTTGGTGGAGCTGGATCTTCAACAGAACAACCTGATTATTGTCTGCTAACTTCTAGCGGTCGGAAGGTTCTGACACTATTGCAGGTGTGTTCAATTACCATATATTACTAAACATTATTGATGTGTTTTGATATTATGTTTAGCTTTATAAAAGAGGTACTTAACACTTAATAGGTGATACACAATATTAGTATAGGTCCAATGCGGTACTATGATTTAATGTTGAACAGTGTTGCTGCCCTATAACTGAACACAACAAATTATAAATTGTAACTAAAATAAATTCTTTCGAATAATTTCTCATCGTGCGTTGCACGTATTCAAAATACTAGTACATAACATATTTGAGTGACTTTGATCAGGCCATTGCAGAAGACATTTCTGCGTTAATTGCTCTTGAAATGGGAAGTCTAGTCATTACTGGACTCAAGAACCTCTTTATTGAGTATATTATCATACTTGAAAGAGCTATTACTTATGAAACAAGTGCAATGGAGCAAAGTAGTCCTAGAATCAAGTTAGCTGAGTCACTGACACAACAGGTTTCTATTCTGGCCAATCTGTCAACATTGGCGCAGTTTCTTTCAACTATGGTCATAGATATCTTTAGCAGCAGAAGCACTAGTCACATGGATTCACAAGTAGTGGAGAACCACTCAGTTGTTCATCATAATCAAGAACTTGATGATTTCCTATTGTTTATTGAAGAGGGATCCAATAAGTTGAGAAATGTATTTTGCAAACAATTAATCCTCAGAGTGTTGTCTACTTGCAGTAATCATGAAATATTTTCTGCTATTCACTATAATGACCAGTTTGATACTAACATGATCCACAATCCAATGCCCTCTGCAATATTTCAGGTATAGTTTTCACAAATGATTAATTCTCTAATAAGCAAGATTGTAAGACAATAGTAATTTACTGATTTTTTTATGCTAAAGTTTTATCTTAATTTGCACTATGCAGCATGCGTTAAAGCTCCTTTTAAACTTTTTGAAATTGCCACATAAAAAGATACCGTTACATGAAAAAATAATGCAAATAACTGTGGCCAGGCCAAATAGTTGCTTCTGATTTTGCATTCATACATCATATACACTTATGCAAGATTTTATATTTATTTAGTATAAAGTTTTCGTCTGTCATGTGCAGGCTTTATTTCTTGAACTGAGGAAAATTGAAAAACTTGAAGAAGAAAATGTGTTTGAAGTGAATTGGCTGATGGAATTACTGAGAGAGGTGATGGTGTACATGTTTATTTCGGTTTCTAAGAACAAAGAGATCAATGCAACAGCAGAAGAGTGTGTTAACTTACAAACTGATGAGGCCGAACAGGTTTCTGATTTCCCTCCAATTTGTTTATTCTTTTGGGTTTGACTATGAGAGATTAAAAGAAACATTGCAGCTAATTTGCACAATGTCTAACAAAATTATGTAGCGAAATGTTTTGTTGCCAATATTCATGATTTTTACATATCTAAAGTGATTCTCAATTTCTCATTCATTATCTTTATTCCTTGAGCAGTTTATTTTGGATGTGCAATTCCTAGTGGAAATTGGAATGTATGGAGGGTACTTCTCCACTGATCCTTTGCTCCTTCTCACTGTCATGAAATCAACCTTTAACTCAGCTGGACTTGACCCTTTCAAGTAATGCATACTATGCTTTCTAAATTCAATTTTTTTTATTCTTCGTAATGGTTTACTAACCAAACTGGACAACGATCCAGCAAGTCTTGAGTCATGGTTCAACCGCCATAAACTGTCAAAATAACCGAACCATAGTAATGACCGGTTTAGGTTAAACCGTCCGGTATGGTTCAATTTTTAAAACACTAATTCTTAGTTATGTTAACAGTTTGATTGCAATCTCAAAGTATCCTTTACATGACTAATTACAGAGATGCAGATAATGATGATTGGGCTATAGATGTTGCTACTAAAACAATTCAAAAGCTGATGGAGATTGAGAAAACAATTTTACATCCAAAAGAGTCTATAGTTACCATCAAAGACGAGCTACAAGAACATGAAAACCAAATGAACCAATCTGCATATGAATATAATTTTTCGGATGTAGGTGATAGAAATTCTTTAGAGGATAAAGTAGACTCAGAGGAGCATGAGTCCGAAGTTGCTATTGATGCAGAAACGGATTCATCAACATTTAGTCCTAGGGAGGGATCATTAGAAGAGAGAGATTATGTTTATACAGACAGTGTAAATATGAGGCAAGTTAGTATCAGTTATGTGCAATTAGAGAATACTGATTTTGAAAAGGAAGCAGATGCAGAAAATGATGAATTGACTCCTGCACCTTCCCTGGGTGTGGTAGGACAAAATTCTGATCAAGCTGAATAAAAATCAGAGAAGAGTCCAATAATTGTATAATTTCTTCATAATATATTTACATAATTTTAGTTTTCCACTTGTTTAAAGCCTACTTGACTTATTTGGATGCTTTCATGCTCAAGTAGACATGTGCACCACACCTAATCTAACCACCCAAAACCTCTATTATGACAAGTTTAACAAAAATGATAAAGTAAACTGAATTTAAAGATGTAAAACATTCAATCAGGATATGTCTGGTGCCTAAAAATTCAAATCAGAAGAATAAAAGTCGCTTTTTGATAAATAAAACTTCCTTCTTGCCTTTGCAAAAATAAAATAAGCAACATTTATAACCTAATCATCACTATCTGTACTACAAAATAATAACATGAAAAAACTATCATCAGGATTCAGGAGAAACACCTACATGAGTTATGTAAAGGATACTTTGAGATTTTATAATTTGTTTTTAGAGTTTACAGAGCTGTAAATAATAAACAACTTCAAAAACATATGCATTACTTGAAAGGGTCAAAGGATTGTTGGAGAAGTATCCTCCATGCATTTCAATATCCACCACGAATTACATATCCAAAATAAACTGCTCAAGGAACAAAGATAAATAATTGCTTTAAGTAGGTAGAAATCATGTGATAAACACAGCCTCGTGTTTTAGGAGGAATCTGCAACGAACTTTCTAGAAGCGGGGAAAGCAGCCCAATTAGAATCTGAGAAACCAAAAAAATATTAAGTCAGAAGATGCAGGATATAAAAGGCCATTGGCAAGAGATTTTTTAAGATGATGTAATATTCTAATGATGGTCTGGTAGTAGTGAACATGTTGAGAGGTATGGAGACATGTTGACTCTTTCTTTTTAAACAGCGAAAGAGATATCTGGCTGATTAGTAGTTGATGTTTTCCTATCAGTCTTCTATACTTTGATTCATCGTGTACATAATAATTTTAATATTATTTTAATTTTTGGTAAAATCATACGATTTTACGAGTCGAGTTTACCTAGACAAAACAACTTGAGGTAAAAACTCAATCCTGACAACATAATAAGGAAATGAATGTTTGGACTTTGTAGAGCAGTGAAACAAACCAACCAGTAGCATATGAATTATCTGAAGAGTAATATGTATTTCTGTATATCTATATCTTTCGTCTAGAATAACAACAATGGGGTGGTGGCGCAGTTGGCTAGCGCGTAGGTCTCATAGCTTCTGAGTTATCCTGAGGTCGAGAGTTCGAGCCTCTCTCACCCCAACGAACTTTTGTTTTTTAGATTAAAATTAATGATCAATTCCTTGTATAGTCCCTTTAATGAGGAGGGTTTGTTTTTTTCTGGAAAGTAATGAGGGTTTTGATATTGTACCAAAAAGTAACTCAGGATATTTACTTTTTTTTTTTACAATTAATCACTTTAGGAAATAGCTTTTTCAATTTTTGTATCGTCAAGTAAAAAAATCTTATAATTTAATTTTTTTATAAAAAAACCTTATAATTTAATTTTTTTATAAAAAACCTTATAATTTTATTTTTATCTCTTATTAATTTTTTCTTGCCAAATTAATTTTTTTATTATAAAAGATTGTTCATGTGAGCTTAGTTCATTTGATAGAGATATCGTATTATATATCCAGGGATCAAGATTCGAATCGCATATACCATAGCGGACCCAAACATAAATTATTAGTGGGGCTAATATTTTTTATCTAAGAACTAAATTAGACTAAATTAATGAAAAAATTATAACAAATAGTCATAGCAACTAAATTTATAAAGAGAATAATCTATTATCTATTTGTTTAAAATGAACTAAAATTACATCATTAATAAGTGTTCTAAGAACTTCTCTTTCAAAAAAAAAAAGAACATCTCTTTCAATGTTTCAATTTCAATGTTTCAATTTCAATGTTTCAAAACAAAAAAACACACAAATTCTAAAAGCAATCATTACTAATTTTAGAGCAAACTAGTGAAATTACCTTTGACATCGATGACAAACGGCGAATGAAGATTCTAAACTATGTCGAATGGCAAATTTAGATGCAATTACTATTTTTTTACTATAATTGGTAGGGGTGACACTCATAATGAGATGAGAAACAAGAGAAAGACTGAGAATGTACCGTTTGACCCAATTTTTTTAAGTGTAGAAGCTATTTTAACCATAAAGCTAGAAATAATAGCTTTAAAACTAAAATTAAAGTTGTTTGGTAAATCTTACTTTTTTTTTTAAAAAAAAGTTAAAAGTTGTTTTTTTATTTATTTATTATAATACGGTTAAAAGATATGTTTGACAATATACTATAATTTTTCTTGAAATATAGAAGTTATTTATTTCTTACTAGAGCTTTTAAAAATTGTTGTTTGGCCTAACTTCTTACTTCTAAGAAAGAAAGAAAAAAAGGAGGAAAATAAGCTAGGCCAAACGGTACCTAAGTTCGGAAGGAGAGGTGAGCCAGTGAGGTTGTGAGGAAAAACTGAGGAAGAAGAAAGGGAAAACTAAACGCGTAAAGTGTTTTTGCAGATAGACAATTTGTCTCTATTCGCTTTACAAAACGATGTCATTTATATATATAAAATCGGATTGGGCTGGTGTGGCTATTAATCCACACCTAGCCTCAAAATAGATCCTCCCACGCTGGATACCCCACATATTATTCTTAAGGGTTAAATTCTAGTAATTAGGTTATTAGACCAAAATAAAAGAAAATAGGGGTGCAGATGCGAAAGTGAAGATGAGAAACCCTATGCAACACCTTAAATAGATTAAAATAATAGAAAATACAAAATACCGAGGGACATCAACATAATCCAGTCAAACCACACATCAATCCAAATGGGGGCAAGTTCTAACATGCACAAGTGCACCATATGGTGCACGATGCATAAGTTAACGTTTTCATTATATCGAATACGAATTTTATAAAATTCACCGTTCGTTTGAAAGTTTATATCATATAGATCATCCATAAAAAAAATTAAAAAATCATTTGATATGTTATTGAGACTCGTAAAGATTAACGGTATTTAATAAAAATTTATAAACCGTTAATTTTGACGGGTCTCAATAACATATCAAATGATTTTCAATTTTTTCAAAAAAAATTATGGATGATCTATATGATATAAACTTTCAATCCAACGGTGAATTTTGTAAAATTTGTATTCGTTATAATGAAATCGCTAACTTGTGCACCGTATACCATATGGTGCACTTGTGCATGTTAGCCAAAGCCTCCAAATGGGTATATAAACGGTTCAAAATACAATAAAAAGTGGTCGAATAAAAGCATAAGCAAACGGACGCACATACCGCATGCACTATTTAGTGAATCCGCGTACAGAACAACCCTTTTGCTTTGTTTGGATGAGAAAAGAAAGTAAAAGGAAAAAATGGTAAAGGAATGAATGTGAGTAGAAAGTGAATGGAAAATGAGATGATTGTTTAGTTGTTTGGAATGAATAGAAGAAAATGAAAGGAAAGAAAGATATATGTAATAAATGACATAATTATCCTCCACATTTAAATAAAATTTATAATCATATATTTTTATATAAATAAAAAACAAGGAACACAAAACAAAGTAACACTGCAATGGAGTATAAAATTAAGAAAGGTACAACACACGTGATGTAAAATTTGGTCAGAAACATACACATGCTGTAAATGTAATAATGGAGTTAGTGTACAGTACACTATATGCACAGGACCGTTTTGTTATTTTCGTTTGTTCCTCATTTTCTTATCAGTTTTGGACGGAAAGTTTTTGGACATGGGACCCATAAAAGAACCAAACGGTGGAATCCCTGTTTTTCCATAAACTTTCTTTCTTTTGATTTATCCATCCACTCACTTTCTCTAGAACCAAACAATGTGTTTGCGATAAATTACAGCAAGCATAATTTATTATAATGAATCATAAAAAAAATAATAAAATATTCTTATACGTAAAAAAAAAAAATCATCAATTTGTTATATAATGAATTTTAAAATATTTTTATAATTTGACAGAATAAAAAATATTCTTTGGATGTTATCGTAAAATTATTTCGCACCATCGATACATATTATATCTTCCCATAAAAAATTAACTATTTTATGTATAAGAAGAGTTTAAAAGATACACACCGTCAGTAATTTTACAGTAACAATAAAAAAGAATCATCAGACCTTCCATTTTATATTATATCAAAAAAGTTGAATAAAATACCAACATAGTGTGGTACAAGTGGTAGTTAATTGAGTTGCTTAACTATTTGGTCCTAGGTTCGATCCCTGACTGGTGTGTATGAAGAAACATTTGTTGGGAGAGGTCAACCCCTTAAATGAATCTCAGTTACCTGGAATTAGTGTTCGCAGTTGCGCGCGTAGAATACCTTTGGTTTACCAAAAAAAAGTAGAATAAAATGCGAGTGAGATGAAAGAATACGAAGTTGTTTTTTGTATTAATTATTATCGATTGTAGTTGTGGATGATCGAACTATAGTCTCTCTACTACATTTAGTGTTAATCACCACTGAACCGACTAACTATCGATTAAAAATATATGTTTTGAGTGAGGTAATTGTATGAGTAGAGCAAGTTACAACGGGGTGAGTTAACACCGCGGAGGACAAGACAACTTTCATCAGTTGGGACCCGTTTCTTCTTGTAGAATCCTAAGACAGATTAAACACCATTATTAACAATAAATAAATACTACTCCCTCCGTCCCAAATTATAAGGGAAAAAACTCCAATTTTTTTGTCCAAAATTATAAGGGAAAAACCATTTTCAAGAATGTTTTTTTCCTTAATCTCATAAAATTAAATGTAAATTGTATTTAATTTTCTCTCTCTCCCCTTTTCTCAATAAACAACAACCAATAAAAATCATTTTTACATCTTCCCATGCAACTTATTCCAAGAAAAACTCACAAAAATATATTTCAAATTATCATCTTTTACTTTTTCTTAATAAGTGTGATTTTTGTTTTTTTCCTTATAATTTGGGACAGAGAGAGTACTTACTATATGAACAAAAAAAAAAAAGAAAAGAAGAAGATTTAATGAAATTCCAATTTCCAGAGTGTAAAGTACTCATAATGTTTCATAACGGTCGTTTCCAACTTTTTTTTAAAATAAAATAAATAAATAATATCAACAAAGATACGCTTTTTTTTTCGTCTTCTTCTTCCTATTGAAAATCTTCAATGTCACTCACCAACTCATTCATCATTCAAATCTTCATCTGAGACGCTCTCTCCTTCATCCCCTTCAATTCATGGGTTGTTTTCTTGCTTGTTTTGGTTCCTCCAAACACACTAAACACAACCGCAACGTTCTTCAAGTAACACTCTTCAACCCTTTTTACTTTCAATTCCAATAATGCCAAGATTTTCTCTTTTTCTTTCTTTAATTTCTTATGTCAAATCAAAATTTCATTTTTTTCATACCCTTTTTCTTGTTTGCTTTTTCTCATTAGCCAAATAGAGCTAAGTTTTTTTTTTTTTTAAGGTTTTAATCTCTCTAATTTAATTATGTGTTTCAGAGAAATGCTAGTTGCAAGCCACAGCAACCTAGGGTCCCTTTGGTTCAGGATCACTCCAAAACCCTTCTTTGCCCTTCACCACAACTTCAGTAAGCAAAAATTTTCAACTTCATTCATCACCCATGAAGCACAAACACGGACACGACATGACACTGACTAAGCAATAATAATTTGACACTGACTAAGCAATAATAATTTGAGAAAATGACATAATTGAATGTAATAATAAGCTTCGTGTCGGTGTCTGGTGTCCGACACCAGGACACACCTAATCGAAGGAGTGTCCGTGCTTCATAGTTCATCACTTTCTATTTTTGGAAGCTTCTGATACATAGATATATAATTGTTTTTGTGTTTTGTTTTTGTTATGTTTTGGTCTATATAGGGATAAAACTGAGGAGGAATTAAGTGTTAATACTAGAAAGAAAGTAACTTTTGACTCCAATGTGAAAACTTATGAGCCTGTTTTGCCTGAAGAAGTTGAAAAGGAAGAAACTTTGGCTAAACCAGATCATTCAAAGTCATCTTCTTCTGAAGATAGTTCTGTGAATTCAACTGGGTCTTACCCTCCTAATCATAGGTATCAGAATTGTAGGGATAGTGATGATGAAGATGAAGAAGAACTTGATGATTGGCCTAGTGATCTTAGTGATGACGAGGATGATGGAATTAGAGAAGAATGTGACGAATTGGGTGTGGAGTTTGAAGGAGATGAAATGGCATACTCAAGGTCTAGGGTGAAAGATGATGTTGTTGATCATGTGTTTGCTGAGGAGGTGGAGAGTCCTATTATCCCTACTTGTGAAAGGGATTTGAAGACAATTGGATTGAACCCGAATGCTAGAGATAGAAGTGTCTATGTTCATCCTGTGCTGAACCCGGTTGAAAATCTGTCTCAGTGGAAAATTGTTAAGGCTAAAAGGACACCACGGTTAAGGCCTCAGAAAGAGAATTATGCTTGTTCCGACCATGAATCACAGGTTGCATTTGGTGTTAAGGAAGTTTCAGAACCCGACATGCCAAAGATGTTGAACCATGAAATTCCAGTTGATGCTAGCCTGTCAAATTGGTTGGGTTCATCAGAGACTACACCTATTAAGAAGGCTTGTTTGTATGCTGTTGGTACTCCTGATAGGAGCACCTCACAAGGTTCAAATTCTATGATAAGCCTTGAAGATAGGCCTATTTTAGGTGCTTTAACGGTGGAAGAGATTAAGCAATTTTCCGCTACCTCGTCCCCAAGGAAGTCACCTTGTAAGAGTCCAGATGAGATGCCGATTATAGGAACAGTTGGGTCCTATTGGAATTCTAATGAGGATTCAGGCTCAGCCTCATCTTTTAAAGGAATTCCAAACACAACTAGCAAGTACAGAGAGGTAAAGATGAAGTGAATTTTTGTAGGTTAAGTTGTTACTCATCATTAGTTTGATGGTGAATTCTTATTTGGATATTTAACTGGATGTGCAGGATAAGAAGGTGAATTGGCACGCTACGCCATTTGAGACAAGGCTAGAGAAAGCATTGAATAGAGGTGCTGCTGGAGAAGCTGCTTCTACTTGTGTTCCTCACATTGAGAAATATATTCATTAATAAATAAACTTATAAATCATTTGAATTATATTCATTTTAGAAAAATTTATTTTAGAAAAGTTTTCAATGCTGTGCAGGATAAGTTTATTTTTTTTGTGTGCATAGGCAAATATGTTAGTGGATTATGTTATTTTCTAGAGTTTGAAGTCTGAACCTCCTTTGCTGTTCCTCAGCTCACCAACCGAGCTGCCTGCTTGGGACAATACCCTATTTGAGACAAGGCTAGAGAAAATATTGAATGGAGGTGCTCGCAGAAGCTTCTTCTACTTGTGTACCTTATATATTTTATAAAAGTTTGCAATGGTGTTATTTATAGGAAGTGTTTTGTGCTGGGAATGCATTTTTTTATTCTTTCTATGGATGAGATGATGTAATGTGTTACTTTGCTCTTGTAATTGTACTCTACTTGGCTTTAAAGTTAAATCTATAATGTGTCCCTTGAATAATTTTTACCCTTCAAAGGTGATTTCAGTTGCATCTTATAACTACAATTATATGGTTACTTTTTGCAGCTTATTTTCATCATTATTCACTTTATTTTTTTGGCTAAGATTTTCATCATTATTCTATAGCTCAAATAAGTTTGGCCTCCCTGTTTTCACAATGGTTACTCTGACGGTATCTTGTAGTTTGATATCGAGCTCCACTGCAAGATACCTTGATACCTTATATCAATCGAAGGATATGTTTGCAGGAATTGTGATAAGAAATTATCTAGATGAATTCGGAGATGTGATTATTTTATGCTGCAATATTAACAATAAATCACATACATATATGTTACAAAGCAATCTTTTGTTTTAAATTTTTAATTAACTGGTGAATCTTCCACCATAAATCATATCATGCTTCAGTGATAACAAGAAATCATATCATATGTCACAAAACAATATTTTTCAATTAACTTATGAATCTTGCATCATAAATCTTGACTGTTCACTTTCTCATAATAAAGGTTAATACTCCAGTGAAACAACAAAGATCAGATAAAATTGGAAGAACGCCGACTTCACTTCTCTACAACCTTAGCATTCTACCCCGCATTGTGTGAGTACAGGACCTATTTTGTTGGGCAAGAAAACATCAATTCTCACCCAAATCATCGAAAAAATCAATGCTAGAAGTGTTGCCCAGAGAACTACTATGATAGGTGTTCTGTTTTGCCTTCCTTGTAGACCTTTGAGGAAAGGATACAAGTGAACAATGACCCAAAAAGAGAAAAAAACCTTCCCAAATAAAAGTCCCCATGAATTATAGCCACTGTTAATGGCTTCAGAGATTCCAGCCACAATTCCCACCACATTCAAGATTACAATACTTGTTGGAGGGATGAGAAGACTAGTCCACTTGAAGAGATGGAGCTGACCAAATGCAGTGTCGTCTGCTGATTTCGTTCTCACGGTGAAATTAGTGCCAAGTCCTGCAACTTTAAGGAGGCCTTGAAACACTGCAAATAGATGTGCAGAAACACCTCCAATGACCCAGAATTGTTCGTTGCGCCACCAGTCTTGAATGTTAACCTTACTCCAACGAAGCTCTAACACACAAGTTAAAATGATGGAGATAAATAGAGCCATCAACCAAATGCTTGCAAGGTTTGTCATCTGCATAAAAGATAACATTCGTTACAAGACATTAATCTAATATCCATATCCCTATATATAGCTTTTTTTCTTCTCATAAATCTAATATATCCATAAAAATGTTTATAGGCATGTATCCAAAAATATTTCACACGTAGATATTTGTGGAGATACTTTAGGAGCCAATATAACAAAATGACATTATGATCTGATTTGTTGAATGCATGTATAAAAAAGTTTTACTCCGTCAGTACATAGAAATTCATCTCTAAAAGTAATTAGGCTTATAGCTCCTTCACATTCGCAAAGTGATTATATTGTGAATGAGGGTAGTCAAAGTCATGTTGCATTCAATTTAATCCAATGTAATAAATTTATTATGATGCACTTACAGTGGGGAGGATGAACTTTCCAGTTAGAAGACAGATAGCTGGAATTGTGCAGTACACCAGAAGAGGGATGGAAGAGAAAGGATAAACGATAGCATTCGTGTAAGCGAGCCTTTGAAGCCATTTCAGTTTTCCACTATAGCCATACCACAATGGACAATAGCCACTAAAGAAAATCTGAGTAGAACCCAAAGCCCATTTCAGAACTTGGTGTAATCTGTCTGATAGGTTTATAGGAGCAGATCCTTTAAAAGCTGCTCTTATAGGCATGCAGTACACTGATTTCCATCCTCTACAATGCATGTTAAACCCTGTCAAAATGTCTTCTGTGACTGAACCATAAAGCCACCCTATCTGCAAAGAAAGAAAAGTCAATGAATGATACTTTGGTCAACAATCATGAAATATAGTATATTCTTGTTGTATAACTGTATTGATTGGATTACCTCTTTGCCCCATTCGGTTTTCTCTTCATATCCAACACTTATAACATGAATTGCTTCCTTCATCAGTATTCGAGTATTAGCTCCTTTTGGAAGTCCACCATCTTCCATCAATGCAGAAGCAATGAAAACCGGTGACTCTCCGAACTTTTTCTCAAAAACTTTGACGGACATAAAGGTTGATTCCTCTTGCTCATCATAGTCTTCAAGCCCATCATCAATCTCTTCACCAGAACAACAGCAGCAGCATGAAAAGCTTGTCTTTCGCCTTTTCTCAGATGGTGGCTTGTAGCCATATAATGCCTGCCTGTTGAACACACATCCAGTACCAACATACACGGGACCTTGAATTCCATCAAGGCATTTCATATTGATCTACAAAACAAGAAAAAATAAAATTCAGGCAGGAGTTAAATAAATATTTGTCAATGAAATAGCATAGAAACTTGTATGGGGGTTCAGAATAACATCCATTACATCAAAGAATACAGTGTTGTGATTAGCGTATCGGTCGTTGCCGTCGATTCCATCAAACCTTCGCGGAAATTGAACATAAGCAGTCTTCTTTCCAAGTAGAGGGTCCATTAG
This sequence comes from Trifolium pratense, assembly GCF_020283565.1. Taxonomy (NCBI): domain Eukaryota; kingdom Viridiplantae; phylum Streptophyta; class Magnoliopsida; order Fabales; family Fabaceae; genus Trifolium; species Trifolium pratense. The sequence continues at coordinate 45,261,300 of NC_060059.1, read as the reverse complement.
GAAGCACATAGCCTCCCTAAGAGCCTTGCTATTATTGATGTATTGATCGCAATCCAGATTCAACACAAAAGGTGCATTGCTAAGCACAGCAGAAACTCGAAGCTTTTTAAAAAATGAAGCATTTAAAGAGTTATAAACAGTTTTTATAATATCATGTTCTTATAACTTACTTGATGGAATAAAACTATATATTAATTTACCAGAGAATTCATGGCTCCAGCTTTGTTATGGTGTTGATAGCCAGAACATTTCTCGCGCGAAACATACACAAGCCGTGGCAGCTCCTTGCCTTCATTGTCAAGAGCACCAGCACTTCCCAGACACACCTGCAACTCGGCAAGTCCTTATATGTTTTAATTATTATTTATTTTTTGTCATTATCCAACGTCTTGAACATAAACAGACTCTATTTTCCATCTAGTTTCCTAACACTTAACAAGAGAACACAAATGACATGTTTGGTTTGACTTATTTGAGTTTGTCTATTAGCATAAGCATATGCGGATGCGGGACTATTTGGGAGAGCTGATAAAAATAGCTTATGACATGTCCATAAGCTGTTTTCAGCTTATTTCCTTCAGCTCTCTAAGATAGCTTATCAAAATAATTCATAGCTTATATTAAAACAATTTGACTTTAATTTATCCTTCGTTGATGAAGTTAGGCAAACCTGAATCATTCCTGGATGATCGTCAGTGTTGTTCCCAGGCCATGGAGTACCATCTTGCACCACCCACCCTTCTTCTGGTTTTTTCTGAGACTTTGCAACAAGTACATTAATTTTCACCTTGAATTCTTCATACTCTCTCTGCAGAAATGCAAAGGAAATCGGCGGCAAATTTAGAACAAAATAAATATTAATTAAAAAGGGAAAATTTTCATATTCGATTGCAGTTATTTTATCTAGTTTTTACCTTCATAGCCCTGCGATCCTTTACAAATGATGGATGTACCTTGTCTTTCAAGTAATCAACTTTATGAGAAAAATAAGACTCGGGTGCCCTTGGCTCAATGTTATACTTCTTACAAAATGGAATCCATATTCTTGCAAACTGAGAAGTTTGTGACAAAGTATCGAAGAGAAGCATAGATGCACTGTCATCGGAGACATAGCAGCTAACTTTGTCAACAGGATAATCAACAGACAAGATTGATAGAACTGTGTTTGCTGTTATAATAGGCGGTTCCTTCAAAGGGTCTGCAGTGGTAACAAAGACATCAACTGAGGCTAAAAGGTTCGGCTCCCCTTCGCGCTCGAATCTCAGTGACAAGCGCTCCAAGTAAGTTTCGCGAGTCATGGGGAACCATTTGGGGAACTGGTCTACTATCCAAGACAAAGAGAGCCATATTTCGCAGACCACGGAGATTATCCATAAGGCGAATGCATCGTGAACCGGAGTTGTGATGCGGAAGTGGAAGAAGAAAACTAGGACAACAAGACGCATGACTATGACTATACGATATGGATTGATTAGGCTCGAAGCTATTGGGACTTTGCGCCATAACGGTTGCCTTGACTCCTCCAAACTGCAAGATCATAATAGAAGAAAAGAAACAGCTTAGGTAAGAGGTGAAATGAAGAAAAGGCATTCTAATTTACAAAAACTAGTAGCGTTGGGTCGTTGCTAGAGTATCTGAGAGAAGACAAGTTACAGGTAATCATCTTCTCCTATGTCATTGCTCATAAGACTTCTTTTTTCTCGCTTTCCTTTCTCTTTATCCGCATTATAGCTGAATGGTTTCTGTTCTTCAAAATCCTTACTAGATACTACAGAACAGCTCAGAAAAACATGCATAAAATTATTAGATTATCAGAAAACTCCAGAAGGAGAAAGCAACCACTGTAGTGGAACATAATAAACAACTTTGTTTTTTCATTCCAAGATCAAGTTAACAGAAAAATATGCTGATTACTCACCACTTCCATCCAAAGAGAAAGCATGGTTATTGTGTTTCTGTTGCTGCTGATTGAAGTCTCCATTTTCCTGTAAAAGACAAAACATAACTAACAAAGCCTTAATCTTATAACTCTTTTGATTACTTACATATTCCAGCATACTTGTATTCACTCTAATGTTATTAATGTTGTAGTTATAAAAGTTTTATGTAACATAACCATATTGAATACCTCATCCGAGTCATCAAACACTGAGAAACGGTGTCCATTTCGGGAGTGAGAACCAGTGGTTAAGGCTTTTGAGGCCATAACAGAAAGAGAAGGTTGTGGAGTTGTGAAGAGAGGAAGTGAAGGAGGGTGTTATTATAAGAAGGAAAGAGAATCAAGTGCATGAATGCAGTAACCATCAAAATATTTTGGCACACACTATGAGAGTTGAGAGGTCATAGATTTGAGTTGGAATGTATTGGATGATCGCTTTGCTTTTGTTTCTGCATATATGTTTATGCATGTATATTATAGACATAGCTAACCTAAACTCTATCCCAAACATAGTTTCTGTTTTGATGATTAGGAGTAAAAGGTTTTTAATTGTTCTTACTATTCAATGTGTATCTAAGATTAAAAACTAATTAAAGTAGATGACATTGACAATCACATATATAAATAATTGATGTAATGCACAAGCTAGCAAAAATATTATTTTCAAGTGTATATAACTTTATTATTTTTTTAGGCTAACAATTTTGACACTGTGAGTTGAGTTAGACCTTAAAGCCCAAGTGTATGTATATAACTTATACTATATAAGATTGAAAATAAATTAAACATATATTGAAGATTCAATTTTTACGCCACTACTTATGCTAGGATTGTGTGCATCTAGATTGTACAATCAAAATTGAACCGATTTCAATTCAGATTTTGATTTCTTTAAATTTGAAATACCCAGTTTAAAATATTTAAATCATTCGATCTTGATCGTATATGTGACTAATTGCATATTGGTGTGCAACGACAAAAGCATCATTCTACATTAGTTGGATTTTTTTTTAAATAAGAAAGCTGATGTATATGTCTATATATTATTTGCTAATGTTGTATTGGATTAATTCTTGATGGAAATTAACATCACTCTCATTTGTCCTTTCCAAAAAAAAAAAAAAAAATTCACTCTCATTTGTCTTTATGCAAAAGATATGTAATATAAAAGATAAGCATGTTTTGGTTAAAAATTGTAAGCACTTGCACCTCTAGTGTGAAACTGTTGGATATAAATGTCAATTTTAAGTTGCCACATTATAATTTTAGCATCTTATATTGTTAACTTCCTTTTCTATGGGTTGTTAACATAACCAAAGGAAAGTGAACAAATCTATTTACGTCTTTTTCGTTTTCTTTTCCAGCACTTTCCGGAAAAGTCCATTCATATTGTAAATAAAAACTTAATTAGAGCTTATTTTATTTTTTTGTTGGCAAAAAGCTTGTTTTTTCTTGTTATCGCCAATAAATAAAAGTTACATTTTAACTAACTAGTATCCGGACCCGTGCCAAGCACGGGTAAAATGAGACTACAAAAATAATATTTTAAAATTAGCCAAAAAATATAATATTTTAATATTAAAATTTTCATAATTCTCAAATAAAAAGAATGAAAAGTTAAAACATAAAAATGAATATGTTTAATATGTCATACTAAATGCATATGTCGTTAAAAATATATCTAAAAAGTGTTGCTACGTTATAAATTCCAATTCAACCCGTGCACCGCACGGGGAATAAATTACTTATATAATATCAATAGTCTATAATATAGCCTTCCGTGTTATAAGAATTGAAAGTGACAATAATTGAACAATAGTATATACTATAACCTCTCGTGTGATAAGAATTGAACAATAAAGTTTGACAAATTTTTTAACTATTAATTATACAATGAAATCACACGGAATAAAGGAACAAATTACTTAATTATATGATATAATATCAATAGTCTATATTATTGTCTTCCGTGTTATAAGAATTGAATAATAAAGAGTGACAATAATTGAACAATAGTCTATACTATAGTCTTCTGTTTTATAAGAATTGAAAAACAAAGAATAACAAAAAATTTAACAATTAACTATACAATATGACATGTGAATTTAAAGAGAATATATATCCTATTAAGATATCACATAAGCAAGTATTATGCTCTTTGTCATATAGTTATAATAATTTATTTCTCTTCTTCTCTGACTCCTCTAATGCAAAAGATCATAACTTCCCTTAACAGATTACATGATGGTACCATTTTAATGCACCGTACGAATTTAAATCATCAAAATGTTCACAAATGGCTGATCATCAGATCAGACATATAGATAATAAGAAAATAAATCAGTAGGAAAAACCAATTTGATAGATATCATTATAATAAATGAGAAATTCAATAAGGAAATAAGAAATCCAATTTGATTGATATCATTCATCAAAGAGAATGAAACAATGGTAACAATCTTTCTCAGTCCTGTCATAAACAATTCAATTAATAATACAATCTAGTTTCTTAGCCCTGTCATCAAAGAGAATGAAACATTTTACAGTTGTAGGTACAAAGAATTAAACCAATATAATCTAAAAAGCTAATTTGGCAGTATTTAAGTGCTCATTGGTAGTATTTTACAGTTCCCTAATACACAATAACAGTAAATTGTGTTGTAAACCACAACTTTATTTAAGACTGAGGTACAAAGTACAAACTCAAAATTATCCAAAAGTATGTTGTGTCGTGTACATCGACCGAATATTTACCACAACTGCTTTCCATAAGCCGGTGAGCCTCCGCAGCTTCAGCGAGAGGGAATGATTTGTAGACCACATGCTTAACATTTCCTTCTGCAATTGCAGGCCATACATTCTTCTCCACGCCACTAATGATCAATGCTTTATTTTAAGGACTTCTACTACGCAAGCCAGACCCTTCACATAACGTATATACCATAACAGCTTAAAAAAGAATGTTCCATTTCAACGGTGGAAAAGCCAGTTCTTTAATATATCCTCATATCCAACTTATTTCCAAGAAGAAACTAAAAAGTAGATTCCTAAAAATAATGTGTCTACAGAAGAGATATGATGATCTGGTGGGTTAAGGATGAACATAAAAGTTGTAGAGATATATCATTGCATTCTCTAATCTGATACAATATAAATGAGTACAGCATGAGAAGAAATGCACTGAGAGCCTAGTGTCTTATTCTTTTATAATACATGAAGTTTGGAGGATGCAGATCCTTGACAATAAAGTAGTTACATTATTTTTATAAATAATGAAGTGAAAGAAAATAGAAAGAAATAAGGGTTACCTGTGAAAATGATAGCGATGTCATTCGAAGAATCTCAACTTGTTTCTCATTTAAGGTTCGAGCTCCATGAAATTCTCTTTCATGTATAAAACAAAATCAGTTATGTGTGCACAAAACCAGAAATGAAGTGGCAGTAAATGACTTAAAGTGATATTAACTTCAAAGTCTAACTCACATGTACAATCGGACCAACATTAATTTACCAAAAACATCTCTAAATAACATATGATAATCAAAATTTTATTACACGACAGAATATGAAATAAAGTTACCTCATGGTGTTTAATTATATAGACTCCACTTTTTTATCTTCATTATGAATTTGCTGCAAAGCTTCTTTGTACCTAAAAGATGTTATTCCAATGTTGGACCTGTTTGTTATAATTTTTTTAAAATAGATTCTTATAGTGTTAAATAATTTTGTGTAAAAAAAATTTACAAAGAAATTTTTTATAAAAGCTTCAAATGAAAATTTGGTTTGAATAGTTATTCTTAAAATGTGATTTTAGGTATTTGATCATTTTATTGAAACTTTTTTTGGATATCAAAATTTCGAAAAATCACTTCTTTTTGAAGCTATTTCAAATAGATTTTCATAAAAATCATTTTTGAAATACAACTTTTTGAAAAAATTGTGATTTTAACTATGTTTTGATATTCAATAATGTATGTTTATGTTATATGATGTCAAAATTAGTGTTTCAATTTAGAAAAAACAAATATAAAAAAACTTGTAATATTTTGAAAATTGGTTTTAGAAAATCTATTTTAAAAAATACAAAGAAAAAATCCATTTTTTTAAAGTTAAAACAAACAAGCCCGTTATCTCATCCAAAATTCTTGCTTTTACTCTTTGCAGTAAATAGATTGTGGTGCCATTATAACCAAACACAATAAATCAAAATTTCATCATTTTGTGTTGACTGAATGATAAAAAAATAAACCTGATATTACAAATTATAAATCTTAAGAATACACGTATGCTTGTTCACCATTAACCTAGAGATGGGGTGTTGAATGAATAAAAACATAGCCTATAACACCAAATAATTTCAAGAAAAGACTAAACCTGATATTAGAAATCTTAAAAAAATGGGCTAATCAAATAAGAAATGAAACCATAAGTGAATCCTTAAAATAAATAAGGTTACCTTCATAAAAACTTGATTGAAATTAGAAATATGTACCTTCATAGTCAAACAAATGATTGTGGTCCTGAAAAAATCAAATAAATCAGAAAATAACCTTGATTGAAATTAGAAAACAAATTAGGAAAATCAATTGAAGCAAACATTGAAATCAATAGAATTAGAAAAACAATAAAGTAAACTAAAAAATAAGATGCATTTTACTCTTACTTGCTTATGAGCATCTGGAATAACCATTCAAGTATTCTCTTGATCATCATGTCATATCATATGGATGTATGATTCTTTCATAAGCCTTCAATCAAGCAACATATACCCAACAATGAAACTAACAACTAAAATATCAATCAATATAGGAGAAAACATATAAACTCATAATAACAATAACAATATATAATGTAATTGAAGCAACTTACAATTATATCTCAAGTGACCTAAATTCAACACGGGTTGTGAATCTGGATGCAAGCAAACATACTAATACTAGAAAACAATTGAATTGTTGACTTTGTTATTTTCCTTTTTTTTATGGCACAACAAAGACATGTTCTTCTGTAGAAATCCAAAAATCCTACAATACAGTGCAAAAATACTTGTCCATAACATCTCAACAGTCCCGGAATTGTTGTTCTATGAATCTCATTATTTATTCAAGGTTGGATAAACATTTAAAACTTAATTATAGGCATTCGTTATAAGAGCATTTAATGCAACAATCAAAAGCTTCCTCTAATATTTAAAACTTCAATTTTCCTGTGATGTTAAAATTCCTCTAACAATCAAAAGCTTAACTTCAATTTTAGTACTGGATTATTCAATTTGAAACTGTCATGAAACATCATCAAATACAAACATAGAAAAATAAGAAAAATCAGAACAAAGGCAATACCCATTTTTTTTCATACTTGATCAAAACGAAAATAAAGAAGAATCGTACGTGAGAGCAAAATGAAAACAAAATCATCCATAGTCGCTCACTTGTACCATTTGACTGAGAGAGGACAGCGATGATGATCCACCGCAAGGAGAAGACCGAGACGGCAACAGAAGGAAGAGGACGCCAGGAGGATGCCCGTTCTGCAAAGTGAGGAGGACGGCGGAGGTTTGATTCACTGATTACGACGGCGCGAAGTAGGAGATGAGATGGTTACTATTTTTAAAAAGTAGCCGCTGATGACGACGGTGCTGGAGTGAGATGAGGAATTTCAATTGCCGTTAGAAAAATTGATGTGGGGTGCAAAATTATGGGCGAAACCAAATGTATTCTGTTCCTGTATTTTGAATTAATTTCCAATTTTTCCAAGGATAAAACTTAGATACAGTACAATATGTACTGTTTTTACTGTTCTCCAATTACATCAATACACGTGTACTATTTTAATGTTCTAGCTTAACGTCGTGAGCCTTCTGTTTGTTTAATAAAAGCAGTTGAACAATATCCACCCCAAAAATTCATCTTTACCATGGAGCTTTGGTCACTATCCAATTTTTTAAGTCAAAACCGGTGCATTCTTCATTCACCGTTTCGTCCAACAAAACAAAATCCAAAAATTCCACTTGTTTTTAGTTATTGCAGGAAATCTATGTGAGACTTTTCAGAAGAAAACTACTCCCAAAGGACCAAAATTGATGTTTAACAGGAAATCGGATTCATGACTACCGGCGGTGCGACTTGAACTTCGTGTATTGCTAAATCGGATCCACCGCCATGGAGGAAAAAAGTTAGATCTGTATTTAACTGATTCTTTCGACAATGACCCGGCGAATTACAATAAATGTCCGGCCCAAAATTTGTTTTCAATAGTTTCAAAATCGCAAGTCGCAAACCAGTATTTTTTCTTCACGATACAAGAATATGGAACAACAATTGACGCAGGAGGGAGAATGGAGAAGTGGGGTAAAAGAAGACACAAATGAATGTGACGGAAACTCAAACGGTGTTAAAACTGAATATAAAACGATACACGTGTATATTTGTAATTGGAGAACAGTAAAAACAGTACTTATGGTACTGTATTTAAGTTTTGTCCTTTTTCCAATTAAAAATTAATGAGCATTAAAATTTATAATTGTATTAAATGTCATATGAACCACGTAGAATAGAAGAGTGCATGAGAGGCCAGTATTCTAGAGGAGAGAGAAAGAGAAACAAGTCTATCTGACTTTATTTATATTATAGATTATAGATTTATCTTAAAAAGTATTTGTGGATTGCAAAAAAATTCATTGAGAACCATAGTTGCACAACAAATTCAATGGTTTACCATTGGAGGATCCAAATCAACACTTGGAGCTATAGCTATATTTTAGCTTTGTAACATAGTGCAAATTGAGGGAGTTAGTGATGATGCAATTATACATGTTGATGCTGCTTTTCCCTCAATTAATTAATAGCGGTAGAACTATGTAAACCTCGACAAAGTATTTCAACATGGCAAGATTTAGCTAACCTATTGTTTGTGGCCAAGTACTCCTAAAGATGCTAGCATTGTTAGAAAAACACAATAAAGGTGTGTTCCAACCCAAACTAGGCTGCGGGATAAAGGTGTTGATTGTCCACAAAGTTGTGTTTTATGCAACAATGCCGATGAGGATAGCTTGCATATCTTCTTCAAATGTCCAAGTAGCCAAAATGTGTGGAGCATGACTAGTTTCTCCAATGTTATTACTAATGTTGTCTATAATTTTGACGAGGTTCATCTAGCCACTTTATACATTCTGCAGCAGTTGTCTAAGGAGAATAAAGCGATCTTCGCTTGTATCCTTTGGAGTATCTGGAAACAACGGAATAACCAAATATGGAATAATGTGAATGATGCTCAAAACTTTGTTTTTTCCCGTGCTATTAGCATGTTTGCAGGATTGGAAAGTTGTCTGTGATGCTGCTGCAAAAACGAGTTCAAGTCAGCAAACTATTGTGCGGAATTCATGGTGTAAGCCAACAACTCGAAGATTTAAATGCAATATAGACGCATTCTTTCCGTCCGGCTCTAATAGTGTAGGCATCTGTGTTTGTATTAGAGGTGATCAAGGTGCATTTATCCTAGCCAAGACTGAATGGTTCACTCCGCAATGAGAGGTCATATAGGCGAAGCACTTGGCCTTCTCTCGGCGCTCGATTGGGTCCATGAACTTAACTTAGGTCTGGTGGAATTTGAATTAGACTCTAAGAGAGTAGTTGATAGCTTCCATTCTTTGCATCATGACTATACGGAGCTAGGTGCTATTGTCGAGTTATGTTCTCAAATTATTATAGAAACTCTAGCGTTGAGTTTGTGCGGAGACAAGCAAATGAGGCTGCCCATAATTTAGCTAAGGCGGCCACATTGTCGGCTAATTTCCAGGTTTTGGTTGATATACCAATTTGTATTGAACACATTTTAGTTAATGAAATGCTATAAGCACCCTTTCGTCAAAAAAAAGTGTTCACAAAACAAAATGTGTTTTTTTTAGACAAAAGCAAACAAACTGACATTCGGGGTGGGATGGGTAGCTCAACTCAACTGGTTAAGCTAGTTGAGCTAAGGGTTAAGGAGCAGGAGGTCCAGGGTCCATGGTGTGAATTTAAAATTTGGACCTAACTACTAAATGGTATGAAAATTTAAAGGGGAAAGCTAACATGTACCCTTAAAACATTTATTAGTGTACAAAGAGAGAAAGTCTTACTTGGGCACATTAAGGGTCCGTTTGTTACAGATTAAAAAATAGTTATTTTGATGCAAAATAATTTAGAGATTAGTTTTTAGAGATTTTTAGAAAAGTTGAATTTAATTTGTGTTTGTTTATTATAATAAAAATCACTTTTTTTTAAATAAAATAATCTTTAGTTTGTTTGGATACAACTTATAAAAGTGATTTTTTTTAATTACAAGCTACTCTTATAAAAGTGATTTTTTCTCTCCTCTAAAAAAATCTATTATTTTATAAGCTACTCTTAGTAGCTTCTCATTTTTAGTTGTTTTTTAATTATTTGTAGCTTCTGATTATTTTAAAAATCTGTAATAAACATATGCAAAACAATTAAAAGTAATTATTTTTTTAAAAAAAATGATTTTTTTCTAAAATAAGCTATAACAAAAACGCCTCTAAACAGTGTTCTCTGGCCACTTTCATTCCTCGAGACCAATTTTCTCACTTTCATTCTTAGATTTCTCAATTTCATTCAATTCCGAAATTCCTCAATCTTCAACTATGCTTCAGCCGCCGCATCTTCTTCCCTAACCTCTTCGCCACCGCTCTCTCTTCCTTCTCCGAGCTATCGCGTGATTTCACCTCATTGTCACTAAGCTTCAAAGACTCGCATCCGTTTTGATTTCCTTTCGATTTTTCCTAGTTGATTTTTCCCTAATTTTACTTCTTCGGTTGGGTTTCAGTTTGATTTCCTTCATCCCTTCACATATAAGGTAAATTGAAATTTGCAATTCAATTTTGTATCTAAGAGTTTACCTCATCTTATTATGTTTTCTCTTGTTGTTATGATGATTTGTGGTTATATTTCAAGGAATGTTTGTAACACAAGTGCTTATGTATAAGTACTTATCATGTTAAGTGCTTATGTATAAGTTTTCATAACCTATGTTGGAGAACTTACGATTTGTGGCTACATTTCAAGTAATGTTTGTGACTTGTGAGTGTGGTTATTTATGATACAAGTGCTTGAGTATTAGCTATTCCTATAAAAAGATAAAATCAATTCAAACAATTTTTGTATAAGTTATTAGATGTTTTCATAAGCTATCATGGAAAGTTTATTGAAATAAGCTGAAAAACAATTCTTTTGTTTGCTTTTCATTTGACGTCTTAGAAGACGAGTGGTTCATTGGTCGAATGTGACTTATTTAAGGTATTTTGCAGGGGCCATTAGCTTGGGCTTTGACTGATTGCGTTGCAGTTTGACACGTTGCAGGGGCCATTAGTGTTCTCATCCATCTTTTACCTGGTATGTTTTGGCCGTATATATATGTAATAATAGGGGAGCATCCATGATAATTTGTAGGCTAGTATAATGGAGTAAGAGTATTCTTTCTTTTCATTTTTTCTTTTTTATGCTATGACTTAGTTGGAGTTTGGAACTTAATTGGATCAATAGTGATAAATTAATTTAATTAGCGAAGAAAGAAGAACATGTGAGGCCAACTTCACCTTGGATGCCTTTTCCAATTTTGATTACTTGAAATGCAGGGGCCATGGTTGCAATTTATAAAAGTAAAATTGCAATGGTTGTTTTCTATTAGGCATTGTCTCGTTTGCATTTAGGACATGGATTATTTATTAGTTGTCTGCTAGAATAGCACGCGTTCACCAAAATTAGTAAGTTAGAACCGTTGGATGAAGATGAGATATATTATTATAAGTGAAATCATTCACACAATCAATCATATTAAAGTTCTTTAGTAAACATTTCATTTTTCATTGGATGATCCTATTATTTGACTGCGTTAACTAAAACTTAATGAAACTCTGTAATTGTGCTTTTAGTAGAGTTAAAAGATACAGTTTTCAATGGATATATTTTTCAAATTCCTCACGTGTTTAGGACATTGGTTAGTAGGATTCACATAGGATAAGGAGTCCTGGGAGACATGAACACTAAAGAGAAGATAGATGTTGTGAATGCATTGTTTAAAGCTGGGAAATATACAAAAGCTTCTAAAAGATATGAGAAGGTAATCAAAGATACATCGATATATGTCGCCCTCATCTACTTCAATCACTACAAAAAATTCGCTCTAGAGGTCATTGAGATATATAGTTATTTCTTTCTCTAGAGCTCATTGAAGCAACTGCAATAGCATGTTGCTATTCTCACTTTTATTCTCACTATATGGTTGGACTAATCAATTGGGATGCTTATCAGTTTCTGAATCTAACACGAAAGTTGTTGAATTGAGCCTACCTTTTTTTTATAGTGCATTTTGAGCCTAAATACATTTACTTTGAATTGAGCCTACTATTCTTCATTCCAATTAAGCAAATCCTGAGTTTCTTACCATTTGGTTTTTGTTCTCCTTTTTCTTTCCTAGTCTTTAATTATCTTTCAATTGCTATATTATTCAGATTTATAGTTTCAATCAAATTGTTACCAGACATGTACCCTTAAGAGCAGCTTTTGAAAGAAACAAAAAACAGAACAATGTTTGCCACGGTTAAAAGGGTGGCAAACTTTAATGTGTTTCTTTTTGTTACCCAGTACTGTTTTGCCATCGTGGCTAATTGATGCTTGGTTGTAAAAATGCTACCACGCATTATATTTCCGTGGCAAATACTAAATTTTGCAACGCCCCAAATCCCAATAGGCCACCCTCAAAATTAACGCGGTAAACTTTGTTAGTCATGCACTTTTAGCTACGCTTTTAACCGTGGCTAAATGGCGTGTTTTTTGTAATGGCATTAGATTATAAAATTAAAATATATTAAAATTTCATATCTTCAAAAGATATTTATGCGTATTATTTTCAACACTTAAAATTTTTGGTATATAGGGCCCGGAATATCTTATTTTTGAGATTACACAAAATAGTTTATTGCAAATAAACAAGTTTTTATGTTAATTTATAAGTTTCCACTAACAAAAATTGTATTTTTATAAACTAACTTAACAAATTTATAATAATACATAAAAACTTATTTATTTGCATAAGTTCAAAAATAAGTTATTTCAAACGGACTTTTATTTATTAAATTTTTTTGGCATATATAATATTAATATACCCCTAAAAAAATTATTTTAGGCCCCTGATTTTTAGGATCTAGGGCGGTTGCCCTCTTCTCCCTCCCTCTGCGCACAAAGCTAAATATAGTACTACTTCAATATTCCTCACTTGAATATCCAATACAATATTCTCCTTCCATCTCTTGTACTAAAACCAAATGGAATATGAATGTAGCCCTCTTAACATGGAATATGAATGTAGCCCTCTTAACATGGAATTCTATAACCATGATGAGGTATGTATGTCACATATATATACTTTCATAAATTTCTTTCAATTAAATATATTTTTTTTCAAATTAATTGTCCTTAATTATGGTTTTATTTCACTTAATTTGATTAGTTTTGTTTTTTTCATTCTTGAACTTGTAGGGATTATTAGAGGACTTGAAGCATTCTCTTTTGTACACAACTTTAGAGCTAGAAGCAACAATTGTGTCAGCTAAAGAAGAGATTACAAAAAAATAATGTGAATTAATTCATGCTAATGATCTTTTAAGAAAAGTCATTAAAGAAAGAGATGAAGCTAGAGCAAAATGTCAAAAATGCTTGAAAAACAAGAGTTTCAAATAGAGAACAAATCAGGAAGTGAAAATGAGCATTCAGCACCAAATTATGCTTCTTCTGATTGTGAAGAAAATAGTTCAACAACACTTCCAAGTTCCAACACAATTTCAAGCAGTGTTAGAATTAGCTGAAAAGAAACCATTGCCAGAAAAAGGTAAGTTTTTGAAGGCTGTGGTAGAAGCTGGGCCATTGTTGCAAACACTTCTTGTAGCTGGACCTTTACCACAGTGGCAACATCCACCTCTACAACTCAAATCCATTGAGATTCCTCCGGTGTCAATTTCTGTTAAGAGTCCCACATCAGTTGAGAGATAGTCTGACTAAGTGTTTATATACTAGAGGCAATCCTCACCTTACAAGCCGGTTTTGTAAGGATGAGTTAGGCCTAATACTCATTTCTAAGATGGTATCAGAGTCTCTTCATGATCCGCTGGGCCACCTGTTATAAGGTTTATGCTATCGGGCCACCCACCATTTTATATTCACGCACCAAGCTCAATAGTGCTTGGCGTGAGGGGGTGTGTTAAGAGTCCCACATCGGTTGAGAGATGGTATGACTAAGTGTTTATATACTAGATGCAATCCATACCTTACAAGCCGGTTTGTAGGGTTGAGTTAGGCTCAATACTCATTTCTAAGAATTTTGTCTCCAAATTCTTCATCTTTAAGCAAGAAAATGGATTTTTTTTACTCTCTTCAGGTTCTGATTGTTCTGTTTCAAAGTGTAGAAAAGTTGTTCAGCACTTACCAACAACACCTATTAGGGCCTCAAATAATTTCCTACCACATCCATCATTTTCATAAGAGGAGTGTAGGTGATATTAACTCTAACGCTCTTTTTTCTATTATTACTCTCTTTTATTAGGTGGAAATCAATGGTGGATTTCATGTTCTTATACAGTTAAATCAATGGTCGAGATCATTTAACATTAACTAAAGTAATTTGAATTGTATGATGATCAATTTGTATAAGCGTGTGATAATTTTATTGCAGGAATTCGGGTCTTTAAATTTCACTCAATAAAAAATAGCATCGAAAAGATAGAGTTAAAGTGAGCACTCGGTGTTAGTATTAGGATGAAACATGTTACTTTTGTGTATTCCCTCAACTTTGTGGAATCAAATTATGTGTAGTCGTGACTGCATGTAATCAGGGACCGTGAACCGTTACGATTTAGATTTTAAGACAGTTATTTAATTTTGTTTTAATATAAAAGTTTGAGTTGACATATAAACTGTTTGATTAAGATCGTACTGTCTAAATATCGTGACTGCATGACTGCACCTATCGTTAAATTTAATGAATCCAAACCAACTTTGTCACTATCTCAACAAACCCTGACCTACTTTTGTGTATGTTACACAAGAGAGAATCAATGGTTGACGTTTAATGTTTCTCTAATTATATTCTCATGTTTTTATGTATATAACTTAGTCAAATGAGGTTGAATTCTTAGAAAAAAAATGTTAGGAATTGAAAAATCTCATTTTAAGTTGTGACACAATTTTGTAATGTGGTAGGAGGGTGGGGTAACCAAGCTTCAAATGTTATGATATATATATATATGGTTTTTAATTGAAGGTTATTGTTGAGCTCGTGTTATTTTCCAAAAGTTGTTTGTTGCTTTCACATGAAGTACACTTCATTTAATTGTAGTGTCTGCCATTGAAGAGTACATCTAATCACACTCCCCATGATGAATAATGAGAAACATATTTTCTTTGGGTAGAAATTGAACATTACCTTATCTGGTGAAAAAATTCTATTTATCTATCTATTTGTAAATATTTTAGGCTATGGATGTTAAAATTTGTCTCTCCTTAAAACAATCTCTTACTTGCGATTATTAGGACACAATGAAATGAGTTTGTCTAGTACCTTACAAAAGTTTTTTTTTTAATAAAAAAATTAATAATTAATTGTTAGTGTTAATATTTTTCATCTTCGCTAAAACTTAAATTCTGACTCCTTTATCTGTAGTTTGAACTAGTTAAGCTACCCATCTTACACCTTAATTATTTGCCTATCTATGAAATGAAAAGCATACTTGTTTTTTTTTTAAAAAAAAAGAATTGTATTGTAGTTTACTTAATTAACAACCAATAAAAATTAGCCAATTAAACAAATATAATCAACCTTAAATCAAAGATTCACCTGAGATCGATGTTAACAAATATTGATAATTATTTTTTATAATGAGGCCTTTTTTATAATAATAATAATAATATATATATATATATATATATATATATATAGGGTCTTGCTAACGAGTGCTCCCGGGGCACTCTTTAAGCATTCCATTTAAAGAAACTTTTTATTCAAAAAGTTAAACACTACAATTTCCAATGCGTTGACTTTACGCATTCCGATAAAAATTCTATAAAAAGTTTACTATTTAAGGGCTTAAAGAGTGTCCGGGGGCACTATTTAGCATTTGCCATATATATATATATATATATATATATATATACTTTTTTGCAGGCTTAATTAAAACAAGGGCTTTGTCAGCTTTATAATTAGGCCGGCCCTAATTATCATCCAATTAAATTATGTATTTTGTTAGACATGCATTTGGGCAAAAATTATCCCATCATATTGGAGACAAACTCATTTTAATAGCTAAAGGTTACTCTTGTAAAAACATACTACTCTGTCCCAAAATATAAGCAAAATGAGGTCAATAAAAGTGAATGTATCTGGACTAAATTTTAAACCAAATACATCAACTTTCATTGATCAATTTTTGCTTATATTTTGGGACGGATGGAGTATGTACACACACTTATCTTACTCTTTTAGGGTCTGTTTGGTTCGGGGGTTTTGGAGGGGAGGTGAGGGGATATTTTAAATTAATTGTGTTTGGTTCAATTTTTAGGAGGGGAGGGGAGGTGAAAGGAGGTGAACAAAATACCTCCAAATCCCAATTTTTGCTTCCCCCCAAATTGGGGAGATTTGGAGGGGAGGGGAGGGAAGGAGAAAGATATCCAATCATATTGGAGACAAACTCATTTTAATAGCTAAAGGTTACTCTTGTAAAAACATATGTACACACACTTATCTTACTCTTTTAAAATCAGTAGAGATCTTGTACCAACAAAAAAATGAGTAGAGAACATAATTTAGTGAGAAAATTATGACATTCAAAATTTATTATAATCAACTTGCATATCATAACTCATAAAAACCAGTATAGATTGTCAAATTGATTTCCTTTCACTCTCGACCACTAATTGCAATTAGTCAATGAAAATCCCATGAAATAATAAGAGCTTATAGAACAATGATAGTAGAATATCATGGAGTGCACATGCAGATACAAATGACCCTATATTCTGTTACATTTTCTTTATCTGTTGAGGCCCATTGCTTTTCTAACCAGCTTAGCTTAATTATGTTACAAGGGCCGATTATATTGTTGATTTTATATTTTTGAAAAATAATATTGCATGTGATTGGTAGAGGTCACAACCGGATTCAAAAGCCCGACTCCCTAACTTGTGTACAAAACCTAAAGCAAAAACCTAAAAAAACAAAAAAACTACAGCAAAACATGGATGAAATTTGTGCAAAAAAAGTAATTTGTATAGACTAATGTAAAAAGTACAAATAACAGCTAAAACTGAATCCAGAAAGGAGATAATTGTAGATAAGTCAATGAACAACAAAATGGTGATACAATATATTCAAAAAAGAAGATAATTGACAAAAATTCAAGGAACGACAAAATGTTGATAAAATTGGGCCATAAACAAAATCTCAGAAAACTTAACATAGAAAAATAAACATAGGCTAGTCTTAAATTAAAATCCCCCCTTAGGTAGCACTTGCAAGAATCAGAATTTCCACTCATACAATGGCATTGGCAGCACTTGCAATCCTTGGCCAAAGATCAGCACACTCCTTACCAATTGGTCCAGTGATAGCAGACCCTACAACAAACATCATAAATAGAAGTTAAGAACAAAATCAATAACAGCAAAGAATCAATTTGGCCCCAGCAATAAACCGATTAAACCATACAAAGGTAAGAATGAAGCAACCTAACAAATAGGACAGGTGTTGTCCAGTTTTTATCTTCAGAAAAAGTAACCCCACAGAAACATGACCACATTATAACATGAGAATAATTTCTACACGCCAAAAACATTTTTAGACGCATCCAACCAAATCACACCAATTACATATTTGTAAAGATATTTTGGAACTACCTTAAAAGTGGCATTATTCAGTCCATTGATTCAATGCATATGTAAAAAAGTTTTACACTATCAGTGGATACAAATTAAATATTTAAAACATTAGTCAAAAAGCCGCACACTGAAGCAAGTGAATTAGTTTAATATAAAAATAGGATAAACATATGACATTAGAGATAGCAATAATGAATTCTAAGACCTAAACATATATCATAAATGAACAAATTATACCTTTCATTTCACCCTTAGGGTTCACAATAACACCAGCATTATCTGCAGAAAAAACAGTTCACTATAATTAGTTGATTAAATTAAGAAAACATTTTGGTGCTAAAATGGATATATCATGAGATTTACCAGCAGACAGGTAACACAATGCAAAAAAGAAATACACATCATGCTGTTTAAAACTGGCATCAACACAATTATATGCTTCCTATTGTGAATGACCAATCAAACAACAGGTCACTCAGCAATATATTAAAGAAGCAACACAAGTTGGATTGGCTTATTTGAGCAAGAATCTTTGGAAGAACTTATGAAAAAAGCTTATTGGCATTGTACATAAGTTGTTTTCACCTTATTTTTAGGTCACAAAAATATTATATAAAAACAGCTTATAGCTCATACAACACAACTTTGTTAAACATCATGCTATAAGCTGAAAAAAAGCTGTTTATCCGGGAGGACTAAAGTTATGCAAAGGAGTAATTTGAGATGCATCATCATTATTATTATTATTATTATTATTATTATTATTATTATTATTATTATTATTATTATTATTATTATTATTATTATTATTATTATTATTATTATTATTATTATTATTATTATTATTATTATTATTATTATTATTATTATTATTATTATTATTATTATTATTATTATTATTATTATTATTATTATTATTATTATTATTATTATTATTATTATTATTATTATTATTATTATTATTATTATTATTATTATTATTATTATTATTATTATTATTATTATTATTATTATTATTATTATTATTATTATTATTATTATTATTATTATTATTATTATTATTATTATTATTATTATTATTATTATTATTATTATTATTATTATTATTATTATTATTATTATTATTATTATTATTATTATTATTATTATTATTATTATTATTATTATTATTATTATTATAGCAACACGTAATGCTTAGCAAAAAGAATTATATTAGGATTTACCAGCAGACAGGTAACACAATGCAACAAAAATACACATCATGCTGTTTAAAATTGGAATTAACACAGTTATATGCTTCTGATTATGAATGACAAAACAGAACACAGGTCACTCAACATTATAATAATATTTCAGAAGCAACATTTAATTAAAATTAAACATAAAATTTATTTATTTATGATAATTTTACCTTCAAAATACATGAAGACGCCATCCTTTCGGTGCCATGGTTTACGCTGACGAACGATGACGGCAGGTAAAACCTTTTTCCTGAGATTGGGTTTTCCTTTCTTGACGGTGGCCATCACCATGTCACCAACGCAAGCTGAAGGAAGACGGTTAAGTCTACCCTTGATTCCCTTGACGGAAATGAGGTAGAGATTCTTTGCTCCAGTGTTGTCTGCGCAATTCACCGTCGCCGCCACTGGAAGACCCAGTGACATACGGAACTTGTTCCCGGCGGAACCACCACGACCTAATCATAAAAATTGAAGACGAAATTGATAAATAATCTGTCAGGAAAATACAATCAATCAAATCAAATCAAATTGAATAGTAAGGAGCAACGATTAAAAGCCGGCTAACGCACCTCTCTTCGACATGGTTGCCCTCTCTCTGCCGAGACACTTTTCACTAGTTTGTTTGTTTATATATGCAAAGGGAAGTAGGGTTTTTTTTCAGGTTTAGGGGTTTTATTTGGGTTGGGCCTTTTACACCTTATTGTATTCATCCTTTTCTTATGTTCTAGAGTTTCTCTTTTTGCGCCACATCATTTCTCACGCGCCCCCTAAAATATCGCAAACTTCAATTGCAATGAGTTACTCTTATTTCAGTTATCCTCTCTTACGGTTAAGTCTCAATTGTATGGGCCTCATGGTTCATATCAGTTTGAGCCTCAAATTCATCATAGTTAACGTCAAAATTAATGGTCAAGTCAGTGTTTTTGTAAACATAAGATAACTAGAGGGTAACGGTGCAATAAGTTAGAAACTTAACATATTGGGTTGGGTCTTTGGAGTATGCTCATCTCAAGTTCTCAGGTTCGATTATCTCTTATGCCAATTTCGGTGGGCTAGTCCATAAAGAGCAAAAAACTCAGTCTTAAAATGGCCCCCACATGTGGGCAGTGGGATTGGTCCCCTCGGATTAGTCAGCCCTAAGGTCGGATACCGAGTAAAAAAAAAAGAAAAAGAACTTAACATATTTTAAGAGTGGTTTGTGTAATTTGTCCTAACTTTTTTTCTTCTGAGTTATCATGATTTCGGTGTAAAGTTTTCATCATCGTTAGCGATGACTAATCTAAGATATACAAGGTGGGTTTACCCACCCAACCTAATTTTCTCCATAGCATGAATCATAAATCGAACCACGTAAAAATGACTAAAACTCTTACCACTTAAATCAATTCATTTGTCAAATTCAACTTTTATATGTCAAAACAAATGAATAAAAAAAAAAAAGAAACTTCACGTGGCACAAACAATGTCGTTGTTGTGCGCTTCTACCTCTTCCTCTCATCACCTCGTCGCCATTCCTCCGACAACCACTCGGAGACTCACCGTAAACCACTCTATCCGTCATCGCCTGAGCATGTCACTCGACAACAACAAAAACAATTCTAATATTAACTCCTCTTCCCTACTAAGTACCGTAACCAACCTTCTATGGGGCCGGTCCCTCCCTCCAGGACTTGTCGTAACCACCGTACGCACCGCATGGAACTCCACGTGGCATCTCATGATGTCTCAGCTCGCTCCCTCTGACCCCACCGGCGGATACTCCAGACCCGCTTCTAAATTCCGATTCTCTGGTCCTCCTTCACCGAATGGCCTCCATCTCTACGTCGGCCTGCCATGCCCGTGGGCCCACCGTACTCTCATAGTACGTGCACTCAAAGGATTAGAAGACGCTGTGCCGGTGTCAGTTGCGTCTCCAGGCAACGACGGGTCGTGGGAATTCAAACGGGTCGGTGTGAATACGGGTCGGGTAATCAATCCGAGTTTGGATAAAGCAAATGGTTGCAAGACTTTGAAGGAAGTTTATAGGCTTCGAAGTGGTGGGTATGATGGAAGATCAACAGTGCCAATGTTGTGGAACAAAGACTCCAAAGATGTTATCTGTAATGAAAGTTATGATATAATTCAAATTTTCAATTCTGGGTTAAATGGGTTGGCTCGTAACCCGGAGTTGGATCTTTCACCACCTCAATTAAAGGATAAGATTGAAGAATGGTATCAAGTGATATATCCAAATGTGAACAATGGTGTTTATAGGTAAGAAGAATGAGAAATTGAGACTTGTTCATTGATTATTTTTTTGTATCCGGTCCTAAGAGAGACTCAGACAGACTCATTCATTGATTACTAAATCAGGTATATTTGCAATTTGTATTTTAGGTGTGGATTTGCGCAGAGCCAAGAAGCATACGATAGAGCAGTGAACGAGTTGTTTAGTACACTAGATGAGTTGGAGAATCACTTGTCGAATTCGCGCTACTTGTGTGGAGACAAGCTAACACTTGTTGATATATGTTTGTTTACTACTTTGATTCGGTTTGATATTGCTTACAATGTTCTGTTTAAATGCACCAAGAAGAAGTTGTATGAGTATACCAATCTACATGCCTACATGCGTGACATTTATCAGGTGCTTGTTTTGCTAAAAAAATGTTTTGGTTTATCTATCATATATCATTTGTGTTGTTCATTTACCAAGATAAGTATGTGTTTTGTGTCTCGGACAGATTCCCAAAGTCGCAGATACTTGTAATTTTCAAGAAATTATGGATGGTTACTACAAAACACTTTTTCCTCTCAATCCAGGGAGCATTAGACCAATCATGCCTTCAACTTCAGAGCATGAAATTCTTTTCAGGCCTCATGGCAGGGAATCCCTATCTTCACCATCTAAACCAGTGTTTGTCAAATAGTGAACTATTATCTTTCATACTATAGTTCTGTGCTGATGTAAGAGTGTAATAGAAATAATGCAAGTATACAGCATACTTTTACTCAGATTAACAATTTTCACTTGGGGGGTTTTATCCATTTGTACATTAGCACCAAGCTTTGCAGCTTCTGTAACTCAACCAATATTTCTTCTCTAGTTCTCCCAATCACAGCTCAAATCAGATGATGCTTCCAACGATAATTTATGTTGTATCCGATTATAAATGCTAGGTATCACAATAAACATAAACATTTACGAGTTCAAAACCAATAAAACATAAACATAATAGAAAGTCAATTGCAACGAAGATTACAAAGCCCTTGCAAATACAGCAGTTGCAAATATCCAACTTTCATCAAAAGTATCCTTCAACGTCAATTTGATGTATCATGTGAAAATTGACATCTATGTACCAAAACGAAATAGCATTGAACAACCACTTTGATATCATTATAGCTGGAAACCAAACTGAAGATACGAGTATCTTAACTAAGGACCAAAATGACAGTTAATTCATTGGTCTTTCTGTGGACAATACTGCCCACAAAACTGTACAGAGTAACGTTTGCTCACAATAAACATAAACATTTACGAGTTCAAAACCAATAAAACATAAACATAATAGAAAGTCAATTCCAACGAAGGTTACAAAGCCCTTGCAAATACAGCAGTTGCAAATATCCAACTTTCATCAAAAGTATCAAAAGTATCCTTCAACGTCAATTTGATGTATCATATGAAAATTGACATCTATGTACCAAAACGAAATAGCATTGAACAACCACTTTGATATCATTATAGTTGGAAACCAAACTGAAGATAAAGAGTATCTTAACTAAGGACCAAAATGACAGTTAATTCACTGGTCTTTCTGTGGACAATACTGCCCACAAAACTGTACAGAGTAACGTTTGCTCACCCACAAACGTTAAGTTCCCAAAAAGAAAAACCAAAAAACGCATCACTGAAGTAGGCTGGGTCTTGTTACTACACTCATCCAGGGCCTGGATGAGACCACAAAATGGTTTAACGCAGCATGTCTATCATCCAGCAATTAACGCAGATCTAGTTGATCCTGCATCAGAAAAAAGAAAAGAGTTCCGCCGAAATCAAATATAAGTTTGCTAAGCAATGAAATGAAACCAATCAGAGCATAAGCTCTATGCGCATTATTATACACTCCAAAAAGCCAATAAGTTGCCTCCCAATTTCTACAACAAAGTAAATTAAATTTTAAAAATAAAATAAAAATTAAAACATCCAATGTGATATGGGATAATGGGGGCCTTTTCAACAACTATCAATCCAGCAAAAGATTACGTAGAATGCGGAAAGCTTAATGAATAATGATCATTCTGGCTGAAACTTGAAGTACACAATGCAAAACAAAAATCAGCAACAAATTAGAGAAGGCTGTAGCATTGAAATTAACAGCATCCAGAGAAAAGATACGGACCACTCTTTTAGGGATAAAAGTTAAAGAAAAAACACTATCCATAAGCGAGAAATTGAACCTACTGTTTGATCGCTTCATATTCCTGCAGAACTTGCTGCCACATTTGCACTGAAACAGTTTAACAGGTTGATCATGGTCATCAAAGTCAATGCCATAGTCCTGCAGAAACACCATAAATATAAGCTTCTATTCAGAAAAAAAAACATTCTAGATTAATGAAATGATTTGAAGAACTACAAAAATGAATAGGCACTTCTCAGTATAACCTTACTAAATAGTCCGTCAACCAACCAATGTACATAGCTTTGTCAATTACGTAGCCATGAAAAACTAGAAAATAACTTCAACTATAAATAAATTATCTTAACCGTGTTAATTATTAATCTAAGTTGTTCACTACTTGAAAAAAGATAGTAATTAATAAGCACCATAAACTGAATATTTTATGCAATGTAGGACCATTCACAAAAAACCATAGTACATAGTAAAACTTACCCAAGTGAGCTCTTCCTGTGCAGCTATTTTTCTGGTAGTGAAAAGGGCAAACTGCAAATTTTAAAACATCAAAAGCATTGGTAAGCAAAATTGCTAGACAGTTTAGAGTAACAACAAAAGGTAAGTAAAACAGCTTTTCGGACTTAAAGTATCTCCTCACATGATGGTAGTAACGATCTGGACACTCCATTTGAATTGGGATTTCAACCAAATTTGCATCAGAACATCTGGAAAATTAAATAGAGTTGTTACAGAATATTCTAAATTACCAAATAACATTCAAATATTTGCCGAGGCGCTGTTTGGCAGAAGTCAAGAGTTAACATAATACAGTCACGAGTATCTATACATTAGAAGCATGTGAATGAAACAAAGAAAGATCCTTTCATATGCAGTTAACAATATTTTGTCTCTATAAGTATAACTAGTTAGATTTTACTGCACGGCTATGAGAGAAGTAATAATACTTAAAGAGCATACAAGAAAGTAAGCCCAGTTTTATAGAGATAGGAATATTGCAATTGCAATAGACAAACAGTTATGCGAGGCAAGATAAGGAAATGGAAGGTAAATCAGACCGAGGAGGATATTCCAACAGTTTGGAGTAGGGAGAGATCAAGGAAAACTGTAGTTCAAACCATTAAAAGAATTAATATTAAATGGTCTATCATTATATATGATTCGTTATAGGTCACTTAAAGCATAGTTTGATGATGAATGTTGCAGACTAACCTAGTGAGAAAAGGCTCTGAATCATTTTCAAATATCAATGGAAAGTGCAACCAAGTAATGAATGTCAGTTTTTAAGATAAAACCAATATTTATTCCATATAACTTGCAAACAGCAAGTAAGCTTTGCTGTTTAAAACATGGCAATCAAGGTTAGAGCAGCAGAATTTCAACTTTTCCAGTCCCATGGTTCACTTAATTATTGTTTCTTTATTTTCCCTAGCTTGAATTTTAAGGTGTCAAACTTGAAACAATAGGTAAGAAATTCAATACCTGTGATTGATAAATCTAGCAATGTTGCCAAAGGACGCTGCATCTATGCATAGAGCTTCTTCGTCCTTCACAAATCCTGAAACCCAATCCGCATCCAGTAGAATTGGGTGTGTAGATTTACCATTTTCAGCGCATTTCATATTCCTCTCATGCAACTCTTTAATAGTTAAAATTTCTCCAACAAATTCACACACAAATGCTCCTTTTGGCAGGTCCTCTAGGGTACGAAGTCCCCATCCTTTTCCTTCGGAAGTGAAAAATACCTAAGTTTAAAATATTCATCAGAGAAACCATTATACACTATAAATACAATGCATAAGAACATCTTAATACAAATTACTTGAACACTCACCTGCAAGTTGTATGCTACTCCTCGCTGGATAACGCGGTTGGCACATTGTTTCCCACAGCCACATTTGCTCCAACATTCTTTAATAAACTTTCTCTTCAGGTGTCCTTTACACGGTTCCAAACAACCATCATTCTTGGACCTTTCAAGTGGACAATCTTGGCAATAAAAGCAATGTTGTTGAGGGTTGTGACTAATAGCAATGCACTCTTCCAAAAATTCTTCCTTCATTAGGCCTCGAGCAGTATATGCAAATCCGCCCCCAGTTTTATCTATACAGGCACAATTTGTTGACAAGATACAACTTCCGATACAGGAACAGCAGTCCTTGGCCCCAATACGAGATAAAGAAATTTTGACACATGCATCTTGGAACACAAGGTTTTGGGGTATGTAGCTGAAAGGTGGTGGGAAATCATCAGTAGTTTCATTCACCCATGAAATTTGATTATTCTCTTCTCCTTTTGTAAGGTCGTTAACGTCATGAAAAGACCTTATATCATCTGCTGTAAGCTGATGATTTGGAACAACCACTAAACTGAGTGAATTTGTAGACATGGGATCCTCCGGCTGCAATCTAACATCACTTTGTGGAATATCATCTGTCTTGTCCATCATAGAAACTAGTACAGCATCATCCAAACTACTCTGATGGGCTGGCAAAAAGGGGCCTCGAGGTGAAACCAAGGCAGAAAAAGAATTAACTTGGAGTGATCCATTTGATGAGTGAGAACCTGTGTCCAAATCCTTACTGCCCCCAATGCCGGCAGTGCCATTAACATCTAATTCCTTTGACACATCAATGCTTGATCTTGTCCTAGAACCTTCTTGTGAATCATCATTTGAATCAGTAGTAAATTCCAACACGCAATCACATATATCTCTCAACATTTTTGTGGCCGAAAAAGTTGGGTCAGTAATTTTATATGATCGCAGACATTTATCCTCCATCATCTTTAGAAGTTGTTCCTGAGTAGGCATGCGAAAATTTGGTCCCTGAAGTGCTGAGCTGCAGCTCAGAGAAAGTTTAACTTCTCCCTGAGCTGAAGAGGCTATCACAACATCAGAAGCCCCTTCTTTATTTGTGTTGTGATTTGATGACGTCATAGAGACATTGCCACCTTGCTGCTTTCTAGTAATGCCATTCTTCATTGACGAGTGCCTTAAACTTGATGGTTCTTCATTTAAAAATAAAAATAAAAAACTTTAAAAGATGAATGTTAATTGGCAACAAAAGAATTAAATTAAAAGTGGCAAAACAATAATGAAAAAGAAAAATAAATGAAATTAGACAGATTCAGAGACCAAACACTGACTCCTAAAATACAAGCAGTTCCCACCGGAGAGTATATTATGCAAACATTCTAGAAACTCATAAATCAGCAAACACTTGCATATTGTTTATGGAAAATAGTGTATATGAACAACGTGCCTCACTTCTATAAATTTTCAGTTGACAACATGATACAATTATGCAATGGGATATGGTCAAAATCAGTTAAACTAATAAATAAATGTGCATTGACTTTATTCTTTTCAAGTACTGTGACAGTAAAATCCTGTATTTTGTAAGAAAATGTTTACATCTAGCAACCATACACAGTACTTACTATTGGTTTGAATAAAAGATGGCCAAGTTTGGATTGTAGCCTGCACCCCCTGTTAAGAAGTCTCGCATCGGTTGCGATATGGTCTGACTAAGTGTTTATAAACTAGAGGCAATTCTCACTTTACAAGCCGGTTTTGTAAGGTTGAGTTAGGCCCAATACTCAATTTTAAGATGGTATCAGAGCCTATCCACGATTTGCTCCACGATTTGCTGGGCCACTTCATCGGGCCGCCTGCAATCAGGTTTCTGATCGGGCCCTCCACCATTCATATCCGCGCCTCAAGCTCATAGCGCTTGGCGCGAGCGGGGGTGTTAAGAAGTCCCACATCGGTTGTGATATGGCCTGACTAAGTGTTTATAAACTAGAGGCAATCATCACTTTACAGGCCGGTTTTGTAAGGTTGAGTTAAGACCCCCAAAGACATAGTTCCATCCACAAATAATACAGTTAGCAAAACCTAGGTGGGTGGGTGGGTGGGAACATAAGTTTGAATCACAAAACATGTTTTGAAAAGAAGCAAAACAAAGTTACTTTTCTGACGAGTAAAATCAAAGTTTGCAAACTATAATCCAAACATGCCAATCACAACTAAGATGCCAAAAAAAATATATTGATATTAAGCTATAGTTCATTGAATACCAGGGGCAACCATTGCAATGGGAACCTCATAATCAGCTTCATCAACAGGCTCCGGTTTAGGTTCCGTCATTGTATAAGCATGAGGCGTTTGGTAGCTTGGTAACAGAAACTTTCCAGGTTCAACTGTTGGATGTTTAGATGGAGATGCTCTTTCAGATACATGTCTTCTCCCTCCAAGAGAAACTTGAGGCAATGCAGGTTGCTTTCCCCTGTCAGAACTGGTATTCCGTATAGGACTTGGACGTCCTGCAATCCTCACATTTTCCTCAGATGACACTGCTTTGTTTTGAGACTGCTGTGCAGAGCATCCCTGAAGTGCATTGGCATTTTCTATGTGAGGCTTCTTTGATGGGGAAGAAGCTGAACTAGGGGAATTGTTCTCTCCTCTTAATCTCAATCTTTTCAAAGGTCGAGCAGATTCACCATTTATCGGAGCTTTTTCAGCCTCCGTCTCTTCTTCCTAGTTGTATGAAAAAGCAGAATACATTTTCAGCAGCTATAGACATAAAATTAATAAAGTAATGCAGATAACTTGCCAACAAAGAATGATGAATGTTATGTACATTAATAACTCTCTTGTTTTTGTTTTGCTGTTCTGGCTCCTGCCAAATAAAACCCGAAAATAGAAGTAAGTTCACAGAAAAATCATATATATATATATATATATATATATATACACGCGCGTGCGCACACACACATACACAGAGAGAGAGAGAGAGAGAGAGAGTCCGTGTGTGTGCAGCCACAGGTGAGAGCAGGTAGAAAATAAAGTGAGAAAAACACCTCAAAATTATCGCCTTCTTCAAATATAGCATCCAGAAGAGCTCTGTAGTTCTCTTCCTCGATAAGTTCCCAATTTTTATCATACAATTTGAGGAGCTTTTTTAACACCGATTTTACTTTTGCTTCATCAATCCCAAGAGCTCCCATTGCAGTTAAGGCCGCTGCTATTTTTGGATTTGGCCTTGGCGCCATTTTTAACCAACCAACAGTTACTTTTGCTACAAACAGCCAAATGTAAAAGATAGAAACAAATACACCATATGATGATTTATGAGTAATTGAGCAAGAAGACCTAAACATTGTTGTAATAATAAAACGAAAAAATCAGTTATTACCCAACATTTCAGTAACCTGGAAGGAAAAAAGCACTGAAAACACAGATATCTCATTAAACAAAACCCTAGACAAGAATTAATAAAATGAATTAAACAACAGAAAAATGTATGCATTTTGATGTATCTACTACAACTACAAAAACCTATTAGCTTTATATCATATTTAATAAGGGCCCATCTGTAAGAAACAATGAATATAATTTGTTCATTTATTTTTCACACCATCCCATTTGGATTAGCTTATTTTTCAGCTTTATGAAAAATAACTTGTGCTAATAACATAAGCTTTTATGTTAATACTTGTATAAGCTCAAAAATAAGTCAACCCTAAAACCTTCAATGATTAAGAAATAGAACAAAAACCCTTACTAAAAAGCATCCAAAATCATGATGATGAGAGGGAATCAAAAAGGAGTAATTTAACTTGTCAGCCAGTGAGTCACCCTAATCTTTATATTCTTGAAATTAAAAGTGAAAAATAAACAACATTACATAAATGAGTTCGTTCAACTTTGAAAAAGGATAATTTGTAAAAGAAATCACTTCTGTTTATGCATGCACTTGCTTACTTACAGCGATAGAAAGAAAGAAATAACATGCAATGAAAGAATCGGAAAAAGAAGACATTGATTTCATTTTACCAAATGAAAACCCAAAAGCACATACATAGCAAAGAAATAATATATAAAAACACACACTATATTTGATGGTAAAAAGAAGAAAACAATGAAGAGAAATAGACCTAGGGTAAAATCGGAGGAAGAGGAAACAATGTCGTTATCGAGGGTTCTGAGAGAGAATGATCTGGTGAAAGAAGAAGCGAGCGAAATGAAGTTAGTGAAGTGAGAAAATGAAAGAAATTAAATGTTGTGGTTAGTTAGTTAGTTAGTTAGGTGAATAATGTCAAGTGAAAGAAAACGGAAAATGAAGGGTTCAAGCTGGAAAGGTTACCTGGGTGGGTTTTCTATCTTCCCCAAACTCACTGAAATGGTTATTGTTAATGAATGAATGAACTCAATGGACTAAGTTTGGGGAAAATAAATAGGGCAGCTTTGATTTTCTTTTTATTCGTTTTTTTTTAATTAACCCTCACATAAATAAATTGAAGTAGGTGTTTTATGCTAATAAGACATCAATTAAGTTCAGCTATATATATCCAAGTTAAACATTAATAATTTTTTATCAAAAAGTAATTTTGATTATTTTAATTTTCAAATAATTATATTTTAGATTACTACTTTTAATAAATTATATTTTAGGTTACCCATATTCTTATCATTTACTAAAAAACAATTTTCACAAATTCTATTCATTTTTTCTTACGGATTCATCTTTTATTTCTCCGTAAGATCAATTATTTTCGCCGGCGCTTCTCAATAGAAACATACAAGAGAATAAAAAATAAAATCAATGTTATCTAGATGAGCCGATTCTGAAACAAACGTAGTCGAAACAAAATTATGAAAGACAATTGTGAATAGGCCGATGATGGAGAAGTGATTCTGGAGCCTAAGAAAGCGGCGATCTTCAAGGATCACAAGTGAAGCAGCGACGACAAACGAAGCGCTGGCTTCCAAATTTGATCTTACGGAAAAAGATAAAAAAGAATCCGTAAGAAAAAATGAATATGATTTGTGAAAAATGTTTTTTATTAAATGATAAGAATATGGGTAACCTAAAATATAATTAATTAAAAGTAGTAACCTAAAATATAATTAATTAAAAGTGGTAACCTAAAATATAATTATTTTAAAATTAAAGTAGTAAAATTATTTTTTGGTAAAAAATTATTAATGTTTGACTTGGACACATATGGCTTAATTTAATTGGTATCATGTCAGCATATGGTATATACCATCAATTTATGTGAGGGTAGAGAAGTGGTCACCTTTTTTTATTATTTTTTTTCTGACGTAATTTTGTTTTTATGTCATTTATAATTTTATTTATTGGGTTAAATATGTTTTTGGTCTTATAGTTTCCTATAATTTTCATTTTAGTCCGTGAATTTTTTTCCACACTTTTTAGTCCCTGAAGTTTTTTGCGTCAATGTTTTTAGTTCATGCTCTTTATTCAAGTAGTGTATACTTTCACATTTTTTAATGATTTTTTGTATTCATGTTTATAATATTATAAGAACATCTCCGATAAATAAAATTTGAACTTTTTAACATGAGATGAATTATTTATGAACTTTTTATGTGCGAAAAACTAAAAATTCATATTTAATTCATCATTTGTTAAAAAAATTTACTTTTGTAACATATATTCATATAATGTACTAAATATGACCGCAGGAAAAAAAATTTAAATTTAAAATTGTATGCACGAGTTGAATGAAAAGTAGGGACTAAAAACATTGACAGAAAAAACTTCAGGGACTAAAAAGTGTGAAAAATATCTTTAGAGA
The DNA here is from genome assembly GCF_020283565.1 of Trifolium pratense. Lineage (NCBI taxonomy): Eukaryota > Viridiplantae > Streptophyta > Magnoliopsida > Fabales > Fabaceae > Trifolium > Trifolium pratense. The sequence goes on along the minus strand of NC_060059.1, from coordinate 45,230,186 downwards.
CTAAAATGAAAATTCTGAGAAATTATAAAGACCAAAAACATATTTAACCCTTATTTATTTTTAAGAGATAAAATCACAATTAGTAAATAAATAAATAAAGAGATAAAATCACAAGTACCAACAAAATTTACACAATGCTTATAAAAAATTACATATAGTGCGATAAAATAATTCTTTCTTGTTGTCAAGATAATGGACACTCTCGCAACAGACACGACAACATGTAGCACTCGATTTGTTGATGGTCAGTCTCATACACAATTAGCCACTGTTAACTTTAGGGTCCGTTTGATGGCTAGCATAAGATAATGACGGAATAGGATACAAAGTTGGATAGAGACATGATATGATATAAATAGGATTATCATTTATACTATCATGTGTAACAAATAGAATAGGATATATATTATAATTAAATGACAAAACAACCCTTGTAATTCAATTTCTTTTATTTTTTTCAAGTGAAGTGATTTTTTTTTTCTTTCAAATTAACTTGTGTTATTTTTTTATTTTATTTTATTTTTTACTAAAACTTGTATTATTTTTTAATAACGTAAAAATGTAAACTTGTAACCCAGCACCACCATTAACACCGGCTTATCATCAAATTGAAACCCTCAAACACCATTATTAACAACTCCATTTGAAGAGGAGTGCTAGCAACACACTCCAATAACAAACACACTCTAACACACTCTCTTTTATTGGTTAAAATTTATATGGGTCCCATAAAAATTATATGGGTCCATATTTTTTTATGGGACCCATGTGAATTTCAACCAATAAAAGAGAGTGTGTTGGAGTGTGTTTGTTAAAGAGTGTGTTGCTAGCATTATTCCCATTTGAATTCATTATATGGTTTTTGATTGAAGAAAGTGGGGATGGAAAATGGGTTTCAATTTTATGGGGGTGTTGGTTGAAGTCTTGAGATTGGGATTTTGATTGGATTGGATTGGAAAAAGGGTTTATGTAAAAGAGAAATTTGTTTGCTTGAATCGAGAAGGGTGGTGGTTGAATTAGATGAAAAAGAAACTCAAGAGAGAGAGAGATGAAATAGAAGAAAAGATTATCTGTTGTGCTACATAGGGCGAAATACGAAAACGGTTGTTAATTTTTATTCTTATAGATTATTCCTAACCCAGCCTCATGATAGAAAATACAAAGGTCGATCAGGATATGATTAAAAATAGAATTAAAATATTATATCCAATTGGTGCATCAAAAGAAAAATATGAGGAGGACATGATATATTTATCATTTCCTATATTCCTATCATGGCCATCAAAGGGCCCTTAGTTTATATATTTTATACGTTTTCGGTTGGGTATTCGGATGGACTTTACACATGATCCACTTTTTTTAATTATTTAAATATTTGACAAAATATTTTTAAAAAAATATTACACCTGTTCATATCATTATCACAAAGTAAAAAAAATACTACAAACAAAATACTTCTTTATGTGTAATTTAAAGTTACAATATATTTGGAAAATAAAGAATTGTACTCTCTAATTGAATATAAATAGTCAACTTTGCTCTATTCTCTCTCATAGCGCTTTTTTCCACAACTAATGAACAATCGTTAACAACCAACATCTCCGCCGGTTTGAATTTTTTGCCATAGAAAATCCGATTTTATCTAATGACAATGTCTTGAAGCTTCTTCTCCACCAAATCCATTTGTCACCAAGTCAAACACAAACCCAAAAGTGCAACAAAAGAGATGTTTGTTAAAGCTCTGGATAACGCGTGTTTGACATACCATTTAGTCAACTCCCACAACCATGTGCCAAAGGCGATAGAATCACAGTCACCATTAGTATTTAAGAGGAATATTTAGCAGGAATCAGAGCTTGCAAACATAACCTACATGACTGGATCATTTGGCCAAAGTGTGCAATATTGTTGTGTGTTGAGGTCTTGAATAACAAGTTGCAACCTATATGGAAACACTACAAGAAAAATTCAATTTCCTAACATGCCCTCAACAAAGTTTGAGAAAGTTGATGGAACCTTTCTTGGCGAACTAGTCCGCCATTGAATTTTTTTTTCTACCCCTACATTTATCTTTTTATCCCAACATATTTTAAAATATTTTCATTATACCTTATCTTTTTCTAGTATATTTTATTTTTTATTTTTTACTGCACCCCCTTCAAACACTGTTCCGGTATGTTAATTTTATCGGAATGCTTTTAAAGTGCTCGGGTGTGCAAAAAAAATTGGAATCGTTCTCCTATTTACCGGAACACTTTTTTAAGTGTTCCGATTTGTATTAAATTTGGATTTGTTCTATACCGACAAACTTGTGGGAAGATTTCCGGTAAATTAGCTTCTTACCCACTACAGCCGCCATCACCCCATTTCTTCCTTAGCTTTGCAACCACCATCTTTGTATCCTCCATAACCCCAATCCCACCATCTCTTTCTCAACACAGATCTTATTTGCCAATCACTACTTGAAGCTTTCCCAGTTCTCACTACCAACCTCGTCGCCTCATCCCTCTATGCTTGCAAGGTATCAGCGCCGGCAATAAAGCTTCTCATCTCACTCGATTTTGACACGTCGCTTTTCAAGAAAGAAAAAACTTTTTTTTTTGGTTAAAGGAATAACAAAAAAACACTTATTGGTGTGTTTCTTCATACTTTAATTTTTTATTTGGTTTGCAGAATTATTTTTACTTGGATTGTGTTTTTAATCATATTAGAGAAGATGAAGCCCTTGATTTGGATTTTACAAGACATGACATGAATGTTTTAGCTTTTCCCATAGAAGAATTGGATCTTGAACTGAAAACACACTAAACAAATAACACATGTTGTTTCTTCGATATGATTTTGTTTGTTCTATTTCTATTTCTTTGTTTTTTCTTGTTTCTATTTCTTCCGCCTTTGATTTTATTTTCCTGTTGGTGGTGATTGAATATGGTGGTTGTTTGTGAATGAAGAAGATGCAAGACATTCCTTTTTCAATTTGGTGATTAAAAAGAATAATAAAAAGGGTCATGCTAACCAGTGCCCCGGGCACTAGTTAAGAAACTAAAAAGGGAAAGAAAAGAAAAAAATTGCATTGAAAAAACAAAAATTTAAACTTTTAAGATGTTGACTTCACAAGTTTCAAGATAATATTACTATCTTTAGTTATCTTAACCAGTGCCCGGGGGCACCGGTTAGCATTTTCCTAATAAAAAACCAAAAGGCTTATTTTGTTTTGAAGGAACAAACCGGATGACAAGTTTTTCCGGTATAAATGTTGGGGTGAAAATTAAATTAGGTAAAATTGGAATATCAACTATCAAGTGGTTTGTAGGGATAAAGGTATTAATTATTGTTGGGGTGGAAAAAAAATTCCTAAGTTTACGTATTAATTTACGGAAGAAAAAAAAAAAAACCTAAGTCAATTCACTAACTAGAGAATTATTCTTGACGATTTTAACATTAATTTCATTTTCTTCATGATTTGCATCTCTTTCTCTATCAAACCCCAGTCACATGAATTTCATTCTTCTTCGTGTTATTGGTTAATCACATGAATTTTGACTTACTTATTGATTTTGAATTGGGGTTAATCGGTTGATGTTTTGCTTTCTAATTCGAATCAATACTATTCGATCTAATTTGAAAACATCTGGTGTTGTAAAACATTATATACATACAAGTTAGATATTTGAAATAAATTTAGATTATATTTCTCTAAAACTAATCACACATGTTATACTTACATATCAATAGATCTCATCTCTACAACTCCAAGATAACTAAAATCCATCACTACTAAGATAACTAAAATCCGTCACCACTGCCACACCAAAACCACCCCTAGTTTTCATACCTAGACATGTAAAATCCGGCAATTTTACGTGTTAATGTGTGATTTTAGCTCACACATGACCATTTTTTTAAGGCTTAAATGATCAATTCGTCCCTGTAAGTTCGCAAGTTTTTAGTTTTTGTCCTTGTATCTTTTTTTGTTTTAAAATAGTCCCTGAATGTGTAAATTCTATTGGTTTTGATCCATAACGTTAAGTGTCGTTTCAAAAATGTTGACGTGGCAAATAGAGACTGACGCGGCAACGTGTGACATGGCAAGCGAGGATGATGTGTCAATGACGATGCCCAGTCATCCACTTAGAGGGACCAAATCAAAAAATAAAATTGCAAAGAGGGACCAAAACCAAAAAAACGAAATTAAAGCCAAAAATATATTTTTCTTCTTTTTTCTTTAAACTCAGAAATTGACTCATATTTCTCTGAACACATAAATTGCAAAACATGTTTTAATGGATGCGATTTGAGAGATTCAAAAGAAAAAAATGAATAAAAACGAGTCATTTTATCTTAAAAGTTTGTGAATTTTTTGGTTGACATTTGAGGATATAATGGAACTCAAATTTTACAATATATAAAGTTGTTTGATTAAAAATTTATGTCAAATTTTGAAGATGGTGATTAGTAAATTAATATGGTCTTTTGATTAAATCAAAATAAATGGTATCAGGAAACTCAATTTTTTGTCGGTTAAAAAGTTTTATGAAATTTTAGGTTGGGGAGAAGAAAAAAGAAGAAAATATCATTTTAGTACATTCAACACAAATTTATGAATTTAGAGAAATATGAGTCCATTTTTGGGTTTAGAGAAAAAAATATGAAAAATATGTTTTTAGGTTTAATTTCATTTTTTTGGTTTTGGTCCATCTCGGCAATTTTATTTTTGGATTTGGTTCCTCTAAGTGAATGACTGGGCATCATTATTGACACGTCATCCTCGTTTGCCACGCCAGCCTTTGTTTGTCACGTCATCATTTTTGTAACGACACTTAACGTTAGGAACTAAAACCAAATGGATTTGCACATTAAGAGATTATTTTAAAACAAAAAAAGATACAGGGATGAAAACCAAAAACTCGCGAACTTACAGGGAAGAATTGATCATTTAAGCCTTTTTTTTTAAATATAAATGATAATTTTCATCCGATAAAAACAAGACACATGAAAAAAAAAACATGTTAGCATTTTTTGGGTCAAAATAGGTTAAAATTCGCATGAGGGACTACTAATTGAAAAATGGAATAAAAATAAAGGGTTAAAGTCGCACAATTAAAACTAGGGATCAAAATTGAACAATTGGAAAATTTAGGAGGAAAAAGCGCATTTAACCATTTTTATTTTTGCTGCATTAGGAGAGGAAAGGCTAAGGACAAGATAAGTTGCAATTGCCAATTGGTATCAAGGCAGCAACCATACTTTGTTTGCTGTGCAAAAACATGACCAAAATAAAGCATGTAAACCAACAAAAACGGTGACACAAATACTATGTTTTCCGGGCATAATTACTACCCGAAACAGAGCATTTGATCTGGAAGGAAGTTTTGTTATTTCATGTACAATTCAATCAATCAGCTCCCAAATTATGGGATCACAGAGGATTGTTAGTAGGCCTCCTGTTGTAATTCTACAGAAGTTAATCTCAGAGTACTATTGGTTATGTTCAGTACTAGTTTGTCATAACATGAAACTTTGTCAGCCCTGTCATAACCAATCTAGTTTAGAATACTACAGTTGCAATTACAAGGAATTAAACCAATAAATTCTAAAAAGATCATTGCTATTATGTAAGTGCTCACATCCAAATCCATCAAACTTGATGCAAGTACTTTCCACATTTTGATATATTGTTAACCGATGATGTTGTGGATTATCCTCTTCAGTCAACTCAAAATTGAATACCCTAACCAAGAGAGGTATGAGTGTGGTAGTAGGGAGATAAATGAAAGAAACAAATAAATGACAAAAAGAAAACTAAAAATGAGATGTACTTGGAAAATCCCGTTCACATATTGTATTTTTGCACTGAAATAATTTAAAATCATTATTCCATCAGGGAATGCATGACAGTAAACTAAAATAACAAATAACAAATAATTCCAATAAAAATTAAGCTTTTAGTATTCATAACATAGTAATATCTATATATAACTGGAAGTTTAATTAGTTTTACTCCCCTGGTGTTGTGAACAAATCCAAAGCATTCCTCATTGCTGCTGCTGCTGCATAAAAAACTGAAGTTTCCTGCCTGGTAAAAGAGTAACCTAGAGTTATTATTATTGAATCAAAATGAAAACTTTATGAATTTGAGTATGAAAAGATTAGAATGATACACATATAAAATATACCTTGTTTTTTGTTGAACACCAAGGTTGTTGGAGCGAAATTGAAAATTGAAGTTCTTACACGCTAGGTTTAAAGCAAGTTAACAGGTAGCAGTCTCAGAAGATGATGCCATGTGCAGTGCAGAAGAACAGTAGAAGATGAAATATGATGCTCTGTAAGGCTTAAAACTGGTTTAACCAATAATATAAATCTTATCCATTTTCAAAATAATAACAGATGATAGAATTATTGCAATGAGAAACCCTAGAAACAGAACAATACAGTTATCAATCAATGAACAATAAATCTCCGCATACAAAAATAAATCTATTATCACTTGTTGGGAGGAGTACCGAGGATACTAGCCTGCTGAAGTTCAAGATCGTTGAGCTGCTGTTCACGGTCCATCTCGATGATGAGAGGAACAACGAGGACAAGGAATGTGGTTCCGGTAATCCAAGCAGCTTTACCGGTGGAGATTTGGGAGGAGTCGGAGGCGGCTTTCTTGTTATAGGAGACGACGGAGGAGCGTGATATGTTGTTGATCCAGAAATTGGAATTGGATAGTCTGTCAGTCAGGTAGAGAAATACCGCCTTTTCGACCTTCAGACGCCATAGCCGAACAAAATTGGAAACAGAAACAGCTACTAGGGTTTAGTTTTGCCCCTTCGTGTTTTCTGTGGCAAAAGTTAATATGCATAAGGGTGTTTTTATGCACAGTACATAAGTCAATTATAGCCATTTGATCATGGAATTGTTTTGCCACGTGTTACGATCTGAATGTGTGACACTGTGAGCCTTGTCACACACGATCACACTCAGATCACACAGCTGCGAAATCGCTCGTCTACGCCGTCGCCGTTTCAAAGCTTCTTCTCCATCGTCTTCTCCGTTTCAAAGCTTCTTCTCCGTTCTCTCCATCGTCTGTTCATTGTAGTACTAGAGTAAGCTTCTTCTCCGTCGCTGTTTCAAAGCCTCTTCTCCATCGTCTTCTCCGTTTCAAAGCTTCTTCTCCGTCGTCTTCTCCATTCTCTCCATCGTCTGTTCATTGTAGTACTAGAGTAAGCTTCTTCTGATTTTGATATTCATTTTGATTTTGTCTGAACTGAATGTTGTTTTGATTTGAGAATTAGGTTTCATCATTCATCACCATTGATTTTGATTCTGATTTTGAGAATTAGGTTAAACTAAATTGAATTTTGATTTCATCATTCATCACCATTGATTTCACATTGACAGAAGAAGATTATGTTGAATTGAATAATTTAGGAATTGAATAATTGCTAAAACCATAAAACCATACTTATGGTTTCAATGTTATATTTTCTCTTTATTTTGATAATGTTTACTCTTTCCTAGTTTACTATTTAGATCTATCTTCTGAATGATGGTGAAAAAACATTGGATTTTCTTTGAAATAAGATCTTAGCAATACAGTAAGATCCTGAGAAGTCAGAATCACTCACCATGATGATTCTGAAACAAACCTTCAAAAACATTATTACATCAGTGTCTACTTTTTTTGTACATCCTTTGTTTAACTTGAGAACTATTGAAGAACAATTGGAGTAGCATATACTTCTGGTTTGGTTCTTATTCTTGTTTTCATAAAAATTGGAGTAGCTTTGTTAAACTTTTAAGACCATATTTGATATTTGACGATACTCTAATCAAAATGATTATGTTTTTGTTTTTCAGGTTGCAAAGTTTGTGGTTTTATAGGTTCTCAAAGGCCAAGGCAACTACATATTTTGCAAAGTTGTCAAATGTTTGGATTTTAGAAGATTTATGTGGTAACTCTTCTTGATTAAGTGAAGGTTGGTTCACTCTTTTTTAGTCTTTACTTGAAATTGTTCTTGAATATCAGATAAGTACTCTAAAATCAATATTTTCTTGATTTTCTTGTTTTCTTTTGTAGCATTTTGTTGATGTTGATGGCTTGTGTCGTATGTGTCTATCGTTAGGTTGCACTAGAAGGATAAAAACACCTTAGTAACTGGTTAAAAATTATATTAAGTGGCTCAGTGGCTCTATGTGACTGTTTGTGGCATGCTTGTGTATCTCTGAGAATATATGATGATTAGAATCCACTACAATTTGTTCAGGGTAGTTGTAGCTGTTGTTTTTGTAATATAAGAGAGAAAATATGACAAATGTTTGTGCATAGCATAGCTGATTAGTTGTGTTCGAGATACGGCTGAATAACCATGAATCTGTGTTTTCTATACTGAATAATGGATGGGATCCCTTTAATCTGGTTGGGGTTTACATGGATCACCTCAGTCTCCCACATGCTAGTTCTTTCAAACTAAGTCTAGGTTTGTGACCCAAAACCAGTTCCATACCACAAACCAGTTCCTGCTGCATTACTTACCAAAATGTGCTGCAGTCTATCTATCACTGATAGCGACTTTAGGGTTTTTCTGTCCTCCTATGTTTTTTGAACTCTAGACTTTTTGCTATTTTAATTAAGTGATCAAACACATTTCTTGTATTCAGGTTCTCAAATGATCATAGAAATGCCTAGTAGTAAATCAGCATGCTTTGGTTACTTCTTTGTGGAAGACCATGGTTTTGGTGCTTTGATATATGAATTACTTTTTCTCCCTGGTGTACCCTTGCAATCTTTTGTATGCTTATGCTCAAATCTGAGTTGATATCATGTACAATCTTGCCTTTGCCTTTGGAAATTGGCTCAATGTAAAATTTAGTTTATTTACTTCATTCAAAAGGAAAGAAATCATTTGCTCATTATCCTTAATGTTTTTTGGTTTTACTATATATAGACTGGAAAGTTGCTTATGAAGTATTTACTGTTTATTGTCCAAGTCAAGTAGGTCAGCAACAGATTGAAACCATATAAGTTGAGGATCATCTACTTGAACTGATGGGGATACATTTGTATAGCAAGCAAGAAACACCTGAAAATGCAAACAACAGATTTAGAGATCATGCTGGTTTAACGTGAATCTCTAGTTGTTTTAGTGTATCTCTAAAACAACTAGAGATCATGCTGGTTTAACGTCCTGTTCGGTTTTTAAAACAATATGATACTGTTTTGAAGTGCTTCTTGGTTTCTATTTCTAACATCTGTTATGTTTTTTACAATTATAGTTTGACATAGATCCCAAACCTGACACCAATCAGTCTCTCATTTACAAGCCATAATTAAGTTGCTTTTATAGCTGGAAAATTCAGACGGTGTTATGTGAACTGGTGTCACTACCCCTTTCCGCATCATTTGCTAAAAAATCTTGAAGAATGTTATCATACTTTAGATTATAATGTCTTTTATAAACAATTAGATTATAGTTCTTTCTAATTGAAATAAATATACACATGACTAGCTACATATGATAGAAACAAATATACACTGAAACCATTAATATTGGTAAATGGTTTCAGTGTATAACTTACTGAAACCATAAAACCATACTTATGGTTTCAATGTTATATTTCTCTTTTTTTAGGTTTTTGTATAGTGAATGTGTTCTTGATTTTGATTTTTATTGATTCGATTGTGTTTTTGTATAGGTTTTGATTCAATTGTGTTTTAAATGGATTTAACGTCCACTTCATCTGGAATTGGTGATATTCATTCGACTGAAGCATCTGGAAGTGAACCATTGACTTCATCTGATAGTTCTCAATGTTGCCACCATGACATTAAGAAATCATGGGACACTTTTGAAGTAGAAGAAATAGTCACAAGAAAGGGGGGGTTTTGAATTGTGACCCTTTTAAAATTAATCCTGCACACTACAAAATTGATCTCAAGTGTATACTTGGATGAACGTTAGTGAATGATAAAACAGATTGTTCTGAGAATGTTCTTCACTGCGTGAGAGTTCAAATTAAATGTAAATAAAGTGGTATGTGTGATGTGTGTTTACAGTAAATAAAGAGTTAAAGGTAAGAGAGATTCACACACAAAAATTATACTGGTTCACCCAAATGTTGGGCTAGTCCAGTCCCCACGCCTGTGAGTTTTCACTATGATATTTGGATACTACCGATCTCAAATACAAATCTTCTTTGATCTAAACCAAGATCCAAATCTCCAAGCCCTACAAGCTTGATCTACCTCAGCCTTAAAGAGGTGTCACTCAATCAATAGTTACGTATTGACTTGAGCCATCTTCTTTTACAAAGGAAGTTGTTCTGGATCTAAGCTTATACAAAAACTCAAAACTAGTTTGAGAAGCTTATACAAAATACACTCAATACACTCAATACACTCAGTAATATTGTGATCCAATAGGTTGTTAGGGAGCTGGAGTGTGAGTGGTAAAATTGAGAGACAAAGATATAACCACTTAAAAGTGGGTTATGTTGAAAAGTGGTCTCTTGAGAAATTTGCTTGTAGAAACTCAAAGGTTGTTTGAGAAGCAAATATAAACACTCAATAAACTCAGAAGTATGATGTGAATGAAGAGCCTGAGTTTGAGTGATGAAAGAAGAGCTTTAGGACTTGTAGACAAAAACAAGTAATTGATGATTTGTAGCTTGAACTCTTACTCTTTCTCTTGGATTTGCTTGCCTTTTATAGATGCAACCTTATGTGTGAGTCTTGGCCTTCAAGTATATCAGTTAGAGAGCAAATTATAGCTGTTACTCAGTGCCAAAAATGCTTTAGACAGCTGCTGCAAAATTGCCAGATTCTCTGCTCATTCTTGAAACAGTCTTGAACTGAATTTTGCTTTGATCCACAAGAGCCAAAGAAGTGTGAGCTGTTGGCAAGTACAAATGAGTTGTTTCCTGCTTCCTTCCAATGTCAGAGGTCAGAATATAGCCGTTTGGAACTTCAGTAAAAGGACTCATGACAGTTGGAAATGGTTTTGCAAAACTGTGTGCAAGATCGTTCTTGAATCAGTCTTGAACCAGTCTTGACTATATCAGCAAATGTGATGAAGCTTCATCTCTATTTCCTTTGTGATATGCAGCTGTTTACTAGCCTTAAGGACACTTCAGAAATAGGCTTAGCTTGAGAATAAAACAGCTGGAATAGTACCATGGCATGTGAGACAAAAATTTACTTGTATGACAACACCATTGAAGAATGTTCCAACATAGTCCTTTTGCAAGTACATCACAACTCATAGTTCAAATTGTGTTGTTGCATTTTGATTGGTCTAGGATATTTGATCAGGTATTTTCATTGGATGATCAATACCATAAAAGATCATGAAAGATCAAACTTATAATTCATTGCATGAATTATGACTAGGAAAGCATATACTTAAAATTCCATCAAATGTTGTTGATCCCAAAAGAGATTATCTTATGTAGAGATTTGATCCATAATTCCTTTGTGATACGCCTAAAAATGTGCTATTTATTTAGTTAATTTACTATTATATTTTAATTATTTTTATTTCGATTTCGAAGTTTTATATTATGAATCGTTACTTATTTCTCGTATTTTAAATAAACAGATAAAAATTGTACGAGTTGAAGAAAGGAACGAAAACGGACCAAAAAGGAGCAAAAATGGACAAAAAGGGCCACACATGTGCAGCCAATTGGGCCACACATGTGCAGCCCACCAAACACACGTTGCCGTCCGCCAACCAGGCCAAGATGGCGCCTGCCAACATGCACCAAGTGGCACCCGCCACATGCACACATGGCGCCAGCCATGTGCTTTCTTCATCCTGGCCATTCCTGAAATCAAACGGTCACGCGCTAATTTGCTAAAGTCCCACATCGGCCAGATTTATGTTTTGTCTCTTGTGAAATTAGTATAAATAGGTCCCTTTTCTCCACTTTCTAGACACGCAACTTTGTAACAATTAACTTGTAAAACGAGAATATAACTCGTATAGTTAGTTGGAAAGAATTCTTAAGCCTTTGCGGGAATTCTTTCTAAAGTTGAATATTATTTTCTTTTGTGCCGACGTTATTCCTTGGAGCTTTTATCCAGGTTTTTATTTTATTTTCTTTCTTTTATTTTTCTTTATTGTTTTTATTTATTTATGCTTTATTTATTTATTTATTTGTTTTATGTTTTTATTTCCCGCTTATTTATTTATTTCGTCTTTAGTTTTAGTTTTAGTTATGTCTAGCTAATTTAATATTGCTAGGATGTGTGATTAGTAGCTAGTAGGGTTTCGATAGTTAGTTCGCGCGCTAGTTTCTTTTAAGTTTTCTTTAAGCAGTTTTTATTTTTAAATGACTATAATTTGTCACGAGAGTGAGAATTAATTAAAGTAGGATCAACATAGAACGCCACTTGAGATTTCTACTAGATAGTAAAAACTGAACATTGATTCTAATTCGGAAGAACGCCCACTTAGGATTAGAGTCGATAATTATTTCTAATTCGGAAGAACGCCCACTTAGGATTAGAAGTAATTTAATTATATTTGGTTTTCAAAAAGTACTTTATTAGCGGATGTGAGACGAGAGTTTAGCATCACCTTTATAATCTACAACATTAGTCAAGATTCGCGATAGCTGAGATTAGTGTTTTTAAACCAATATAATTCGAAAACTTAATTGTTTACACCACTAAATATCTAGAAGTAATGCAACTACTTTGTAAAGTATTTTATTAATTTCATGATGAGAGTTGTGAGAGCTGGAAGTGAGAACGGCTTTCGCCTGGAGCATCGACTTTATTAAAATACGACAACTAGGTGGTGTAGTAATTTTACTTAGCACGAAAACTACTTTGATAAGTATTTTATAATTTCATGATGAGAGTTGTGAGAGCTGGAAGTGAGAACGGCTTTCGCCTGGAGCATCGCTTTTATTAAAATACGACAATTAGATGCGGTAGTAATTTTACTTAGCGCGAATTAAATATCGAACCCTGTGAAGCAACTAAGAGCTCATCCTAGCAATACGCTTTATTATTCTAAAAACCCAAAAAAATATTTTCTTTTGTTTTATTTAAAAATTCTACTACTATTTACTATTTAGCCTTAGATTTACAACGTAACATTAGATAACGGTAGGTCGACTATTGGTCTCTGTGGGATCGATAATCTTTTAAAACTACACGCGGCAAGGCTGTATACTTGCAGCGCATCAAGTTTTTGGCGCCGTTGCCGGGGACCAATTTAGTCAATATCGTAACTCCAATGTTGCACCGTAGAGACTAAGGCACTTTTATTTTTAAATTTTTAAAATGGATTACTCATATTTCCTCTACGACCACCACCCCCAATATTATGAGGAACCACAAAATCACTATAAATCCAATCTCGAAATATTAATGGAGGATTTCATTAAGACTCAAACACTCTTTAGGCTAGAGTTTGTGGAAACACAAACTCGCATAAATAAAGAAGTAAATGAAGCTTTCATGAAGTTAAACACTAAGGTCGAGTCCCTCGCGGCCGATAGCAAGGCAATAGAGACTCAAATCTCTTTGCTTGCACAAGCATCTCTAGGATCGTTCACTAAGAGTCATGTACACGTCATAACAACTAATGAAAGTCAAATTGAAAATCTTAAAGAGAGTGATAATGTAATCAATGAGAAATCTAATGAGAAAAGAGTAGAGATTGCGAAAGTTCAACCGACACCACCTAAAGAGGAGGTTGTCAAAGAGGTAGAGAAGGAAGCATCTTACATTCTTCCTCCCCCTTACAATCCACCGACCCCTTTCACCCAAAGGCTTGTGGAAGCCAAGGTAGAATCCCAATCTAAAAGGGATGTAGAAGAGCTGAAAAACATTAACACTAATGCCCCTTTGTATGAAATCCCGTATAAAAAGAAAAATTTAGAGGACAATAGGGAAATTATTAGTGTTAAAAAAGGGAGACTAGACTTTGAGGTGGTTAATGAATAAGATAAACCTAGACCCGAAAAACTGATAATAAAGATTGATCCTGAACCACCACCACACGTTCAGACCTCTGAACTTCCCTATAGGAAAAAGAAAATAAAGAGTGAAGGGTATGGGAGATGGGTTGACAAATGGCGATGGAAACCAAGATTAATTAGGAGTTTAATCGGAGATTCATAGTGCTTACACCTCTAATAAGTCGAGCCAACGACGTTAAACAAAAGCGCTACGTGGGAGGCAACCCATGACTTTTATCGTTTTCTTTTATTTTTGCTTTCTTTTTCTTTGAATTGTTTCCCTGTTTTCATGTGTGATTTTATTTCAGCATATTTTCATTCAAACATTTTCTTTTCAATTTCAATACATTATTAAGTATTTTATTAGTATTTATTTTAATCATTATTACGAAATTATTTTCAATGATTTTCAATTATTTTCGTAACCGTCTATTAGTCGATTAGTATATGCACTTACAAATGTCTATTTAATTGGTCAAACATAAATTAAATGTGCATTCAATCAAAAGAGTAGTCTTTGGTCAAAAAGCATTTTTCAAAGCAAACAAAATTCAATTTCCCACACTCTTAAAATGAAGCATGGCGTGACCATGCTATAGATTCCATAGGGAAAATGTTTTTGGTCAACTCCAAAGAAATGTTTTACATGTTTGCTGCACTTAGAAAAATGAAAATTAACACCGTCCCGTTTTTATTTTCACATATGCTTTCACAAGTTAATACAAGTCGGGGCGGAGCGATAATTTTTGGAGGGCTAATCACGACCATAGCTAAAGCCATAGGACTAGGACCTCAATTGAGAAATTTAGAACATACTCCACCTCGGTTAATCGATGAAGATATGGTAAGGAGTATGAACCTAGTAAGGTTAAGAGAAGATGGTAGATATGATTTAATGATTCAAAATCGTGTTTTTAATAATATCACCCTTCCTAACCAATGGCTAACGGATGTACGTGACCCGAGAAATCTTTGCTATACTAATAATTCTACGACTAATAGAGCTCCCACGCACATTTCTCCAAATGTTGCTGCTGGTGGGGGCGCAAGCATTGTTCCACCTGCACACACTACACATTTTTCTAACACTTTTGCAGGTAGTTCCTCCTCATCAAGGCAAAGCACTATTAATGATGTACTCCATGAGATACGCGCCCAAAATGCACTAAATCAAGAGCGCGATGGATTATTTTATGCCATGCACCAACAACAAGAGGAGATGATGGAACAAATGACATTCATGCAAGCCCAGCAAAACCAAATTCTTCAAAACCAACATGAGATGCAGGGCTATTATCATAGGTGGGAGAGCTCCGAAGAGCACCGTCAACAACAGCTCGACAATGTCATACAAGAGCTAGGCGGTTTGAGGCTTCAGTTCAACAATTTCCAAAATTATCAACATCCTCCCTCATGATCTCTCCACCAGGTTTTGTGCTCCAAAGCTACACTTGAGTCTCAACAGTGAGGACACAGTTGGATTTAAGTTTAGGGGAGTATTCTACCATCCTTACTTTATTTCTCAGTTATTTTATTTTTAGTACAATTTCCCTTTTCGCAAATAAAATAATAGCACTATTTTTGGGTAAATTTTAAATTTTTCCTTTCCTTGAACCAATAATTTTTTTTTTTTTTTCAAAGGCTTAGGCTAATAGCTCACTTAGAAAGTATATAGGTTAAGAAAAGACGAGAGGCTAAGTTAAGGAAATTAGGGAATTTCACAACAAAATCGGTATTTTTCCAACACCCAGAAGTCTCCCTAGTATAGATATCAATTTGAATAACCATTGTGCCAAAATCTCCTGATTTAAATTTGTGGAATCCTTTAGTAGTTTATCTATCCAGTCGGACACCATCTATAAAGTCACACATTAAGTAGGTTTGTCGATGAATATAAGCGAATCATCTAAGCAAATTCTTAAGGTCATACTGTGGTAATACGGTTAAACCTTAAAGAATAAAATAATATGAGGTCATACTGTGGTAATACGGTTAAACCTTGAAAAAAAAAATATTTATATGATTGCTAATACAAAAATTTGTATCATCAAAATTTGTATCATCAAGCTAATTGCGAGTTGAAATAGATGAACAAAGACGCTAACCGGCTTTCTTACCATGTGTGTGACATAGATAAAGGGTCTTAATGTGACTGTCTAGAATGAAAAAGGATGAAACAAAGGAGAAGATTTAGATTTTAGTACAACGGCATGATCCAAATTTGATATGTATAAGAGGGAGAACTTTGTGTGTCGTTGAAATACCCTTCTTGATTGTGTAAAGAACCTAACTAATTAATCTTAGCCGATTTGAATTTCTGACCACGTATGAGTACTTGTGATGTTATTTTCCTCTAAGTCTGTGTGTGTGAGTTGCTTCGCATTTTACATGTTTTCTACATGCAAGCTAAATTGCTTGAGGACAAGCAATGGTTCAAGTTTAGGGGAGTTTGATACGCCTAAAAATGTGCTATTTATTTAGTTAATTTACTATTATATTTTAATTATTTTTATTTCGATTTCGAAGTTTTATATTATGAATCGTTACTTATTTCTCGTATTTTAAATAAACAGATAAAAATTGTACGAGTTGAAAAAAGGAACGAAAACGGACCAAAAAGGAGCAAAAATGGACAAAAAGGGCCACACATGTGCAGCCAATTGGGCCACACATGTGCAGCCCACCAAACACACGTTGCCGTCCGCCAACCAGGCCAAGATGGCGCCTGCCAACATGCACCAAGTGGCACCCGCCACATGCACACATGGCGCCAGCCATGTGCTTTCTTCATCCTGGCCATTCCTGAAATCAAACGGTCACGCGCTAATTTGCTAAAGTCCCACATCGGCCAGATTTATGTTTTGTCTCTTGTGAAATTAGTATAAATAGGTCCCTTTTCTCCACTTTCTAGACACGCAACTTTGTAACAATTAACTTGTAAAACGAGAATATAACTCGTATAGTTAGTTGGAAAGAATTCTTAAGCCTTTGCGGGAATTCTTTCTAAAGTTGAATATTATTTTCTTTTGTGCCGACGTTATTCCTTGGAGCTTTTATCCAGGTTTTTATTTTATTTTCTTTCTTTTATTTTTCTTTATTGTTTTTATTTATTTATGCTTTATTTATTTATTTGCTTTATGTTTTTATTTCCCGCTTATTTATTTATTTCGTCTTTAGTTTTAGTTTTAGTTATGTCTAGCTAATTTAATATTGCTAGGATGTGTGATTAGTAGCTAGTAGGGTTTCGATAGTTAGTTCGCGCGCTAGTTTCTTTTAAGTTTTCTTTAAGCAGTTTTTATTTTTAAATGACTATAATTTGTCACGAGAGTGAGAATTAATTAAAGTAGGATCAACATAGAACGCCACTTGAGATTTCTACTAGATAGTAAAAACTGAACATTGATTCTAATTCGGAAGAACGCCCACTTAGGATTAGAGTCGATAATTATTTCTAATTCGGAAGAACGCCCACTTAGGATTAGAAGTAATTTAATTATATTTGGTTTTCAAAAAGTACTTTATTAGCGGATGTGAGACGAGAGTTTAGCATCACCTATATAATCTACAACATTAGTCAAGATTCGCGATAGCTGAGATTAGTGTTTTTAAACCAATATAATTCGAAAACTTAATTGTTTACACCACTAAATATCTAGAAGTAATGCAACTACTTTGTAAAGTATTTTATTAATTTCATGATGAGAGTTGTGAGAGCTGGAAGTGAGAACGGCTTTCGCCTGGAGCATCGACTTTATTAAAATACGACAACTAGGTGGTGTAGTAATTTTACTTAGCACGAAAACTACTTTGATAAGTATTTTATAATTTCATGATGAGAGTTGTGAGAGCTGGAAGTGAGAACGGCTTTCGCCTGGAGCATCGCTTTTATTAAAATACGACAATTAGATGCGGTAGTAATTTTACTTAGCGCGAATTAAATATCGAACCCGGTGAAGCAACTAAGAGCTCATCCTAGCAATACGCTTTATTATTCTAAAAACCCAAAAAAATATTTTCTTTTGTTTTATTTAAAAATTCTACTACTATTTACTATTTAGCCTTAGATTTACAACGTAACATTAGATAACGGTAGGTCGACTATTGGTCTCTGTGGGATCAATAATCTTTTAAAACTACACGCGGCAAGGCTGTATACTTGCAGCGCATCACTTTGTAACGTGCTTATTTGTTTTGTCCAAAGTTGACTTATAAAATCAGAAAGCACTTAATCCAAAACGTGCTTATATTCAAAAGCGCAGTCTGTCTGTTAAGAATGTTCTCAGATCATTCTTGAAACAGTATCTCAAGATTTTCTTAAAGAGGGATCTTCATGTTGCTGTAAAACTTTCCACAATTCCTCTTGATGTTTTGCACACATTGTTGCTTGTTCATTGAGTACTTTGAGATGCTTTTAGTGGAGGCGTGGGAGTACTCATCATGAGGATTTATCATTTTCTAGCTTTAGACAATGATTAAAACTTTGATGCCTTGTGGTGCATAAGCTCCTTTGTAAATCCATGGAAAATCATTCTTAGATCATTCTTGTCTTGAGAAGCTAAGATGAAACTTTGAGTAGGTTTTGGAGATCTTCAACATATGCATCATTTCCAATTGATGTTAATTGTAGTAGTAAATCCTCAAAGCATGTAACAAAACTCAATGTGAGCTTTGATATGATAACATCAAATATGTTCTTCTGTAGTTCGTGATGCAAGTATTTCCATCAATTATGATCTTCATATTCTTCCTTGAATCTTTAATACTCATTGTGAACCTTGTGGTGATGAGGAAGACTATTAACCATGAAACTTGCTTTCTTGTTTGAATCTTCAAATGAAACCTCTTATAATTCAAACAACATCCTTTAAAAATCTTCATGAAGCTTGTGATGCTATTGTTATGATCATCTGATGCTACTCCGATTCTTTCATTGTTTGAGTATATAAAATTCACTTGTTGATGTGAGTGGCTTCTAGCTTGTCCACTTTTGTCATTACCTATCTTTCAACAAAAACTCAAGTGCAAACATCAGTAGATCACCATTCATAAAACTTAACATTTATTCCATAAGGTTTGTTGTCATTAAAACACTAAAATGGATTTTGCCTCAACAACTTTAGTATTTCATTCTATTAAAGAGGTTGAAGATTTCTATGGTCAGTATGCATATAAAACTAGATTTTCAATCAAGAGTATGTTGAAGTCGAAGAATAATTCAAAGAATAAGAAGTCGGATAAGATACATTACATACGTTATGTTTGTAACAAAGAAGGTTTTAAGAAAGGAAGTTTGCTTAATCCGAACAACAAGCCAAGATCAGACAGTCCGGTTGTTATTGAATTTGAAAAAGTGAAAGAGAGACCGGAGGAAAGGGTTGGTTGTAAAGCTGGAATATATCTCAAGTTGGATGAAGCATTGAATGTTTATAAGATATATAGATGGGAAGGGACACACTGTCATTCACTACATAGAAAAGAGCATCACCGTTACCTCAGATCATTCCGAGAAGTAAATGAAGTTCAAGGACAACTTGCTTTAATTAATTCTAAAGCTGGAATGTCGATGAGGACGTCTTATGAAGTCATGGGTCAAGGAGTTGGAGGCACGGAGAATCTCCCATTTCGATTTTCGGACTTAAAGAATTATTTGATGACAATTCGTTCAAAGGAGATGATGAGGGGTGAAGCAACTGTAATTCAAGAGTTTTTTAGGAATGAAGCTATGTCGAAACCATCTTTTTATTATGATATGCAAGTTGATGCTGCAGAAGACATAGCTAGCATTTTTTGGGAAGATGGAATTATGCAACTGGATTATTCTTTATTTGGCGATGTCATCAGTTTCGTTACAATGTACCGAACAAACAATCAATATTGTCCATTAGGTTAATATTTTTTGCTTTTAAATTAGTACTGAGTTGATTTGGTTCATTTAAAACTGGAATATATCTGAAGTTTGACTTTCAGTAGTTTATACACTGAAACCATTACTCTTGGTAAATGGTTTCAGTTTATAACTTGCTGATCGCTGTCGTTTCGCGATCAAAATAAGTTTTAATTAAGAAAAGTAGTAACAAGGTAGTTAACCTTGGTCGTCTCACAAGGACCTCTAATTTAATAATTAGTAAAAATAAGAACAATGAATAACACAATTAGAAGGCGGGTTTTGGGTTTGTTTAGATCGAAAGAGTATTAGAAATTCAATTGATAAAAAGACGATCAATCCATTGGTTTTAGGAAAACTTCGTTATGATTCTATCCTCGGTTCACATAAAATATTGTTTATATATTCATGCCTTGGTTGGTTTATAAGACCGATTATACAAGCGATAAGCAGTTTTATACGAATTCATTCGATTAAGCAAAGAATGTGTTCAATTAACCATGGGTAGTGAACAAGCGTCACTTAGAACACGGTTTGTATCATGACAAAGTTCGACCAACCCTTTTTTGCTAAGCGCAAAAAAACCTATATCAATTCCTATTCGAACTAGTCATACAAGCGATGAAACAATCCGAAAAGTCTCGCAATATATAACTCGAAACAGAGATTAAGCATCACTATATTCGAGTTTCATAAATAAATAAAGAGCATGAATTGATAAGAGAAGACAGTAAATAAATAAACTGAATTACTATTAAGAATTGAACCTCAAGAAGTCATGAACGATGTTCCCGTATACCAATGAATCAACCTAGGGTTTTTAGGCTTCCATGAGAGCAAAGCAGCCCTCCTTTTCTATTTTGCGTGAATACTCAACTGTCCCTGAAACCCTAGCTGTGTTTTTGCTTAAGTACTCAGAGAAAATTGGGCTTAAAAAGCTACGGGTCGAAAAACATAAGTTTGACCCGAAATTACATTATTTTTATAAAGTCTGAAACATAAACGTAAATATTTGACTGCGTTGCGCTCCGAACTGGGTTCTGGCCTTAACATGAAAGTTGTAGCTTTTTCTCTTGTCTTTCCAACTCATATTCGCACACCTCAATCCGATACTCGTAGCTCAAGTTATGACCTGCGGACTGAGAAGGATCAACATGCAATTAAATCCGAAAATTAATCAAAGAAATACATTAGAGCTCAATTATGACCCAAAGTTTAGAAACATGGTAAAAAGTTAATATTAGGCTAGAAAAACTTCCAATACGTCAAAGTACAAAGCCATAAAATATGTGCCAAAATGCACTGATCAAATTCCCCCACACTTATTCTTTTGCTCTCATGAGCAAAACTCAAGCTTAAAGACTCAAGTAAAACTTTTTTTTTCTTTTAGAGATAACAAAGCATGATACAACGTCATAAGCAATCAACACATTCTAAGATTCAAGCTCAAACCATGGATTGTATTTCAAAGATTGGCATAACTCTTGTATATCAACCGTCAATGATAATCAAGCGTGTGTGTACTGCCTATTACTGTCAACCAGAGTCATGACATGATCTTTCTCAAAAACTACACAGTCAAGATACTAAGCTACCTTTTCTTTCCTACAACTTAGAGTTTGAGTTTAGATTTCAGCTTGAGGGGAAGCTATTCTTTTCTTGTTCTCACAGGCTTTTTGATTTTTATACGCAGAGATACTACTGAAGTTCATTTTAGTTATGCTTTAGGTGCTACTCTACCTTTTCACCTGACGGGATCTCACTTGTAATGAGTCCAACCTGTTACTCCGAATAGAGCACCCTACACATCATTTGTTCCTCCAGTTTTAGGCACAGGAACTCAACATATTCATTATTGTTCCTCCAGTTTCGGGCACAAGAACTTATTATATTTTTATTTTTAATTTTAATTTTTTTATTGTGTAGTATCCCATCATTTAATCTAGCCATGATCCTACAATCAAGTAATCCAGCTTTCCCCCAAACTTAGTCATAATCATACCTCTTTATCATATTCTATACTCAGACAACTTAGGATAATGACTGTGTATTTTAAAGATTTATCAAGCCACTACTAAGTTTGCAAGTTTTTCAGCAGTTTTGCATTAAGGTGCAAAGATCATCATATCAAGCATGAAAATGAGAATTTCCAAAAATTTCACCAATCCTACGGCTATATTGCTCTAGTCCTAAAACATGTAACTACTCATAACAATTGCATCCTAATGTTTAATCGTAATCGAGATCGAGTCCTATCACATGCATGCTAAATTTATTTTTTATTTTATTATTACTATTTTTTTTAATTGACAAAAAAAATAAAATGACTAAATGTCCCCCCCCCCACACTTAAAACAGACATTGTCCGCAATATATAACAATAAGCATAAAGAAAAAGGAAGGAACACACCCGAGGGCTAAGGTGTAGCTTTCATGTCTGGTGGTTTTGGAGGAGGTCGTTCCACACTACGAATACACGTAACAGGAAGAAGCAAGTGGCAAGTGGACTTGCCCTTTAGTAAAAAATCTGGTGGCTTAGGAGGAATAGCCAATGTATATGGTGGACCTGCAATAACAAAAGCACGGGAATCACAAAATCCACAGTTAACTGGTGAGTCGGATAAAATAGGTGGAAGAGATGCATAAATAGTGAAGGACAACTGCATGTTGCGTGGCTTAATCAGAGGTTCCATCAACAATTTTTCCGCTATGGGCAATGGTTGCTTGCGGCTAACATCCACACTTGTAGTGTCAAATTCAATTGTTATTGAATTCTTTTGAATTTCTGCATAAGTGGTTGTCGGCATCAAAATTTCTTCACTTACAATGGCTGCATTGATCTCACAACAAACATTACAAACATCACATTTAGAAGCAAAAATTTCAAAAGACTTATCGACTTCAAGCGAAGTATATAATTCATTTATAACATATTCGAAGGAATTTTGTGGTGTGATCTCTTCCATGCATTCACTTGAATTTATGTTGCTTATTTTGTGTTCATCAACAGAAACAAGTATTGTTTCAATGGGCTCACCTGGAGTTTCATCAACACTTGTATCACATTGCATTACCTCTAAGAGTGCGGCAGGTTGTACATCATCATGCAACATCTTCTTCTCTTGAATTAGATGGGCATTGGAGACTATTTGCTCAACTTGGACTGCTAAACTTTGAAGAGAGGATTGCATCCATTCATCCATTTGCTTATTATTTTCAGCCATCTGCTTTATCAATTCTTCCAAACTAGGTTGTGGCTCAACCACCAATGAATCAATTTGCTGAAACTGTGGATATGACCAAATAGACTGCTCAGCAGGATATGAATTTTGTTCTTGATAGTATTGTCCTTGAAAATTACCTACAAATTGCGTCTCACCACAAAAAGTATCTAAAAATGTAGGACAATCATCACTAATATGAAAACTCGAAGAACAAATATTACACATCACAGTTGGAATATAATTTTGATAGCAAGATTGTTGTTTTCTTGCATCCAATCAATTTATGATATAAGCCAACTGGTCCGATGAATCTCCCATTTTTTTTTTATTGGTTTTTTTTTTGTCTAAATAAAATGAAGAGAAAAATAAAAACCGAGTCAAATAAAATCTAAAAAAAAAATTAAAAATAACACCTAAAATCTCTAAAAATCAAAACAATCTAAATATAATTTTTTGGGATTTTTTTAAATGTATGGAAAATTCAAAAAAAATAAAAAGTGGTCTAAACGAAGGAATTTCGCAATTTCAGCCTCAATTTTCGTATCAAAGATACGAAAGTTTTGTTCCTTAATTTTGTTCGGATTTGTGGACCAAATTTCGGATCAATATGAGATATCAACCGAAAATTAACTATTTTTCAGCTTCACTGCAAAATTCAACGTCAGAACCTGAAACACAACAAAAACTCACAAAACAAAAAGTGTTAGTAACGTTAATTAGTTCTAAATTTTACTAATCCTAATCAGAGATCCCCAGCAACGGCGCCAATTTGATCGCTGTCGTTTCGCGATCAAAATAAGTTTTAATTAAGAAAAGTAGTAACAAGGTAGTTAACCTTGGTCGTCTCACAAGGACCTCTAATTTAATAATTAGTAAAAATAAGAACAATGAATAACACAATTAGAAGGCGGGCCGGTTTTGGGTTTGTTTAGATCGAAAGAGTATTAGAAATTCAATTGATAAAAAGACGATCAATCCATTGGTTTTAGGAAAACTTCGTTATGATTCTATCCTCGGTTCACATAAAATATTGTTTATATATTCATGCCTTGGTTGGTTTATAAGACCGATTATACAAGCGATAAGCAGTTTTATATGAATTCATTCGATTAAGCAAAGAATGTGTTCAATTAACCATGCGTAGTGAACAAGCGTCACTTAGAACACGGTTTGTATCATGACAAAGTTCGACCAACCCTTTTTTGCTAAGTGTAACGACCCAAAATTTAGTATTCGTTATTTAATTATTTTATTACGCGAGGGCGTGATTTATAATTAAATTATTAAGCGGCGAATAATCATTTAGCGAGAACGTAAGTTAATGAGCGAGAAGTTATGTTGATTGGGCCTTGGGGCGTGTAAGTGGTTATTGGGCTTAGCCAATTGGGCTTTGATCCATGAGAATAGAGAGAGCTATAAGTAGCAAGTCAACCATGAATAGTCTCATAATTTATGTTTCATGAGAAAGGAAGATTGAGAGCTAGGGCAAAAGCCAAAGAGAAAGAGAAGAGCAAGCTTGTGGATTCATCGAGCTAAGGTACGAGAGTTAGATTACATATTCGTGAGTGATTCGAAAGAGGGGAGGATGTCGATTCCTCCATTCCCAAACTCTTTCCACTCTATTTTCTTATGGTTTTGTGAGAGATTTACTCAATGAAAAGTAAATGTTTTTGATCCTAAAATGAGTAGTAAACTCTTAGGACATGAGGTGAACAACTTTGGGGAGTTGGAAATGGGTATGTGTAGATGTTTTACTATGTTTGTGGTTTTTGCTTAAAAATACAATTTAATGCATGATCTTGCATGCTTGGAGGTGTTTGGTTGTTTTTGAATGTGTATTTATGTATATATATGTATGATATATGCATGATTGATGGTTTACTTTGCATTTATAACATGTTATAATGTATTTTGGATGGATTTGGGTGTTAAACCGCCTTAGAAAACTCAAGAACAGATATTTTTCTGGTGTAGTTCGCTAAGCGACCAGGAGTTCGCTGTAGCGAACATGTTCGCTGAAGCTCGCCAATGCTCGCCATGAGCAGGTGACTTCCTGGTGAGGTTCGCCATGTCTCGCTGAGCCTTCGCTCAGCGAAGGCCTCTGTGACAGCAATTTTTGTTGATGTTCGTAAGTGTAATTAGGCACTTGTAACATGGTTTAAGGGTATCCTTACATGATTGTTGATACATGTTGATACTGTTAATGCTTATTGTTAATCGTTATATGATTGATAAACGTGTATGCAATAAGTTATAGCTTAAAGTGAGCAATGTGATGGTTTATCATTAATTTGCAATGATAAGAGAATGAGGTATGTTTTATGACATAAGTGTAAATGAAACCTTGTGTGTATAAAAATGAGTATGCAGATAATTATCATGTGAATAATTATGATTGGAGTGATAGGATATTGTGTTATCCTAATGTGTTAGATGTTGGAATTGTGTTTCCGCATCAGTGAATGAATAGCTTCGAGCTAGATAGCGTCATGTATTTGATGTGTTTAAAAGTAATCATGCATTCATGAATAATTGTGTTATGGGAATCATGTGAATTCCAATAATTGATGAAAATGGATTATGTTTATGAAAAGTGGCCGAAGATGGGATTATGTTATCCGAGATCTGGAGCCCATATCCAAACATGATATAAAACTGTGTGACTCCTCTTTATGGGAGAGATGGTTGATGATAACCATATCCTACATGATATAAAACTGTTATTGAGCTTATCCAAGGGAGATAAGGTGGTTCGGTAAGTTCCGACGCATCCAACAAGATGTAAAACTGGGTTCATCTTAAATGGGGTGAATAGCAGCATCCAACATGATGTAAAAACTGGTTTGGTCCACCATTGGTGAGACGCTTATCCTGCATGATGTAAAACTGCTGATGTAGAGTCCGTACATGACTATAATCTGAACAGTCCGTACATGACTATAATCTGAACAGTCCGTCATGACTGAAATCTGAACAATGTAAAATTGGTACCACATGCATTAGTCGTGTCTAGGGATGACATGACATTGGATAATTGGCATTAGATGCATTAGGGTAAATGCACATGTATTTGATAATTGTTATGTGACATTATCTGATTGGATTGTAATGTGTTTTCCGTATGTGTTAAGCTTTGGTATTTACTAATTGTTTAATATTGTGATTGTTGTCATGTCTTGGTATGTGAGCAGAGTCCGTCATGACTATAAAATGAACAAGTGTAGAGTCCGTCATGACTATAAAATGAACAAGTGTAGAGTCCGTCATGACTATAAAATGAACACTTTGGTAGTGTCCGAGAAGACGTGAAACTATATGATTGGTGTGTTTGTGAATGAATGATTAATTGGTAGTCGTATTTGACGATGAATGTGCGTGAGTTAGAAATGTATGATAGCGTGTGAAGTGTGTAGTATACTACTCACACTTATATTTATGTTTATGTTTTCTAACTCTCTGCTTGGTGTTATTTGCTGGACCTTTGGGGGTCTAGGTTGACAGGTTATGTGTTAGCCTCGTCCGAGTGAAATGGTGAAGCTCTGCTCTGATTGAGACAAGGGAAAAAGGGGTTTTTATATGTATATGCATGTAGTCCTCTTAGTATACTCTGTTGGTCTTAAGCTTTCATTTGAAAAGTATCCGTTTGTATAACTAATAACGCATCGTTCGATGTGAGGTTTTGTTTTTAGTTCATTCGAATATTTTACTAGATAAATGTATTAGTATTATCTTTGAATGAAGTTTGTGATATTCAAACCAGCGCTTTATAATCATATTTTCAATTTTTCCGCTGCGTATTTTCGAAAAAGATTTTATAAAGGCAGAGTTAATTAATTAACGGGTTTGGGTGTTACAATAGTGGTATCAGAGCAGGTCGTCTTCGGACTGTGAGGTTATGTGTCAATCAGAGCCGGTCTGTGTATTCAGATCGAGTGAGCATGTGTGCCAGTTGTGTCTGTCTGTTTTTGTTGTGTATTATTATGTTCATAGCTTGAGTGTTTACTTAAGTGTGAATGTATTCTCGTGATTGAGAAGTTGTTGAAAGCATGCTATATTTTATATATATATATATATATATATATATATATATATATATATATATATATATATATATATATATATATACATGTTTGAATTGATTTTGTGGAATTCATATCTGTGAGTGATATGAAATGTAATGCATGTACTTGACTCGATGTCTTGTGTACATGGATGTTTCATTGTCTTACATATAGTTTAGTTATAAATATATGTACAGACATGTGGTAGTAATTATGTATGCTAGTTGTTACGTAGGTTGTTACATTAGCATAGATGGGAATAGTGTGTTTATGTATTTTGTAGTGGTGTGTATGTCAAGAGGACTGCACCGGGGTTTTGAGTAGATGCTTAGATATCTTACCTTATGTTTACCCTTTGCATACGACATGCATGTGAATGCTGTCGGTATTAGATTTCTCTTGGGAGGAATAAATTTGGAATCGATAGGACGGTTAGGTGCTTACACCGGATGTTCTAGTGGAAGTGTAAAGGTGGGTTTGAGATAAGTGGGGGAGAAGATTTTGTCTCTCCAAGATGTTTCGAACGCGAGAAGTAAGGACGAATAGAGATGTTCTTGAAGTGGATTGTTTAAGATTGAGTAGCATTGTTCGAAGTGGAGTTCTTATTTGGAGAATATTTTGGAGGAAGTATCAGATGATCATTTCGGAGTGAGTCGGAATGAAGTTGTTTAGCCGTAGGGAGAATGTGGCCATTGGGGAACGGTGGAGGAGATTGAATGTTAAGTGAACACCGTTGCTGGGAAACGGAGAAGACGTGTGCGTCGAGGGTAAGAAAACCTAGTGATGATCATACGACGAGTATGCGAATGGTGGGTACCTTGAGGGTTAAGTTAAGTGGGAGATTGATGTCAAGGATGAAAGGTGTGGTTAGGGAACTGAAAACCCGATTACAATAAGTGGGATTGGTGGTGTTTCTAGCGGAACTCGTAGCAAGAATGTTCCATTGTTTGGTTGTCTTTCACTTGATGGTTCATCCTCAAAGAGGAGGAAGAGTGATAAAGATGGAAGCTTTGTTGATGAAAAGTTTTCAGAGGAATCTGATGAGAGTTGTGTTGGAATCAACAAGACGGAGATCATGGTTGTTTGGAAATCAACTTTTGATAGTAGCTGAGATTTAAATACAGAATTACTAGGTGATCAAGAAGAGCCTAGGAAGGATTTATAAAGGTTGAGTATGTTTGAACCGAGTAGTCATTTCTTGGAAGGATTTGAGAAGCTAAGTGCGAAGTGTTACCTTTGGATGTTTGGGGATAAGAAAGTTAGCCTTTGGAAATGTAACGACCCGATTTTTAGTAAATCGATATTTTATATATTTGCTTATATTTTGGGTTAGTGTTAAATATTTATTTACGCGACCTATTATTATTTATCGCGAACATAAGTTTGTGAGCGAAACCTTTGTCGTGTTAGTGGGCTTGGGGCGTGTGAGAGCTTAATGGGCTTAGGCTATTGGGCTTGGTTCATGACCATTGGAGAGTAGTATAAGTAGCAAGTCAAAACCATGAATAGTCTCACAATTCACTTTTCATGAGAAGTTAGAAGTTAGCAAGAGAGAAAGCTAAGCTAGGGTTTTGGCTAGGAGAGCAAGGAGAAGAACTCGAGCAAGAGAAGAGTTTAGAGGCCAAGAATCATCTTTCAATCTAAGGTGAGAGTGGTTAAGCATAAGCTTGGGTGATCCAAGAGAGGGGAGGTGTCTAGCCTCCATTCCTGAACTCTCTCATCCAATTTCTTTGGGGTTTGGGTGAAGTTTTCTTTATCATAAACATGTCTTTTCATCTTAGTATGCTTAATGAACATCTAGGAGGGAATATGTATATGTTTGATGATGGTTTTGCATGTTTATGCAACTTTGCTTATTTTGCAAGAAATTGACATGATTTTGTATGTGTGATGTGTTTTGGTGTTTTTGATTGTTGATTCATGTATATATGTATGGTATATACATGATTGATCACTTGTTATGCATTTATAACATGTTTAGATGTATTTTTGAGTG
Organism: Trifolium pratense; assembly: GCF_020283565.1. Taxonomy (NCBI): domain Eukaryota; kingdom Viridiplantae; phylum Streptophyta; class Magnoliopsida; order Fabales; family Fabaceae; genus Trifolium; species Trifolium pratense. The sequence goes on along the minus strand of NC_060059.1, from coordinate 45,201,056 downwards.
GAATCAATGTTAAACCGCCTTAGAAACTCAAGAACAGATATTTTCTGGTGTGGTTCGCTACCTGTTCGCTCAGCGAATAGTTCGCTACGAGTTCGCTACCTGTTCGCTATGTACCTGTCACCCTCTGATGTTGTTCGCTACCTGTTCGCTCAGCGAATAGTTCGCTACGGGTTCGCTACGGCTTCGCTCAGCGAACAGCTCTGTGACAGCAATTTTTGTTAATGTTTGTAAAGTGTGTGTATCCATGTATTTGGTTTCGTTTTGGTTTGGAATTATTATATGTTTAATAATTGTGTTGTGTAATGGCATTTATATAAAATGTCAAAGAAGTATATGTATGTTTGTATATCGGGTTGTCCGATAAAGAAGAATATCAGTTTGCCTGATAAAGAAGTTTAATGGATTATGTTATCCATGTAGTGAGCAGTAGCTTCGTGCTAAGTGATTATCATATGTTTGGTAAATGCATGGCATTCATAAACTCATGCATTACTTAGGGATATCAGACTTGTCTGATAAAGAAGGATATTGGACTTGTCCAATAAAGAAGGATATCAATGGTAAGTTCCTTGATAAAGAAGATGGTACCACATGCATTAGTCGTGTCTAGGTTGGCATGACATTGAATGTTTGGCATTAGTCGCATTTGAGTAAATGTGCAATTATGTGTTATGTGTTATGTGAGTTCTTTGTGTGGTCCGAAACGACGCGAAACTATCTGGTTGTGTATTTGTGAGTATGTGTTATCTGGTGTGTTGCTTATGGAAGCATGTGTGTGAGTTAGTAATATGTGATAGGTTGAATATAGGTGCGTTTCTATATTCGTATGTATGTGATTATGTTTACTAACTCTCTACCTATTTGTTATGTGCTGGACCTTTGGGGGTTCAGGTATTCAGGTCGAGGTTTCGATCGAGCTTTAGCTGTAGATCGTTTTGGTGTGGAGCACTTTTGGTGAGGAGCTAGTGTAGGCTACCTTTGTATAGTTTTGTTAAGTTAGTTTGGTTGTGATGTATATTAGTGCTCTGGTATGTTGTAACATCGAGTCGGGGATCGTTTGTATTCCGTCGTATACCGATGCGAACATCTTAACTTATGTTTTATGTAAATGATTTATCTTTTGAACTATTTTGTTCATTGTTTTGAAAATCCTTTATGTTATGTTTTCCGCTGCGACGTTTCGTGTCGTGTGCACGATCGTTTTTATAAAATGTTTTCCGTAGCGCTCCGGCTACTTATCTTTAAAAAGTTTTTAAGATCACGTTTTTAAGGGTAGTTAGTTCGGGGTGTTACAATAGTTGGTATCAGAGCAGGTCGGTTCATGTGAGCCATTAGGATTTTCTTTCTCTTGTATGAAGCATGTGTTGGGTACACTGTTAATACATTCTAACGTCGAGTTGTGATTCGTTCAGGAATCATGGCTGCTGCTAGGACCAACGCTCAGATTGCACAAGCTTTGACTGCTTTGACTACATTGGTGGTAAGGGATAATGACCCAGGAAGGGATAGTGAGAAAAGATTGGAAAGGTTTATGTCGCATAAACCAACTCTGTTTACCGGGGGCTATAACCCGGAGGGGGCTATCAAGTGGTTAGATGAGGTGGAGATCATCTTTGAAGCAATGTGTTGTTCTGAGGAGAACAAGACTACTTTGGGAACTTATGCCCTTAGAGAGGAGGCAATCGTTTGGTGGAGGAATGTGAGACTCAGGATAGGAGTGGACGGTGTTGCTATCGTTTGGGAAACTTTCAAAAGGGAATTTTTAAGGAAGTATTTTCCGGCTGATGTGAAGAATAAGAAAGTGATCGAGTTCATGGAGCTCAAGCAAGGAAATTTATCAGTCGCCGAGTATTCGGCTAAGTTTGAAGCTTTGTGTGTGTTTAGTCCACACTACAACACGGTGGAAGCCGAAGAGGATAAGTGTGTCAAGTTCGAGAGTGGACTTCGTCCGGATATCAAGCTTTTGATTGGATTTTCTGAAATCAGGGATTTTCCGACCCTTATGACCAAGGCAAGGATTTGTGATGAAGATAGCAAAGCCAAGACCAACTACTATAAGGCTCTGAATGATAGGAAAGGAAAAGGTTTGGATCGTGGTAAGCCGTATGAGAACAAGGGTAATGGAAGTGGAAAGAAGAAGCAAGGAAGTGGAAGTTGTTACAAATGTGGAGAGCGGGGTCATATGTCATATGATTGCCCGAGGAAAAGCGACAAGTGTTTCAATTGTGGACAGTTTGGGCACAAGGCCGATGCTTGTCGGGTGAAAGTGTTTTGTTTCAATTGTGGCGAGGAAGGTCACAAGAGTCCGGTATGCAAGAAACCGAAGATGCCGCGTTGAGGGTTCGTTCTCTGTTTTATCTCTTAGGTAATTTCGAGGGCGAAATTCTTTTAAGGGGGGTAGAGTTGTAACGACCCGATTTTTAGTAAATCGATATTTTATATATTTGCTTATATTTTGGGTTAGTGTTAAATATTTATTTACGCGACCTATTATTATTTATCGCGAACATAAGTTTGTGAGCGAAACCTTTGTCGTGTTAGTGGGCTTGGGGCGTGTGAGAGCTTAATGGGCTTAGGCTATTGGGCTTGGTTCATGACCATTGGAGAGTAGTATAAGTAGCAAGTCAAAACCATGAATAGTCTCACAATTCACTTTTCATGAGAAGTTAGAAGTTAGCAAGAGAGAAAGCTAAGCTAGGGTTTTGGCTAGGAGAGCAAGGAGAAGAACTCGAGCAAGAGAAGAGTTTAGAGGCCAAGAATCATCTTTCAATCTAAGGTGAGAGTGGTTAAGCATAAGCTTGGGTGATCCAAGAGAGGGGAGGTGTCTAGCCTCCATTCCTGAACTCTCTCATCCAATTTCTTTGGGGTTTGGGTGAAGTTTTCTTTATCATAAACATGTCTTTTCATCTTAGTATGCTTAATGAACATCTAGGAGGGAATATGTATATGTTTGATGATGGTTTTGCATGTTTATGCAACTTTGCTTATTTTGCAAGAAATTGACATGATTTTGTATGTGTGATGTGTTTTGGTGTTTTTGATTGTTGATTCATGTATATATGTATGGTATATACATGATTGATCACTTGTTATGCATTTATAACATGTTTAGATGTATTTTTGAGTGGAATCAATGTTAAACCGCCTTAGAAACTCAAGAACAGATATTTTCTGGTGTGGTTCGCTACCTGTTCGCTCAGCGAATAGTTCGCTACGAGTTCGCTACCTGTTCGCTATGTACCTGTCACCCTCTGATGTTGTTCGCTACCTGTTCGCTCAGCGAATAGTTCGCTACGGGTTCGCTACGGCTTCGCTCAGCGAACAGCTCTGTGACAGCAATTTTTGTTAATGTTTGTAAAGTGTGTGTATCCATGTATTTGGTTTCGTTTTGGTTTGGAATTATTATATGTTTAATAATTGTGTTGTGTAATGGCATTTATATAAAATGTCAAAGAAGTATATGTATGTTTGTATATCGGGTTGTCCGATAAAGAAGAATATCAGTTTGCCTGATAAAGAAGTTTAATGGATTATGTTATCCATGTAGTGAGCAGTAGCTTCGTGCTAAGTGATTATCATATGTTTGGTAAATGCATGGCATTCATAAACTCATGCATTACTTAGGGATATCAGACTTGTCTGATAAAGAAGGATATTGGACTTGTCCAATAAAGAAGGATATCAATGGTAAGTTCCTTGATAAAGAAGATGGTACCACATGCATTAGTCGTGTCTAGGTTGGCATGACATTGAATGTTTGGCATTAGTCGCATTTGAGTAAATGTGCAATTATGTGTTATGTGTTATGTGAGTTCTTTGTGTGGTCCGAAACGACGCGAAACTATCTGGTTGTGTATTTGTGAGTATGTGTTATCTGGTGTGTTGCTTATGGAAGCATGTGTGTGAGTTAGTAATATGTGATAGGTTGAATATAGGTGCGTTTCTATATTCGTATGTATGTGATTATGTTTACTAACTCTCTACCTATTTGTTATGTGCTGGACCTTTGGGGGTTCAGGTATTCAGGTCGAGGTTTCGATCGAGCTTTAGCTGTAGATCGTTTTGGTGTGGAGCACTTTTGGTGAGGAGCTAGTGTAGGCTACCTTTGTATAGTTTTGTTAAGTTAGTTTGGTTGTGATGTATATTAGTGCTCTGGTATGTTGTAACATCGAGTCGGGGATCGTTTGTATTCCGTCGTATACCGATGCGAACATCTTAACTTATGTTTTATGTAAATGATTTATCTTTTGAACTATTTTGTTCATTGTTTTGAAAATCCTTTATGTTATGTTTTCCGCTGCGACGTTTCGTGTCGTGTGCACGATCGTTTTTATAAAATGTTTTCCGTAGCGCTCCGGCTACTTATCTTTAAAAAGTTTTTAAGATCACGTTTTTAAGGGTAGTTAGTTCGGGGTGTTACAGGAAACGTGTCGAGCACGAGTATTAGAGAGACGTAAGAAAGTGACTTATGTCAAGTAAGAATTTGCGGAAAGGACTATCTCACACATAAGTGATTGTTGTGTTTGGAAAATGTGTGTTGAGAATTTGGAAGTGATGCTTGAAGTAAGTATCAGAGATGTTTTGTAGCAATTGGAAAATTATTTATGGAATGGAAAAGTCGGTGGAGACTAAGTGATGTTGGGAACATCGTATATGTTGGAGTAGTATAGTAATACTATGTGGTAAGGAAATAAAATATTTTGGATATTTTCATCATGGACGATGAAATGTTAGTTAGTCGACGAGTGACTTAAGGTAATATTTTGGATAAAAGTACCTCGACGGAAAAGTGACATTGGAAATGTCGTGTTAAGGAACCTAGAAATTTGGATAAGAGATTGTTTGGAAAATAAAACAGTTATGATGGGGTTCGACGCAACGATTTGGGAATTGCGAAGGAAAAGAATTTGACGGTTGGAGTTAATATATTTTTGGAATGTGTTAAGAACTTTGAGAAGTTGGACAACAAATGAGTGTAGAAGTTGTGCTACCGAATGAATGGTTGGAGTGAGATTCGACGCAGTTAAGAACTTATGGAATTTGAAAAGTTGTGAAGTATGCAACGGAAGGGTCTTTCGGAGTATTTTGGGTTAAGTGGTTTTGTTTTGGAGTGGTGATGCGAGTACCGTAAGGTGTTAAGTTGAAATTTTAAGTAGTTTGATAAGAATGATTTATACCGTTGTCACGATTGTTGACTATCTATCGACAAATCGAGGGATTAGCTATCCTTGATCTATTGTTGGTAGTAAACTTCATTGTGTAGATGGGAATAAACTGATTTTGTCAGACTTGGTTTGTTTGGAATTTGAATGATTGTTGGTGTGAATCCGGAAGAAGTGTTATTTTGACCGGAGATGGTATAAAGGAATACCGAGGGAAGTAAAACGATTCGGAAAAGTGACGTATAGGATTGCCTTGCCGCCATCATGGGCGAATTTGCATGAAGTGTTTTGTATGTTTTGGTTAAGGTAGTATGAGGAAACCCATTGGTTAGAATGTAAGTTGGAATTAGAAAGTCGGATGAGAGAGTTCATCCGAGGTTGTTCTTAGTCGAGTCATTTTCGAGGGCGAAAATATTTTTAAGTGGGGGAGAATTGTAACGACCCAAAATTTAGTATTCGTTATTTAATTATTTTATTACGCGAGGGCGTGATTTATAATTAAATTATTAAGCGGCGAATAATCATTTAGCGAGAACGTAAGTTAATGAGCGAGAAGTTATGTTGATTGGGCCTTGGGGCGTGTAAGTGGTTATTGGGCTTAGCCAATTGGGCTTTGATCCATGAGAATAGAGAGAGCTATAAGTAGCAAGTCAACCATGAATAGTCTCATAATTTATGTTTCATGAGAAAGGAAGATTGAGAGCTAGGGCAAAAGCCAAAGAGAAAGAGAAGAGCAAGCTTGTGGATTCGTCGAGCTAAGGTACGAGAGTTAGATTACATATTCGTGAGTGATTCGAAAGAGGGGAGGATGTCGATTCCTCCATTCCCAAACTCTTTCCACTCTATTTTCTTATGGTTTTGTGAGAGATTTACTCAATGAAAAGTAAATGTTTTTGATCCTAAAATGAGTAGTAAACTCCTAGGACATGAGGTGAACAACTTTGGGGAGTTGGAAATGGGTATGTGTAGATGTTTTACTATGTTTGTGGTTTTTGCTTAAAAATACAATTTAATGCATGATCTTGCATGCTTGGAGGTGTTTGGTTGTTTTTGAATGTGTATTTATGTATATATGTATGATATATGCATGATTGATGGTTTACTTTGCATTTATAACATGTTATAATGTATTTTGGATGGATTTGGGTGTTAAACCGCCTTAGAAAACTCAAGAACAGATATTTTTCTGGTGTAGTTCGCTAAGCGACCAGGAGTTCGCTGTAGCGAACATGTTCGCTGAAGCTCGCCAATGCTCGCCATGAGCAGGTGACTTCCTGGTGAGGTTCGCCATGTCTCGCTGAGCCTTCGCTCAGCGAAGGCCTCTGTGACAGCAATTTTTGTTGATGTTCGTAAGTGTAATTAGGCACTTGTAACATGGTTTAAGGGTATCCTTACATGATTGTTGATACATGTTGATACTGTTAATGCTTATTGTTAATCGTTATATGATTGATAAACGTGTATGCAATAAGTTGTAGCTTAAAGTGAGCAATGTGATGGTTTATCATTAATTTGCAATGATAAGAGAATGAGGTATGTTTTATGACATAAGTGTAAATGAAACCTTGTGTGTATAAAAATGAGTATGCAGATAATTATCATGTGAATAATTATGATTGGAGTGATAGGATATTGTGTTATCCTAATGTGTTAGATGTTGGAATTGTGTTTCCGCATCAGTGAATGAATAGCTTCGAGCTAGATAGCGTCATGTATTTGATGTGTTTAAAAGTAATCATGCATTCATGAATAATTGTGTTATGGGAATCATGTGAATTCCAATAATTGATGAAAATGGATTATGTTTATGAAAAGTGGCCGAAGATGGGATTATGTTATCCGAGATCTGGAGCCCATATCCAAACATGATATAAAACTGTGTGACTCCTCTTTATAGGAGAGATGGTTGATGATAACCATATCCTACATGATATAAAACTGTTATTGAGCTTATCCAAGGGAGATAAGGTGGTTCGGTAAGTTCCGACGCATCCAACAAGATGTAAAACTGGGTTCATCTTAAATGGGGTGAATAGCAGCATCCAACATGATGTAAAAACTGGTTTGGTCCACCATTGGTGAGACGCTTATCCTGCATGATGTAAAACTGCTGATGTAGAGTCCGTACATGACTATAATCTGAACAGTCCGTACATGACTATAATCTGAACAGTCCGTCATGACTGAAATCTGAACAATGTAAAATTGGTACCACATGCATTAGTCGTGTCTAGGGATGACATGACATTGGATAATTGGCATTAGATGCATTAGGGTAAATGCACATGTATTTGATAATTGTTATGTGACATTATCTGATTGGATTGTAATGTGTTTTCCGTATGTGTTAAGCTTTGGTATTTACTAATTGTTTAATACTGTGATTGTTGTCATGTCTTGGTATGTGAGCAGAGTCCGTCATGACTATAAAATGAACAAGTGTAGAGTCCGTCATGACTATAAAATGAACAAGTGTAGAGTCCGTCATGACTATAAAATGAACACTTTGGTAGTGTCCGAGAAGACGTGAAACTATATGATTGGTGTGTTTGTGAATGAATGATTAATTGGTAGTCGTATTTGACGATGAATGTGCGTGAGTTAGAAATGTATGATAGCGTGTGAAGTGTGTAGTATACTACTCACACTTATATTTATATTTATGTTTATGTTTTCTAACTCTCTGCTTGGTGTTATTTGCTGGACCTTTGGGGGTCCAGGTTGACAGGTTATGTGTTAGCCTCGTCCGAGTGAAATGGTGAAGCTCTGCTCTGATTGAGACAAGGGAAAAAGGGGTTTTTATATGTATATGCATGTAGTCCTCTTAGTATACTCTGTTGGTCTTAAGCTTTCATTTGAAAAGTATCCGTTTGTATAACTAATAACGCATCGTTCGATGCGAGGTTTTGTTTTTAGTTCATTCGAATATTTTACTAGATAAATGTATTAGTATTATCTTTGAATGAAGTTTGTGATATTCAAACCAGCGCTTTATAATCATATTTTCAATTTTTCCGCTGCGTATTTTCGAAAAAGATTTTATAAAGGCAGAGTTAATTAATTAACGGGTTTGGGTGTTACACTAAGCGCAAAAAAACCTATATCAATTCCTATTCGAACTAGTCATACAAGCGATGAAACAATCCGAAAAGTCTTGCAATATATAAATCGAAACAGAGATTAAGCATCACTATATTCGAGTTTCATAAATAAATAAAGAGCATGAATTGATAAGAGAAGACAGTAAATAAATAAATTGAATTACTATTAAGAATTGAACCTCAAGAAGTCATGAACGATGTTCCCGTATACCAATGAATCAACCTAGGGTTTTTAGGCTTCCATGAGAGCAAAGCATCCCTCCTTTTCTATTTTGCGTGAATGCTCAACTTTCCCTGAAACCCTAGCTGTGTTTTTGCTTAAGTACTCAGAGAAAATTGGGCTTAAAAAGCTACGGGTCGAAAAACATAAGTTTGACCAGAAAATACATTATTTTTATAAAGTCTGAAACATAAACGTAAATATTTGACTGCGTTGCGCTCCGAACTGGGTTCTGGCCTTAACATGAAAGTTGTAGCTTTTTCTCTTGTCTTTCCAACTCATATTCGCACACCTCAATCCGATACTCGTAGCTCAAGTTATGACCTGCGGACTGAGAAGGATCAACATGCAATTAAATCCGAAAATTAATCAAAGAAATACATTAGAGCTCAATTATGACCCAAAGTTTAGAAACATGGTAAAAAGTTAATATTAGGCTAGAAAAACTTCCAATACGTCAAAGTACAAAGCCATAAAATATGTGCCAAAATGCACTGATCACTTGCTGAAACCATAAAACCATACTTATGGTTTCAATGTTATATTTCTCTTTTTTTTAGGTGTTTTGTATATCCCCCTACCAACCATACATAGCTAGCTAGTTGTGTATAATTTTGATTTTGCTTTTGATCTTGATTTTGATTTTGATTCAATTATAATGTCATTTGTAAACAATTAGATTGTAGTTCTTTCTAATTGAAACAAATACACACATGACTAGCTACATATGATAGAAACAAATATACACTGAAACCATTAATATTGGTAAATGGTTTCAGTATATAACTTACTTATGATTGCTTTATATATGTTGTAATTTGTTTTGATTTGGTTCATTTATTTTTGCAGCCGCCTTTCTTGGTTTTGACAATCATCGCAAGAGTGTCTTATTTGGTGCTGCCTTACTGTATGATGAGACAGCTGCTACTTTTCATTGGTTATTTACCGCATTCTTAAAGTGCATGTCTAATAAGAAACCACAGACGATATATACAGACCAGGCTACTGCGTTGTTGAAGTCAGTTCCGAATATTTTTCAAGGTGTTTTCCATGGTCTTTGTTCGTGGCACATGTCAGAGAATGCAAAGAAAAATCTCGGTACTCGTGCGAACAGTTCCTTTTTTGATGAGTTAACTAATTTGATTTCAAATGTAGAAGACGAATCAGATTTTGACTACAATTGGGATCGGATGATGAAAATTTTTTTTGATGGAAGGCCTATTTCAGACTGGACATGACTTGTCCAGACTCATAGGAATCATATGCACTGGTCTTCAGCTTGGGTCAAGTCACATTTTACAGCTGATCTGAAGACGACTCAGTTAAGTGAGTCTTTCAATGCTTTTCTTCGTGGATTTTTGCAGCCAGACAATTCACTTGTTCAATTCTTTAGTCATTTCAACGTTATGGTTCAGAGGATGAGGGATAATCATGCTGATTTGGACTTCAAGGCTGCTAACACTAGAACAAGAAATAATTACCCCAACAGTCAACTGATGCGGTCCGTTGTAAAGAAGTACACACCAGCTTCTTTTGCATTTATCCACAGGCAATATGACCTTTCCTTCAAATACTATTATCAGGAGGACACATCAAAAGGGTCTGAGTTAAATAAGTTTTTCAAAGTGTTCACAATTGAAAAGGTTGATGATCCTGATGAAGTAGATGATCATAATGATGATGATGCTTGTAACGACCCATTTTTCGTATTTATATTTCTTAAATGTTATTTGATTTATTAATTGGCTTTTAATTATTTTAGTGATCGACGAATAATTAGATAGCGCGAACATAAGTTAGTAAACGCGAAACTTTAGTTTTGGGCCATGATTGGGGCGTGGAAAGGCAATGGGCCTAAGCCATTGGGCTTGGTTCAAGACCAATAGAGAGTAGTATAAGTAGCAAGTCAAACCAATGAATAGTATCACAATTTATTTTCTTTGAGACGTTAGAAGAGTTAGTAAGCAAGAGCAAAGCAAAAACCCTAGGAAGAGGGAGAGAGATCACGAGCAAGAGAGAAGAGGAAAGGCTTGGATCATCATCTTTGCTAAGGTAAGAGATTAGAATTCATGATTCTTGAGTGGCAAGGAGAGGGGAGATTGTCTATGTCTCCATTCCCGAACTCTCCCACTCAATTTCTTTTTAGACTTTTAAGTAAGCTTTTGTATGTGAGTGTGATGTTCTTCATCATCACTTTGTATGTGTTTATCACTAGCTTGATTCCATGAAAAATATTAAAGGGATTTAAGAGGGGTTTTTCAAAAAAATTAATCCTCTTAGCGGAACAATCCCGATGGACGGATCTTGATTAAACCATTAATCACAAATCAACGAACACAAAACCACAAGTTTATGTGTTTACCTCTTGAAGTGCAGAACCTTTGAAGTAGAAACTATTTCTGATCACGAGCAAAGCAAAGTAGCGATGCATCTATTCAGTCCACACGAACAGAACTTCTCCGATGACCGGTGCTAGCCAATTCCACCAGAGATTCAGAGAGAACGATGTTTAGAGAGCGGCGGCTAGGTTTCTAAATTTTAGGACTAACTCTTAGGTTAAAATTCAGCACATAAGTGTATTCTTTTTATAGACTTATTTGAATATCCACCGTACCTTACGGTGTGCTGTATTTTACTTAAGTGCACCATACTTTACGGTGTGCCACGCTTCTCTAATTAAATAATAAGTCATACTTAATTATTTAATTACTAATAAGTCCTACTTATTATTTTATAAATAAGTCTTACTTATTTATTTCTCTCATCTATCTGTCCTTTGTGTGTGACCCTATAGGTTCTCGTAACGTTGGCAATAATATTAAATCACATATTTAATATTATAAACAGTGAGCGGTATCTAGCAACACATCACTGCTACCCAAGTGACGAGAATGTCATGTGATCTGACGAAACATTTCCATGATAACGATCGTGTGTATAATTACCCCTTTGCCCTTATATCTATATTGAACACAAGGCATAGATCGTGTCATCCTTGTATGGTTCAATATCTTATTTCTTGATCCCAGAATATACTGAGTAACGAATAAGCTCAATATCTCATATTGACTTAGTTCGGCGTGGCCCCGCATTTTATCAGTCATATTCCATCAAGAGGCCCGTAGATATTACTCCTGTTATGCATGAGGGGCAAATTCCATCTAGGTCACTCATGTCCCTCAGCATGATTTGTGGAGTACCCATCAACCGACTTTATAGTCATCCTGTTACGGACAATGTTTGAACGGCAACTAAGTACTCTACTCCACATCTAGGGTCCATAGTGGTTTCAGGTCGAAGGGTGGTATACACCATTATCACTATGAGAATAACTTATGACACTTTTCATAACACACTATGTAGTATTCTCATGGTGGGTCAATCCAATATAAATATTACTCCTAATATTTATATCTATGTGAAGACTTGATATCTCATATCCATGACACGTGAGATGAGGTCATCAGTCTACTCACATAATAGTCTCTATGTTTTACTGTTATCCCACATCACAGTAAAACTCGACTACGGATACTTTAAGAATAGTGTCCTTATGTTTAATGGAGTCTCACTATTAAGTCACACTTAATGTTCCATTAATTAGACTAGCTATTCTAGGGACTTTATTAGTTTGAAACAAACATAATAAAGAAATGCCTTTTATATATATTAAATATATAAATCAAAGTCATGATACAAAAGAAGATTCTATCAAAACATATTGGCTTTTAGGGCTTACTCCAACAATCTCCCACTAGCACTAAAGTCAATCAGATATTAACTCAACATCTATTGGACTAGCGTGATCATCAAGCATCTTCTATGCAAGATTTTCTATTAGTGGATAAGGAACTCTTTCCTATGTTGGTACCCGATACATCTTCCAATTTACACTTTTGATCTTCTATCAAAAGAAATAAAGTGTCAAAACTTGTATTTGAATCGTTGGTGAGATCTGGTTTTCCGTTGCTTGCAAGATTAAACCATTACCATCTTTAATGAGGTCAAGGGAATCTGCAACGTAAAGAAAACAATTTTCTGCCTCATCCTATGAGACAAACGATTCAAATCATATATTTGACCTTTGTAATAGATATATCAATCTTCTGAAGCTTGTAAGCTTACAGATTTGACATCCGAGCATAAAGTTTATTCCAGACTACAATCTGGGTATACTGTTCTTCGGTTTTGGACAATCAGTATCATTGTAACTCATTTACAATGATCATTTCCAGATCCAATCAAGAAGCCATCCTTAATCCTTTTAAGATATCCATGGATATTCTTGATGGTGATCTAATGACAATCACTAGAAATAATTTGGTACATATTGTTTATGCTAATAGCATATAGTACATCTGGTCTAGTACATATCATGATATACATGATCAACCCAATTGCCAAAGCATTTGGTTACTTCTCATGCATCCCTTTCTCATCCAATGAGGTTGGATATTGTCTTTGAGACAAAAAATACATCATGTGACGTGTGCAATAATTTCAATAAAATTAAGCACATAAGGTGTCTGTACACTTCATCAAATTTGTACATAGGCTAAGGTTGAGATATGTCAATAATCTATCTATATAGATCTTGATTCCTAACTTTTAGGAAGTCTCGCCTAAGTATTTCATCAAGAAACAATTACCTAATCATGTCTTACATGTGTAGTGTATGAAAATTGTCTTGATGATCAGTATGTCATCCACATACAATACCAGATTAATTTAAATACTCCCACTGACTTTCTTGTGTGCACAAGAGTTCCTTTATTAATCTTAGTTTTCATAAAACTTGATCAATAAAACTGATAATTCAACTTTGAGAAATTTGAACAAATTCATAAATGAATTTTGTAATTTATATACTTTTCTAGCATCCTTTAGATTAACGAAACTCCGTCCATATGTCAAATACATATGTAAGGTCATTCCAATTAAGGAATGTAACCTCGTTGTCCATCTGCCAGAACTCGTAGTAAAACATACAATAATTGCAATTGGAATCAAATGAGTTTAAGCACTATGATTGAAATAAAGGTTTCATCATAATTGCATCATGATTTGTGTGAAACCTTTCACATTCAATCACACCATAAAGGTATTCACAATACCATCCATGTGAATCTTTACAACAAGACTCATATTTATCCTATGAGTCTTACTCAATTGGATGACAAAACAATATCCATATATGTTTTGTGTACATGGACTCTTTATAAGTCACATTCTCATCTTCCATGAGCATCATATATCACCTTGTCGAGTCATGGTAAAACCATGACTCTCAACTGTGTGATATGACATATCCGACTTATATAGGTCTTGTGCTACTCGAACTGGTGATCCAACAACAACTCTTGTTGAACCGATTCATGTTCCATTCTCAAAAACATGTGTTTTGTGGTACTCGAATTTACTCAAGTTCTACATCACTCCCACTATCTCTTCTAGAGACACATTCCTTCTAAAGGAATATTTTAATTCTAGTAACAAAACAACTTTTGTCCTAGAGAGTGTTGTAGAATTAGTATTTCTAAGTTTCTTTAGGATCCCTCCACAAATACACATTAATCCAAGTTGGAATTATGTTTATCTTATAAACCGTACAATCCCAAACTACCATAAAGTCAAACTAGGTACTTTTACCTCCATATCAAATATGGTGTCTTTATGATTTCTTTTATTGAAACTTTTGTGGGTAAAGAATAACTCTAATTAAAATAATTTTTCGAAAGACTCGCTGGAGATATAAACGAACTATCTTATTTGTAATCATGTCGAACATGATGTAATATAAATAGTTGTTACTATACTCCTTATCTAAGTATTTACCATTACGACTTGTTCGTATGGTCTTAATACTTTTCAAAATTATTCATTTACTTCATTCATAAATTCTTTGAACAAATTCAAAGAATCATAGTTTGTGTCAACCACACATAATCACATCTACTAAGCTAATTAGTAATGTAAATGAAGTAAAAGAAATAAAATTATATCTAGCAAATAATTAGTTTAGTGGTTCATATACATCTCATATGTATATATTTCAAATAGATCAAATGTCACTTTGCCTTAGTTGGTAATTGACATACCGAACTATTTTCAAAAGTGGAACTCACATCCTTCAAATGATATAAATCAAATGAGTCCAAAAATTCCTATCCATGGAGTATGGAAATGTGTGTCTCACCTATTAGTACTAAACAATATTAATTGCCACTAATTTACAAGGTTCAAATCTTATTTGATCCTTATTCATCATTGTTATAGATAAGGTTATCAAGTTGATGGAACTCAATTCCATTACTCAATTAGAACAATAGAATAGAAAACATTATTTGGATAATGAAACAACACTTGTCTATTATTCAAACAAGCAGTCCTTTTTCTTGTCAATACAAGGTTTAGGTCCAATATTTCTATTATTAAATGAAACATAATAACAATTATTTGGTTCCATGTCAAACTCAACTTCTACGATCAATGAAACTATTTTATTCTAAACGTAGGTTGACTTTATCTATGGTCAAATTTTCACTTCTTTAAACAACTTCATATTTCAACAAATATGAAATTTGCATTTGGTATCATATACCTAAGATGCAAAAGTGAATAATTTAACTTTCTATAACAAAATGTATGAAGAAGTCTTACTTCTTTCTTTCATTTTGACTCTTTCAAAACTATTAGCAGTTTTTCTCGTATTTGAGAACAATTCTCAATATATATGTACCAATTCAGAAACTCTTTTCTGAACTTTATGTCCTTCATAAGGACCTTTTACAGTAAAATATAAATTATATGCCAAATATATCTAATTACGAAAATAAGAATATTTGTATCATGATTAAAACATATTTAACTAGGTCTTTAATTAAATATTCTCCCACTATTTTACTCAAACCAAATGACCCTCAACATTTGATTCGGAAAATTCCGTTGGAAGATTTTCTAGTGGGAATGAGATCCATATTTCACTTTGTTTTAAGTCAGCGTTGGGCTGATTACACAAAACGTAGTTATTTAGGTAGGAAACTGTTTCCAATTGTATCTCATACAACTCTCATATCCTTTCCGTTGGGTGAATAACACTTATTCTAATCCATCATATGGAATGACCCAACATTTGCTTCTAAAGTCATATAATCATATTATATTTTCTTTAGTTAAGTTAAACCCAATAAATAGCAATCAGATAAACTGGTTATCTCACCGCAACTTATCAATATTGACAATGCACTTTACGTTGGCAAAACCTACATTAATCGATATTGATCTTGAAGGGTGCTATTCTTTGGAAAGCATAAAACTTAATATAGACACATCTTACTAGTATAGAAAATGCACCTTGCGTTGGCAAAACCTACATCTTCAATATTAGTCTTTATGAGTACTTGAAGGATTTTTAATTAAATTTGATCTCACCGACATGTGTATCTCATACACGCGTTTAACTTTACATGACATTCATGTAAATATATGTTTAACAATTATATAAAACACACCAGGCAAATATAATTAAAACATACATCTCATGCATCACATACATAAAATAAAACAGATTAGGTAGTATGGTTATGACCTCCTAACGCACAAGAATTAAATAAACTACTTTATTACAATTCTTTGACCCACGAGCAAACTTCTCAAGCTTCTCCATCGGTATCATCATTTGGCATTATCCTCTTTTGAACTCGAGCAATTACATTATTTTAATAACCAAATAAATAAATAAAATCACGACACGCAGGCCGTATTTAAAATAAACCACGACACGCAGGTCGTATTTAAAATAAAATAAATCACGACACGCAGGCCGTATTCAACGCCAAATATCTAAGGTCATAACCATATACCATGTACTTAATAATATAAAATTCATTTATATATACATAAGTGGAAATTAATTCAAAACAATTTTGAACTCACTAATTTCCGTAACAAATTTTAAAATAATCAAATATAGTGATACGCCATTATTATTAATCTCAAAATTTGAATACATAAAATTAATTGAAATAATTAATTTAAAAAACAGAATCAAATCTCTTGATTCACAATTAGTTTTGAAGTGCCAAATCAAATCTTAACCGTTAAGAACCACTTGTAACAAATTATCGGCGATTTGAAAATCTCTTAACCATTAAGAAAATTCAAATTACTGTTTATTATTTGTCTCACAAATATAATTTTGATTTGTTACCAATAAATAATAACATCTTTAATTCCAAATTAAAAGTCAAAATTAATTATGTGACCAAATCAAATATCATATTCTCAGAACAAATCAATTTAATTGATTGCACTTAAAAACTTTTCACTGATTAGCAGCAAACAGGTTTGAGAAATTGATCAATACCAAACAGTAATACATATCACATATGCTTGATTTCAAAGAGTCAAATTGGTTTCAAATTCACGTACTGCCAATAAAAATTAAGGTACTGCCAATAACAAGAAATGTTATATAATCCTTTTAAACACTTTAAAATTTACTCAAGTAATATAATGGTCACCAGACCAATTGTAAAGCAAGAACAGAACATATATACCATGATAGGACCACAATAGGCCTGACCGCAAGATACATATGCATCTCATGCATATTATGTTACGATACGTACCCAAGAAATCATGTTATTTAAGCACAATACATCGCGATCGTAATATATTAAATTTTACGATTAAAATTTATTTCTTTGAAACATATGACTGAACAAATTTAATCAAGCAGATGCACGTAAGCATGATCATATCATCATACGCACACCAAAAGGATTTGAATCTATTGATTTAATCGAAACCATTGCTCTGATACCACTAAAGGGATTTAAGAGGGGTTTTTCAAAAAAATTAATCCTCTTAGCGGAACAATCCCGATGGACGGATCTTGATTAAACCATTAATCACAAATCAACGAACACAAAACCACAAGTTTATGTGTTTACCTCTTGAAGTGCAGAACCTTTGAAGTAGAAACTATTTCTGATCACGAGCAAAGCAAAGTAGCGATGCATCTATTCAGTCCACACGAACAGAACTTCTCCGATGACCGGTGCTAGCCAATTCCACCAGAGATTCAGAGAGAACGATGTTTAGAGAGCGGCGGCTAGGTTTCTAAATTTTAGGACTAACTCTTAGGTTAAAATTCAGCACATAAGTGTATTCTTTTTATAGACTTATTTGAATATCCACCGTACCTTACGGTGTGCTGTATTTTACTTAAGTGCACCATACTTTACGGTGTGCCACGCTTCTCTAATTAAATAATAAGTCATACTTAATTATTTAATTACTAATAAGTCCTACTTATTATTTTATAAATAAGTCTTACTTATTTATTTCTCTCATCTATCTGTCCTTTGTGTGTGACCCTATAGGTTCTCGTAACGTTGGCAATAATATTAAATCACATATTTAATATTATAAACAGTGAGCGGTATCTAGCAACACATCACTGCTACCCAAGTGACGAGAATGTCATGTGATCTGACGAAACATTTCCATGATAACGATCGTGTGTATAATTACCCCTTTGCCCTTATATCTATATTGAACACAAGGCATAGATCGTGTCATCCTTGTATGGTTCAATATCTTATTTCTTGATCCCAGAATATACTGAGTAACGAATAAGCTCAATATCTCATATTGACTTAGTTCGGCGTGGCCCCGCATTTTATCAGTCATATTCCATCAAGAGGCCCGTAGATATTACTCCTGTTATGCATGAGGGGCAAATTCCATCTAGGTCACTCATGTCCCTCAGCATGATTTGCGGAGTACCCATCAACCGACTTTATAGTCATCCTGTTACGGACAATGTTTGAACGGCAACTAAGTACTCTACTCCACATCTAGGGTCCATAGTGGTTTCAGGTCGAAGGGTGGTATACACCATTATCACTATGAGAATAACTTATGACACTTTTCATAACACACTATGTAGTATTCTCATGGTGGGTCAATCCAATATAAATATTACTCCTAATATTTATATCTATGTGAAGACTTGATATCTCATATCCATGACACGTGAGATGAGGTCATCAGTCTACTCACATAATAGTCTCTATGTTTTACTGTTATCCCACATCACAGTAAAACTCGACTACGGATACTTTAAGAATAGTGTCCTTATGTTTAATGGAGTCTCACTATTAAGTCACACTTAATGTTCCATTAATTAGACTAGCTATTCTAGGGACTTTATTAGTTTGAAACAAACATAATAAAGAAATGCCTTTTATATATATTAAATATATAAATCAAAGTCATGATACAAAAGAAGATTCTATCAAAACATATTGGCTTTTAGGGCTTACTCCAACAAATATGTATGTGTTTGAATCATGTTTGAAAAGTTTATGAAAGTTGCTTAAAATCCAAGAAAAGGGCATGATCATGATTTTGTGAGGTATTTGGAGGTTTGTAAGGGATGATTAATGTTCCTTGATACCATATATGCTTGAAATTGCTGTTTATAAGAATTTATAACTTGGTTGGTTGAATTTTTGAGCTGATTCAATGTTAAACCGCCTTAGAAAAACTCAAGAACAGATATTTTTCTGGTGTAGTTCGCTAAGCGACCAGGAGATTCGCTACGCGAACCTGCTCGCCACAAGCTCGCTACCTGTTCGCCATGCACCTGTAATCCTCTGACGTAGTTCGCTGCAGCGAACTGAGCTTCGCTTAGCGAATAGTTCGCTACCTGTTCGTTACTGCTTCGCTTAGCGAACAGTACTGAACCTGCAACTTTTTGTTAAAGGTTGTAAGTGTAATTAGGCACTTGTAACATGGTTTAAGGGTATCCTTACATGATTGTTGATACATGTTGATGCTGTTAATGCTTATTGTTAATCGTTATATGATTTGTACGTGTATGCAATAAGTTGCAGTTTAAAGTGAGTAATGTGATGTTTTGGCATTAATTTGTAATGTTAAGTGAATGTGTTAGGATTGTGCTCCCGCATTCATAAAAGAGTAGCTTCGAGCTAAAGAATATCATATGGTTGATATGTGCATACAGACATGCATTCATGATTGTATGTGAACATTGGAAACTTGGGTTCCAATAACGAAAATGGATTATGTGTCCATAATGAAGCCGAGGATCGGATTAGATGAATCCATGAGTCCAGAGCTGCTATCCAACAGGATATAAAACTGTGTTGGCTTATCCAAGGGAGATAAGATGGTTCGGTAAGTTCCGACATATCCAGCAAGATATAAAACTGTTCTTGGTCCACCGTTGGTGAGACGCCTTGGTACCACATGCATTTAGTCATGTCTAGGGATGGCATGACAGTGAATTAATTGGCATTAGATTGCATTAAGGTATATGCACATTTACTTGGTAATTGTTATGTGACCTTACTTGACTGGTTCTGACGTGTTTGCTGTAAGTAGCATACTAGGTAAATTCCTATGTACTTAATACTGTAATTGTATGGCGTGAGTTAGAATATGTATGATAGTTCGAAAGTGTAAGGCCTTTCTTATGCTCGTATGTTATGCAATTATGTTTTCTAACTCTCTGCTTTGTGTTATTTGCTGGACCTTTGGGGGTTCAGATATTCAGGCTGAGGACTGTGCCGACGATTAGACTGTTGTTTTAGCTTGGTGTTGAAGTATCTTTTGGTGAGGAGACTTAGCATAGATTTCTCCTTTTAGTGCTAGCTTTTGGTTAGAGTTTGTAAATAGTAACTGCTCTGGTAATGTAACATCGAGTCGGGGATTACGTTTGGCTTTCATCGTATATCGGTGTTACCTTTTTGATATGCTAGTTCTTGTATAAGTGACATCCTTAGGGATGAATATGGCTTATGTATATATATATATATATATATATATATATATATATATATATATATATATATATATATATGCATGCTTGGTTTTATTGAATCCGCTGTTGCTTTTCATGTTAAACTTCATGACGCTCTGTGTGTATGCTTGTGTTTTAATTACCGCGTGGCACTCTGCCTTTACACTTGTTAAAAAGTTTTTAATATTACGTTTTTAAGGGTAGTATAGGTTAGGGTGTTACAATAGTGGTATCAGAGCTGGTCGGTTCGTGTGAACCAATTAGGACTTTTCTTTTCCCCGTATGAGCATGTGTAGGGAACACTGTTAGTACTTTCTAACGTCTAGTTGTGATTCGTTCAGGAATCATGGCTGCTGCGAGAACGAATGCCCAGATTGCGGAAGCTTTGGCCGCACTCACCAACATAGTGGTTAGAGATCATCAACCTGGAAGAGAGGTAGAGATGAGGTTGGAACGGTTCATGAAGCAGAAACCGCCAACATTTACCGAAGGTTACAACCCGGATGGAGCTTACAAGTGGCTGGAGGAACTTGAAATAATTTTTGAAGCAATGGATTGTTCCGAGGAAGGGAAGACAACCCTTGGAACATATGTGTTGCGCGAGGAAGCAAACGTGTGGTGGAAGAACGCCAAGTTGAGGCTAGGACCCGGTGGTATGGCTATACCATGGGCAATGTTTAAAAGAGAATTTTTGGTTAAGTATTTTCCTGTTGATGTGAAGAACAAGAAATTGGTGGAATTCATGGAACTGAAACAGGGGAATATGACGGTAGCTGATTATGCCGTCAAGTTTGAGACTTTGTGTGCGTTTAGTCCGCATTACAACACTTTGGAAGCGGAGGACGACAAGTGCGTGAAGTTCGAGAGTGGCTTACGCCCGGACATTAAACATATGATCGGATTTTCACAGATAAGGGATTTTGCGACCCTTGTGAACAAGAGTAGGATTTGTGATGAGGATGGTAGAGCTAAGGTGAACTATTATAAAGCTGTGAACGACCGAAAAGGGAAAGGACAAGAGCGCGGAAAACCTTATGATAACCGCGGTAGAAGTAATACAAGTGGTGGTAAGAAGCCGGTGAATGGAAGTTGTTACAACTGTGGAGAACGGGGTCATATGTCTTATGATTGCCCGAAGAGAGGGGATAGGTGTAAGAATTGTGGAAAGCTGGGCCACAAGACCGAAGCTTGCAGAGGAAAAGTGGTGTGTTTCAACTGTGGTGAGGAAGGCCACAAGAGTCCGACTTGTAAGAAGCCCAAGAAGGTGATGGGCAAGGTGTTTGCTTTGAGTGGAGAGGATGCTAGCCATGAGGACAATCTCATTAGAGGTACGTGTTTCATCTATGACACTCCTTTAATTGCGATTATAGATACGGGAGCGACACATTCTTTTATTTCTTTGGATTGTGCGAAGCGTCTTAGTATTCCTTTAACGGATATGTCGGGTAGGATGGAAATAGAAACTCCTGCTAATGGTTCAGTGATTACTCGACAAGTATGTCGTAATTGCCCCGTAACCATTTTTGATAGGCACTTTGGTATGGATTTAGTGTGTATTCCACTTAGTGGTATGGATGTAATTTTTGGTATGAATTGGTTAATCTTCAACCGAATTCATATCAACTGTCGTGAGAAGGCCGTTGTTTTTCCGAAGCCGGAGGAGAACTTGCAATTGATGAGCGGGAAGGAAGTATCGAAATCGTTGAAAGAACATGCCGAGATGTTCATGATGTTTGCATCATTGAAACTCGAAGGAGGAGTTAAGGTAGAAGAGTTACCGATCGTTTGTGAATTCCCAGATGTGTTTCCGGATGATATATCTGACGTGCCTCCAAAGCGAGAGGTAGAGTTTTCTATCGACCTAGTACCTGGAACTAGTCCGATATCGATGGCGCCGTATCGAATGTCAGCGTCAGAGTTGAATGAGTTGAAGAAGCAACTTGAAGAGCTGCTTGAGAAGAGGTTTGTTCGGCCGAGTGTTTCGCCATGGGGAGCACCTGTTTTGTTGGTAAAGAAGAAAGATGGAAGCATGAGATTATGTATAGACTATCGTCAGTTGAACAAAGTGACGATCAAGAATAAATATCCACTTCCGAGGATAGATGATTTGATGGATCAACTAGTTGGAGCTTGCGTGTTTAGTAAGATCGATTTGAGATCCGGATACCATCAGATTAGAGTGAAGACGGAAGACATACCTAAGACTGCATTCAGGACGAGGTATGGGCACTACGAGTATTCAGTTATGCCGTTTGGTGTGACCAATGCACCCGGAGTTTTCATGGAATATATGAACCGAATTTTCCATTCATTTTTGGATAGATTCGTGGTGGTGTTCATCGACGACATTTTGATTTACTCGAAATCCGAGGAAGAGCACGAAGAGCACTTGAGGATTGTTTTGCAAGTCTTGAAGGAGAAGAAGTTGTATGCCAAGTTGTCGAAGTGTGAATTTTGGATGAAAGAGGTGAGTTTCCTAGGGCATATAATTTCAAGTGGAGGAATCGCGGTAGATCCTGCGAAGGTTGACGCTGTGTCATAGTGGGGAACGCCGGAATCTGTTTCAGAGATTAGAAGTTTCCTTGGTTTAGCCGGTTATTATAGAAGATTCATCGAAGGTTTTTCGAAGTTGGCTTTACCGTTAACCAAGTTGACAAGGAAAGATCAAGCGTTTGTTTGGGATGGTAATTGTGAGAAGAGCTTCCAAGAGCTCAAGAGAAGATTGACTACTGCACCCGTGTTGATTTTACCCGATGCCAAAGAGTCGTTCGTCGTGTATTGCGATGCTTCGAAGTTAGGACTTGGCGGAGTGCTTATGCAAGGGGGTAATGTGGTAGCATATGCTTCAAGGCAACTGAAGGTTCACGAGAGGAACTATCCAACACATGATTTGGAGTTAGCCGCAGTGGTGTTTGCTTTGAAAGTGTGGAGACACTACTTGTATGGATCGAGGTTTGAAGTGTTTAGTGATCACAAGAGTCTGAAATACTTATTCGACCAGAAGGAGTTGAATATGAGGCAACGAAGATGGCTCGAATTCTTAAAGGACTACGATTTTGGATTGAGTTATCACCCCGGAAAAGCCAATGTGGTGGCCGATGCATTAAGTAGGAAAACTTTGCATATGTCATCGTTGATGGTGAAAGAGTTAGAGTTGATTGAAGAATTTCGAGACTTGAGTCTTGTGTGTGAGGTTACTTCTTCAAGTGTGAAGCTTGGAATGTTAAAGTTGACGAATCCTTTTCTCGAGGATATTAAAGAACGTCAGAAATCGGATAAGAAATTGATGGAGAAGTTGGTACTCATCAATGAAGGCAAGGAGACCAATATCAAGATTGACGAAAGTGGAGTCATGAGATTTCAAGGAAGAGTTTGTGTACCGGATGTACCCGAATTGAAAAGAATGATCATGGAAGAAGGTCACAGAAGTGGTTTGAGTATTCATCCTGGAGTAACCAAGATGTATCAGGATTTGAGGAAGTTATTTTGGTGGCCGGGAATGAAGAGGCAAATTTCTGAATTTGTTTATTCATGCTTAACTTGTCAGAAATCGAAGATTGAGCATCAGAAGCCATTTGGTTTGTTGCAACCAATGTTTATACCAGAATGGAAATGGGATAGCATTGCAATGGATTTTGTGGGAGGTTTACCGAAGACCAAGAAAGGTAACGAGGTGATTTGGGTAGTGGTAGATCGTCTGACGAAGTGTGCTCACTTCATTGCTGTCAGGAAAGGTACTTTGGTGCCTAAGTTGGCCGAGATTTATGTGGAGCAGATTGTGAAGCTACATGGTATTCCAACAAGTATTATTTCGAATAGAGATCCGAGATTTACTTCCAGATTTTGGGAAAGCTTGCAAGAAGCTTTAGGAACGAAGTTGAGGTTGAGTTCAGCTTATCATCCTCAGACAGATGGTCAGTCGGAGAGGACGATACAATCCTTAGAGGATTTGTTGAGAGCTTGTGTTTTGGAGCAAAACGTGAATTGGGATTCTTGTTTGCCGTTGGTAGAGTTTACATACAACAACAGTTACCATTCTAGTATCGGAATGGCACCGTTTGAGGCTTTGTATGGGAGAAGGTGTAGGACACCTCTGTGTTGGTATGAAACTGGAGAAGGTGCAATTCTTGGACCAGAGATTGTACAAGAAACAACGGAGAAGATTCGGATGATTCGTGAGAAGATGAAAGCGTCTCAGAGTCGACAGAAGAGTTATCATGATAAGAGGAGGAAGGACATTGAATTCCAAGAGGGGGATCATGTATTCCTACGAGTTACATCGACTACTGGAGTAGGACGTGCGTTGAAGTTGCGAAAGTTAACATCGAGGTTTATTGGGCCGTTTGAAATTTTGAAGCGAGTTGGGAAAGTGGCGTATAGGATTGCATTACCGCCATCATTGGCGAATTTGCACGATGTTTTCCATGTATCACAGTTGCGCAAGTATGTGTCTGATTCGACACACGTGATTGAATCGGACGATGTTCAAGTGAGGGATGACTTGACCATTGAGACCGTACCCTTGAGGATAGAAGGAAGAGAAGTGAAGAGGTTGAGGAATAAAGAGATTGCATCCGTGAAAGTCGTGTGGGGAGGACCGGCTGGTGAGAATGCAACGTGGGAGCTGGAAAGTAAGATGAGAGATTCTTATCCCGATCTGTTTCTAGGTAATTTCGAGGGCGAAATTCTTTTAAGGGGGGTAGGATTGTAACAACCCATTTTTCGTATTTATATTTCTTAAATGTTATTTGATTTATTAATTGGCTTTTAATTATTTTAGTGATCGACGAATAATTAGATAGCGCGAACATAAGTTAGTAAGCGCGAAACTTTAGTTTTGGGCCAAGATTGGGGCGTGGAAAGGCAATGGGCCTAAGCCATTGGGCTTGGTTCAAGAACAATAGAGAGTAGTATAAGTAGCAAGTCAAACCAATGAATAGTATCACAATTTATTTTCTTTGAGAAGTTAGAAGAGTTAGTAAGCAAGAGCAAAGCAAAAACCCTAGGAAGAGGGAGAGAGATCACGAGCAAGAGAGAAGAGAAAAGGCTTGGATCATCATCTTTGCTAAGGTAAGAGATTAGAATTCATGATTCTTGAGTGGCAAGGAGAGGGGAGATTGTCTATGTCTCCATTCCCGAACTCTCCCACTCAATTTCTTTTTAGACTTTTGAGTAAGCTTTTGTATGTGAGTGTGATGTTCTTCATCATCACTTTGTATGTGTTTATCACTAGCTTGATTCCATGAAAAATATGTATGTGTTTGAATCATGTTTGAAAAGTTTATGAAAGTTGCTTAAAATCCAAGAAAAGGGCATGATCATGATTTTGTGAGGTATTTGGAGGTTTGTAAGGGATGATTAATGTTCCTTGATACCATATATGCTTGAAATTGCTGTTATAAGAATTTATAACTTGGTTGGTTGAATTTTTGAGTTGATTCAATGTTAAACCGCCTTAGAAAAACTCAAGAACAGATATTTTTCTGGTGTAGTTCGCTAAGCGACCAGGAGATTCGCTACGCGAACCTGCTCGCCACAAGCTCGCTACCTGTTCGCCATGCACCTGTAATCCTCTGACGTAGTTCGCTGCAGCGAACTGAGCTTCGCTTAGCGAATAGTTCGCTACCTGTTCGTTACTGCTTCGCTTAGCGAACAGTACTGAACCTGCAACTTTTTGTTAAAGGTTGTAAGTGTAATTAGGCACTTGTAACATGGTTTAAGGGTATCCTTACATGATTGTTGATACATGTTGATGCTGTTAATGCTTATTGTTAATCGTTATATGATTTGTACGTGTATGCAATAAGTTGCAGTTTAAAGTGAGTAATGTGATGTTTTGGCATTAATTTGTAATGTTAAGTGAATGTGTTAGGATTGTGCTCCCGCATTCATAAACGAGTAGCTTCGAGCTAAAGAATATCATATGGTTGATATGTGCATACATACATGCATTCATGATTGTATGTGAACATTGAAAACTTGGGTTCCAATAACGAAAATGGATTATGTGTCCATAATGAAGCCGAGGATCGGATTAGATGAATCCATGAGTCCAGAGCTGCTATCCAACAGGATATAAAACTGTGTTGGCTTATCCAAGGGAGATAAGATGGTTCGGTAAGTTCCGACATATCCAGCAAGATATAAAACTGTTCTTGGTCCACCGTTGGTGAGACGCCTTGGTACCACATGCATTTAGTCATGTCTAGGGATGGCATGACAGTGAATTAATTGGCATTAGATTGCATTAAGGTATATGCACATTTACTTGGTAATTGTTACCTTACTTGACTGGTTCTGACGTGTTTGCTGTAAGTAGCATACTAGGTAAATTCCTATGTATTTAATACTGTAATTGTATGGCGTGAGTTAGAATTTGTATGATAGTTCGAAAGTGTAAGGCCTTTCTTATGCTCGTATGTTATGCGATTATGTTTTCTAACTCTCTGCTTTGTGTTATTTGCTGGACCTTTGGGGGTTCAGATATTCAGGCTGAGGACTGTGCCGACGATTAGACTGCTGTTTTAGCTTGGTGTTGAAGTATCTTTTGGTGAGGAGACTTAGCATAGATTTCTCCTTTTAGTGCTAGCTTTTGGTTAGAGTTTGTAAATAGTATCTGCTCTGGTAATGTAACATCGAGTCGGGGATTACGCTTGGCTTTCATCGTATATCGGTGTTACCTTTTTGATATGCTAGTTCTTGTATAAGTGACATCCTTAGGGATGAATATGGCTTATGTATATATATATATATATATATATATATATATATATATATATATATATATATATATATGCATGCTTGGTTTTATTGAATCTGCTGTTGCTTTTCATGTTAAACTTCATGACGCTCTGTGTGTATGCTTGTGTTTTAATTACCGCGTGGCACTCCGCCTTTACACTTGTTAAAAAGTTTTTAATATTACGTTTTTAAGGGTAGTATGGGTTAGGGTGTTACAATGCTCATAATGATAATGGTGGGGCTTCAAATTCTGATGAATTTCAAGAAATTATCCCGAGTTTTGAAGATCTTGATCGACTTGATGAGAGGGTTGTCACAGTTGACATTAGGAGCAAAAGTTTTAGTTGCACATGTCGTATGTTTGAGAACAGGGGATTCTTATGTCGACATGTTTTCAAAATCTTGGAGTTCTTGGGTGGTTCTGTGCAATATCATTGTTTGAAGACAATACCTGCACAATATATTTTGAAGCGTTGGACTAGAGATGTGCGTCCGTCTGTCGATAAGCTGAAATCTTCCATCACTGTTGGCACTGAAGACACCACCCAAGCACAACGATATCAACAAATTTGTGCTGTTACAGTTCAGCTTTCTACGCGTGTTTGTGAAGATGAGGAGGCTTCTCAAATTTTTCTTGATGGTGTTCTTGAAGCTGGGAAAAAGGCAGAGGAGTTACTTTTTTCTAAAGGTATCGGTACAAACCCGTCGTCAGTGACGCCATCTAAGTCTTCAAAAGCAATTGTTGTTGTTGGTGAACCATCTTCCGGGAAGTCCACTGCACCAAAGTTCAAAGAAAGACCAAATCCAATTAAGTCAAAGAAACGACTTAAAAGTGATTATGAAAAAGCTAGAGAAAGACAAAAATTCATTATGGAACGGAAGAAACAAAAGAGAGAAGATGAGGAAGCTTTAAAGAAAAAAAGTGCAGCAGGAGAAATGCAAGAGCAGCAGTAATGTTCCTGACTTCCAAGGTTCGGCTTCAATTTGCATTCTTTTATTCATTTCTTGATACAATTGGGTTATGTTTGTTTTTGCTTGTAATATCTAAAGTTTAATAAATGGAATGCAGCACTTTGAATAGCATTATTATATGAATGTATTTGATATTTTAGTTTAATGAATTGTAATCTTCCTAGTAGCTGTATGTGAAATGATTGTAGTTTTTGGAATAGATAAAGGGAATACATTATATGGTTTTTTGGTTTCCTGGTTTGTATATGGTTTCATTTGATAAGCTTATGAGTTAGTAGTGAACAATGTATGTTCTATTAATGCAGAATTTGGTCATAGAAATATGCTTGATCTGATTTAGTACATATTTTTCATTCCAATTTGATGGCTGCCCAATGGAAAGAAGTAGGACATAACAATGTGTCAGTTGTTTCGATAATTTGTTTTAATATTCAGATTTAATACACATTTTGATGTTTGGTTGTGCTACATTGTGATTTATTATGTTAGAAGTGTTATAGTTTCCTTTTGACCATTTTTTTACGCGCTTTATTGCACTGAGTGCAGCTTTACCACTGAATTTGATGCTTTTATATTTGGTTTATCTCATGTTATTCTTTACTGAAATCTCCAGGTTCTAAGAATTTCAGGGTTGCAAGCAGAGGTTGATGCCATCGTCTCATTCCCTTTTGTGGAGCAAAGATTGTTTTCACTCTACAAATGTCAAGATTAAGCTTGCATTTGTATGTCTATTTGAGCTTTAAAATCAAACTTGTAAAGGATGTGAGACATGGTTGTGTATTTTTTGATAATTCATTATCTTTGATTGGTAAATTGATAATATAATAACATTTTTATATTTGGTCCATTATTATGATTATATTTAGTCATTTGTTACTTTCCTCTTGCACTTTTAACAAGACTGATGGAAGACTAATGAAAGTTTCAACTAATGGAAGTTCATGAACCTTTTATCAAAAGTGTATATGTAACTGAAACCATTTAACAAGATTAATGGTTTCAGTGTATAACGTACTGAAACCATTTATCAAGCATAATGGTTTCAGTGTATAACTTACTGAAACCATTTAACAAGAGTAATGGTTTCAGTGTACAAATCCATCATGGGTTAATAATATTCAAAATCAAGGTTATAATATTGAAAATCATAAGTATGAAAACCAAAATCAAGAGTTTTTTGATGTGTTGGATTCAAATGCACGTCCTTCAAATGGGTTGATTCGAAGACCATGCTTATCTTTCTCATGTTGGGAGACCATCCTTAAGTAGGTTTCAACTAATGGAAGTTCCTGAACCTTTTGTCAAAAATGTATATCTTGTAACTACAATATCCATCCACGTTATCAATTCCATGCCTTTCGGTACAAATTCGGTAAGGAAAATTCGGTGCATATAGCACCGCTGTTACATCTAATTTGATTGTTTAAATTACATAAAATCAGGACACTAAAGTGCTTGTAGGCCCAACAAAAGAGAGACTGAAAATCAAAGCTGCCTTGTCCAATTCATTTGGATTTGAGGAAAAAAGTCTAGTTGCAATATTAAGCTTGAAACCATTTAACAATAATAATGATTTCAGTGTATAACAACTTGAAACCATTTAACAATAATAATGGTTTCCACCATCATAAATTTCATACAAATCCAGAAACTCATCAACATCTTTAAAGGAAGTCAATAAAAAAAAACATTAAAATTAACTCACATAAACATTATTCCAGCAATGGGGAGGCAACTTATCATGCTGGACGTTCTAGCTTTTGAAGCATTTCTTCATAGTATGAATTTGCTTCCTTCTCCACATTATCTTTGTTGGCATTGCTGGGGTCAGTTAATATTGTTGAACAGATTTGAATTCTGAAATCCATAATCTTTTCAAACTTGCCATTCTTCCCTTTCTTTGCCTTTTTGGACCAACCTTTGAAAGATACCAGTGAGTCATTGTGACCATCCCATTCATTTAGAAACTTCATGCAAAAGAGACTCCACAACTGTCTTTATCAGGCTGAGAAGGCACTATTGGTATTTCCCACTTAAATTTGCTAAACTTGAAAGGCATTTCGATTTTTCTATGTCTATACAATCCTTCCACAAATGCTCGCACCTCATTCAACCATATATCAAACATTCTCTTGTACACAGTGGGTGCTTGATTCTCCGTGTGCAACCGCTCTCCAACTCCGACCAAGCTGTTTAGGAATTCAAATTTCTGGTTCTTAATATTCACAACAAAGCACACATAATGATAACCTGGATCCCCAACTAGTACTGGTGTCATGATCTGTTTCATCAGTAAAATCATTATCAACATATAATTCAAACAAACAATCAATCAATAGAAATTTTCAAAATGATTTGAACTTAGGGTGGGTCAATATCCAAGATTTCAATGTACTTGAACAGTGACAGTCTCTTGACAAAATTATCACATGCAACTGATTTGCTTTTATTATCCACATCAGGTCCTTCCAAGACAGTCTGTTTATATAAAATTATAAAAATCAGTTCCAAAAAGACTTAAAGAGTATGTAAATTCTTAATATGCATGGAATATAATGCATACATAATTAAGCAGTGGTGTAATCAGTCTTGTCCTCTTGTCATTTGGTTGGTTCCAGTTCAAGCAATTGACCCAGCTATTTATCACAAAGGATGACACCCATTGGTCTTGTTGAAGTGTGCACAAGTGACTCCTTTGTAGTAGAAAACAACGAGCCTTCTTAAACGAGCTGTACAAAACATCCTCCCTATATAACATAGGTTTAACTACACATTTGGTCCCTTACGTTTATTTTAAGTTTCAATTTGGTCCCTTACGTTTAAAAAGTATCAATTTGGTCCCTTACGTTTATTTTAGGTTTCAAGCTAGTCATTTCCGTTAGTTTTGTCACTAACACCATTTGAACAGTACACGTGTCAGCGTGTCCAAGTGCCACGTGTCAGTCCACATATGCAAATTGACTGCCACATATGACAAAATTGACGGAAAGGACTAATTTGAAACCTAAAATAAACGTAAGGGACCAAATTGATATTTTTAAAACGTAAGGGACCAAATTGAAACCTAAAATAAACGTAAGGGACCAAATGTATAGTTAAGCCTATAACATATTAAGCCTTGTTACAAAAGCAGCAGAAGTACACGAAGTACTTAATACAGACTATACTTTTTTTCTTTGAATAAGGAAAAATTTTATGCTACCAGATATGCTACAGCATACACAGATCAACACCAAGTATACGAGGCTAAATCATAAAACTACACCAAGTATAGGTTTAAATATTTGTGAAGTACTTATTAAAGAGTTATTTTTAGCATAAAATATCTGAAACCATTCTACCATCAAAATGGTTTCAGAGTACAACTCTGTGAAACCATTCTACCAGCTAAATGGTTTTACCCTGTATAAGCTTCTGCAGTTGCAGTTTTTTAAACTAAAACAATATTAGTAGTACTATTGTACTAGTATGATGTGCACTATTGTAAAGCTCACTAATCCACTTACTGATCATGTGAAGGGCTCCATGCATATGATGCTATATACTTCTGCAACTTAGTTGCACTTGAGTCGTTGACAGCTTTATCATATGGGTTTTGAAGATACTTCGATTTCTTGACAGGTCTGCGACGTTCAGGTTGTGTGTGATCGGAATAAAGCATACCATGCTTCTTTCCTTTCTTTGTCTTGCATTTTTCCACACTAGAACAGTCAAATTCTACATCTGCTAAGACCGTCCTTATCGGAGTTACACTGTCAAAAAAATTACATAATTGTTATTTTGCAGTATTTAATTAATATTGTTATTGTGCAAAATTTAATTAATCAATTCTAAAGTAGAATTGCCACATTGGTTGATTCTTACAGTAGAACATTTGTTGGATCATTTTATTCTGTCTTCTCTGAATCTGTCTTCAATGAATCATGTTTATTGAACCTGAAACCAATTAAGCAAAATGGTTTAGGAAACAACAATTAAGCATCAATTATCTGAAACCATTCTACTAGCAAAATGGTTTCAGTGTACAACTCTCTGAAACCATTCTACCAGCAAAATGGTTCCAGTGTACAACTCTCTGAAACCATTAAAAATCATTTTGGTTTAAGACATCACATATCAAAACCATTGACAAAAACTTTTAAAGTTATGGTTTAAGATGTTACGCTATTATCTTTCCTTAAGACACATCATATATATAAAAACCATCAGTCAATTATCATAGTTTTACTCGCAAATAAAAAACCAAAATGATTTATGGATCACTGGTCACACAACCATTAATTTTACCGATCAATTCATGACACGTCTTAAGTATTGTGATCACTGGTCACACAATTACTACTACAATATCTATTATACAAATTTATCACAGTATTATTTGAAGTCACTCTTATTGGACAAAAATAACTTTGTTGAGAAAATCAGCATGATTATTCTTAAGTCATTGAAATCGAACATTTTAATTTTAACATGCATGTGTAAAAATACAGGAGGCTGCAGAAACAAGACAATAGCAAAGTGTCTGCAGTGGAGACATAGGCAGACATATGAACTTTGGTTTCAATGATGGTTTAATGCTAATGTTAGATTAACAGCAGCAGCAGAACATTATAAGCAAGTAGAAAGTAATGAAATTCAAATAGATATATATTCATTTCTTACCTTTCATTTGAACCTTCACCGGCATCAAAATATTGTGGAAACTGCAAGATTGTTTGTTGTGTGGGTGAAAGTCCCACATTGCATGATGTTCTCACTGCGTCATCCATCTTATTGGCATCAAACTCTTCTTCTTCGCTAGTTGAATTTCCATCATTTTTGTCATCAGCTCCACGTCCCACATCCTTTATCTCATCATTTTTCTCATCTTTCTTCTCATGCTTCTTCTCATCAGTTTTATCATCCTTCTTATCATCCTTCTTCGCATCAGTTTTGTGATCCTTCTTCTCAACTTCTGGTTTCACATCATTTTTCTCCTCCGTCACTGCATCGGTCTTAACTGAATCAGTTGTTTCCATCCTGAAACCAGTGTTAAAGGTATGGTATAAGATGTTAGAGTATTATCTTCATTGACAAGGCTCTATTTTATATAATATATATGCATCAAAAGTGAAACAATTTAACAAGACTAATGGTTTCAGTGTATAACATGTTGAAACCATTTATCAAGATTAATGGTTTCAGTGTATAACATTATTCAATATTAACGGGTTAACAAAACTGAAACCATTTAACAAGACTAAGGGTCTGTTTGGTTCAAAATAGGAGGAGGGGAGGTGAGGTATTTTTATAGAGGGGAGGGGAGGGGAGGGGAGGGAAATTTTTTAATTACATATATGTTTGGTTCAAAAGAGAGGAGAGGAGGGGAGGTGAGGTATTTTAATTAAATATATGTTTGGTTCACAAGGGGAGGGGAGGTATTTTAAAAGCAATTTACTTTTTTACCCTTAAAATCTTATAACACTCATATTGTAAAAACTAATATCTCTTTATTATTACATCAAAACAAATAACACATACTTTTCAACGAAAAAAAATATCACATACACGAAACTCACTACCACACCAAGAAATTCACGACATAGACATTAAAAAACTTTGATTCAATAAAACACGGAAGAAAATATTCAAACAAAGTACATCGTACAACCTCCAAAATATTCGTAAATATTCAAACAAGTGTTCCAAATATTAAAAAACATATTAAAATGCAAATAAAGTATTCATAAACATCATAGCACCATTATAGGATGATTAATCTGATGAACCAAAGACCAGTTGCATTATCACAGCTTTGCGTGCTTCAAGTGGACATTGGAGAATCATTCTAAGCTTGTTAACATCTTTCATGACAGCACAATATATCTCAGGCACTGACGCTGCCTCACACCCGCAACCCTCTATTAAATTCCATGTTTCTTGACCAGAAATTGGAGGCAGATCATATTTTTGACGTTCTCTCATTATTTCATTTCCTTCTCGTATTGCCTCAGCAACCATATTCATTGACTCTTTCATTTCAATCATTTCATTGTTTGACTCTTTATTCTTAGCCACTTTCAATTTCTTCTTTTTACTACCACTTGCTATAGGAGAAGGGTCTGATGATTGTGTTTCAGGTACAGTAAAATCAAAACGAGGAGCATCAAAACCCTCTAAATTCACCTCATTTTGAGCAACATGACCATCAATGTCTTGAATAGTTTCTACAAAGTCTTCATCGATGACCGATGAACTTTGTTTTCTTGTCTCCTTTAAAGTCTCCGATTCATCGCCATCAGCTCGGTTGGGTCCATAAAGTGTCACCATTTTCTCATAATTTGGAAGTGGAACATTTCTCCAATATGCCGCTTTTGGTTTTGACTGAAAAATAAGTTTCACAATAGTTATACAACTATTAATTAATAAAAATATTGCAAAATACAAGATTTATAAAACTTACCGCAATTAGAGCATCCCAAACTTCTGGCTCAGCATCCCATAATTGTGTAGTTGGATTCATAGAAAATCCACTCATACCACCTTTAAAAATGTCGTAATATTCGGTGAAGTTTTTTTTCAAAGTTTTCCAACGGTTTTTTATCTTCACCCTGTCAATTTTTCCCCCAAATAATGCACTGATTTCAGCTGTAATATGGTCATACGCTGTTGATGTGAAGGTACCATTAACTTTGTTACCATTTTCAAATTCATGCATGAAAGCATCAACAAGAGCATCGTCCATGGCTCTAGTCCAACTCAAAGTCCTAGAGTTACCATTGTTGGTTGATAATTGCTTTTTCGATGCCATAAGCTATAAAAATGATCAATTATAACATAACAAAATTAAAATATATCTTAATATGAAGTCTCAGTATCATTCGCTAAACATCATAATAAACTCAGTACTACTTTAACAAAGAACATCAAACATTAAAATAATAATAAAACATACAAGATAAACTATTTAGGCAAAAACATTATTTTCATAATTTAACCACATTTCATGTGCAACACTATTTTTTATAACCCCGCCCAAAGCAACTTCGTCCCTATCACTTGTTGAAGCTTGATGATTTTCTTGAGATAGATTTTGATTTGCAAGTTCAGCATCTACTTCAGCTATAAGGTCTTCATCTGGGTCTGCGCTCATTAGATAATTGTGAAGAATACAACATGCAAAAATGATTAATTTTTGAGCTTTGACTCCATAATTGGGCTCTGTTGAATTAGATATAATCTCAAATCTTTTTTTCAATACACCAAAAGCTCTTTCAATTGCATTGCGTAAAGATGCATGTCGGAGATTAAACAATTCTTTGTAATTTTGGGGTGGATTTTTTGCCGAATATTCTTTCAAGTGATACCGAACTCCTCTATAAGGTGTAATAAGTCCACTTGTCAGCATGAAGCCAGCATCAACAATTGCACACATAAGTTGAGCTACAGCTCTTCGACGCAGATCAAACCATCTATTAATAACAATTTCTCGATCTTGATGATCCATCTAATTCAATAAAATATTTTAAAAAAAATAAATTTCACATATAATAGTTTAACAAACTATCAATACTCCTATAAAAAAATTAACATTTAAACTACATATAAAAATTCAAATTTCATTACAGATGCTTGAAGAGTAATATGTATTTACTCAAATTTCAATTTCTCATTCTCAATACATATATATTCTTTTCTCAAAAGAAGAGCAAAACAATACAATACAGTCACATATATATGTATAAACGCAAATGATCATATATCCATGTATGCTCGCGAAAATAAATGACGCAGAAAAGCAATAAGCATATATATGTATGTACAGGAAAACAACGAAAAGAAATAAACGCAGAAACAAGACACCACATCATACTACAGAAACGCAGAAACACGACACCACATCATTAGTACATAAACGCAGAAACGTCATATATATAAACGCAGAAAAGAAATAACGCAAATAAACGCAGATACATACTTGATGAGCAGCAACGGCACCACAGGTACAAACAGAGGTAGACAAGGAGTATAAGCAATACAGACAACAAAGACCTAATAATAAAAATGGTAATAAGGATAATATTGGAATTCTAAAATATATTGAGGATAATTTTGTCAGTTTAATAAACTTTAAAAAAGCTTCCCTCCAAATCCCCCCAATTTGGGGGGAAGCAAAAATTGAGTTTAGGAGGGATTCTGCTTACCTCCCCTCCCCTCATATCCCCTCCTAAAAATTGAACCAAACACAAAAAAATTAAAATATTACCTCCCCTCCCCTCACCTCCCCTCCAAAACCCCCGAACCAAACAGACCCTAATGGTTTCAGTGTATAACATGCTGAAACCATTTATCAAGTTTAATGGTTTCAGTGTATAACATTATTCAATATTAACGGGATAACAAAACTGAAACCATTTAACAAGACTAATGGTTTCAATGTATAGTATTAGTAAATATTAATGGGTTAACAAAACTGAAACCATATAAAAAACTGAAACGTACATCACAAATAAAAAAGCATTAAAACATGCATCATATATAGTCATTACTTACCCTGCATTTGTAGCTTCACCGCGATCAAAATATTGTGGATACTTCAAGATTGTTTCTTGTGTACATGAAAGTGGTGTTTGTGGCATGGATGTTTGTGGTGCTTGTCCATCATCTGCTTGTCCATATTCTACATTGGAAACTACTTTTCTTCTTTTGATTGATGATTTATACCTCAAACTTTTTCTCACTTCAGTTTTACACTCCTCTTTCCCAACATTTCCCTCGTCATTATTAGCATCCTCAGTTCCAACATTTCTTTCATCTGTTTTATCATCCTGAATTTGAACATTTGCCTCAGACATTCTTCTTTCCAATGTTTCCGCGGTTGTAGTGTAGATTTGTATACGTGCCCTACAATGATCAAGATGCATTTTTGCCTGCAATTGTTGCATGTATATGATTTGTTACAATCAGATCCAGATGAATTTGCAGAAGCAAAGACACATACAGAGCACAGTTTTATATACAAATCTTGTTCATTTTAGAAGTCGACAACCAAATAAGTTTAATTATAACCAGAAAAAGGAGAACAGAATCAGATCCAGATGAATTTGCAGGAGCAAAGACACATATACAGAGCACATATAAGTTTAATTATTATCGGAGAAAGTAGAACAGAATCAGATCAAGATGAATTTGCAGAAGCAAAGACACATGTACAGA
This sequence comes from Trifolium pratense, assembly GCF_020283565.1. NCBI lineage: Eukaryota > Viridiplantae > Streptophyta > Magnoliopsida > Fabales > Fabaceae > Trifolium > Trifolium pratense. The sequence goes on along the minus strand of NC_060059.1, from coordinate 45,163,832 downwards.
GCACAGTTTAATCAAATATTGTTTAATTTATAAGTAGACAACCAAATAAGTTTAATTATAATGGTTTCAGGCAAAATATTAATGGTTTCAGGCAAAATATTGCATTAAATGGTAGTTATATCGTTATTTTTTTCTCACCTTAGATAGTAGACATGTATCATCATCAAAACACAATACTACCGGTCCTTCATTAGTGGCATTCAGTCGTGTGACCCCAGCTGTCAATCCATTCTCGAGTCCCATAACATCATAGACCTTCTGAAGATCTTGGTTTGCCATCTTCACATCCCAATCACGAAGTGATGGGTGCTTGTATTTTCCAGTCAGAAATGGGCTTCTCTTCCCCATTTTATCCAAGTAGTTAATCTGCACAATAAAATCATACATAATCAGTTGTTTTAAAAATACAACTTATTGAAACCATTTAACAAGACTAATGGTTTCAGTGTATAACATGCTGAAACCATTTATCAAGACTAATGGTTTCAGCGTATAAACTATTGCAACCATTTAACAAGACTAATGGTTTCAGTTTGTAACTTATTGAAACCATTTAAACAGAAATTCAGAAATTCATCTCTATACATATTGAAAAACGTATTAACATAATATGAATTTATATATAGAATTATTACCATGAGGAAGTGAAAATCCGCCAACGGATTTGCAACTCCTGGACTTTGGAGGCCTTCTTTCATATACTGAAGGATGTGTGAGCACCAATTGTGGGATAATGCGGTGGCTGCATCTACTAATATGTGGGCATACTGTAGAGATACATCGCTATGGTTAGTGGGGCACAATAGGTTGTGAATTATGTAACATATTGCACCCTTCACCCAAGCGGTTGCTTTCTCAGTTGTATTCAATACTCTCTCCAATTCTGCCACCTTCACAAATGGAGAAGAATTTTCGGTCAGTCCTAATTCTCTCCTCAACCTATTTATCGCTGCATCCGAGCAAAGATCGGTGTTTATCTTCTTTCCCACCATTGGAAGCTCATAGACGCGGTGGACGTCATCCTCTTTCAATTCGAGCACCTCTGTGTTTCTCAATCTGATCCACATGTGATCTTTCTCAAAATTATTCACTATCCAATCCACAAAGAATGTGTGGATCCTAGTCCAGTTGCATATGTGCAACATTCCTCCAAACCCAAATTGATTCAATTCCTCAACTATCTTCTTTTTAAATTTTTTTGTATTCACGGATTGCATAAGGATGTAGACCTTAGGAATACTCATTTTGTGCCTCAACCTCTGATCAGGCTCAGTAACTTCCTTCAGCTTTTTCCCCTTTACTTTTTCACCATCATCTGAACTTCCTTCATCATTTTGTTGATGCACAGTTTTTTTATACTGCTTCTTTTCATTCGCTTTTGTCTGTTCTATTTTCCCCTTCAGTTGTCTAGAAGGACGCGATGATGAAGCCTTTGAGTCATCGGACTGTGTTAGTCCAAGGCTGAAGGTTGGTGCGTCTACAACCTTAGATTTTTCAACCTGCATCAGTGAAAATCATTCCCACATCAATAAGATAATCAATAATGCAGAACAACAGTACTCAGAGAACACATCCGCTATACAAAACACCTAAAAAAAGATAAACATAACATTGAAACTATAAGCATGGTTTTATGGTTTTGATATTTTGTTTTTGAAACCATAATACTTGCCTAATGGTTTCAAGCAAAATCAATACAAGCTAAATTCAAAATACTTACATAATGCTAAATTCCAAAATTAATACAAGGTAGTAGAATATCAGAATCAAAATAAAAAATGTAGTAGCATATCAGAAACCAAAATACTTGCCTAATGGTTTCAGGCAAAAACAACATTCATGCTTATCAGATTCAAAATCAAAATCAAAATCAAAGTTTATCAGAATCAAAATCAAAATACTTGTCTAATGTGAAACCAAAATACTTGCCTAATGGTTTCAGGCAAAAACAACATTCATGCTTATGCTTATCAGATTCAAACTCAAAATCAAAATCAAAGTTTATCAGAATCAAAATCAAAATATTTGCCTAATGTGAAACCAAAATACTTGCCTAATGGTTTCAGGCAAAAACAACATTCATGCTTATCAGATTCAAACTCAAAATCAAAATCAAAGTAGAATATCAGTTTCAAATTCAAAATGTAATAGCATATCAGAATCAAAGTTAAACATATTCAAGCATGCAAAATTATCAAACCTAATTCTGAAATCAAAATCAAAGTAAATATTCATTGTGTTAACCTGTTTTCTTTTCATCATTTGGTTCGTTCAGTGATGAATGTTGAACGACGATGAATGATGAATGATGATGTTTGAAGATGAAACGCACCGACTCGACGAAGATGGTGAAGAGGAAACGGTGACGTTATGTTCTTGCGATGGTTGATGGCGATGGTTACGTTATGTTCTTGAAACTAAAAACGAATCGTTGTCGAGGAAGAAGAGAATCGGAAGAAGAAAAAGCGAATCGGAAGCGAAGGTGAAGAGGAGAGAGTGCGATTTCTGAGCAGAAAGGTGAAGAGGAGGAGGTTTTGGGTTTCCGGTGAGGAGGAAGATGGTATGGTTTGCGAGAATTGTTTTGTCTGGCGCGTTGATTTTGCGAAAGGAGAAGAGTTGTTGTTTTGCATGGGGGCGCGAGAAGCAAGGGGGGCGCGAGAAGCAATTGCATTGGGCTTATGCACTGTGTATAAGTTTGGGCTTATGCACAGTAACTGGACCCGTTTTCTGTGATCATGAAATCGTAATTATATTTTTGTGCACCGTAAAATAAAAATACTGTTTTTTTTTTTAATTAAAAAGGAAAACTGTATGGATACTTTTTTTATTGCGGTTTTGCCTTTTTATAAGGCCAAAAGTAGTAAGAAAAATCTTTTACTAGTAAAAGGAAGGTTGAATTGCTCATAAGCAAGCATTGTGATGATGTGGCACTCTACAAGAAAAGTTTACAATCTCTATTAAAACATTTTCATCAACTTTTTTCTAAATCATTTTAAATTATCACTATATACAATTATCGTAAAAATAAAAAAACTTCTTACAAATTATGGTTACCAAATCCAAAAGTAATTTCTTTGCTTCACTGATAAAAAATTTATACTACTTTTTTAAAAAGATTGTACTAATGCAAAATCTAAATTAATAATTTGACATTTAACAATTTTTATTAATTTCGTATTATCCTATTCTTTTTTAAAATAATTTTAATGAGTGTTTTGTATAGTAGTTAATATTGGAGATAAATAAAAGTAAATTCTTTTATTTGTTGAATTATTTTATATTTATTTATTGTTTGAAATTATAATATTTTATAAATTTATTTCCAACTATTTTATTTATTCACTTTTCTGATTATTTTTTATCTTTTCAAGTTATAATTACTAAGTGTCTTCAAAAAAGTTATAATTACTAAAAAATTATTTTTATAGAGCAGGCCAATGGATCGAAATTTATTTGTTGGTTATAATTCATACTCCAAATCAATGATTCATTTTTGTTATTTTTTTGTTGATAGTCAATGGTCTATAACATCTTTTGCCTTTGCATTTCCCTCATCTACTTTATTATGTAACTCTCAATTAATTAATAGTATTTGTAACCACAATTTAGTGTCTTTGTCCAATTATCTCCAAAGCATGTTGTCTGCATCCTTTTGTTTCCTTCACCTACTAATATTAATTAATAATTGAATAATAAGTATATGCGTGCACCCCCTATAAGAAAAATGTTATGAAAGATTAATAAAATAATGAAATTAAATAAATTGTTATGAAAGATGAAACAATCACCTCTTTTAATGTTGATTTTTTGGGTAGGTACTAAGTCTTTCATTCTTCTTAACTTTTCAATCTCATACTAATAAAAAATGGTTGTGTGAATTAATTATTATATAATATATATATATATATATATATGGGGGCTGCTAATTTAGACCCAGTTGGGTCTAAATTAGCAAGGTGCACCTTTTGAGTTGGACAAAAATAACCTTTCTTTTTTTATAAAAAAAAAAAAAAACATATTGGCGCTGATCCAGTGTCGCGCGCCTACCGCAGGACCACCGTTACAGACCGTTGATTTCCATCAGACGGCCAAGAGATGATCTCATCATGGCTGTCGGATCAATCAGACAGTCTAAATCATCCATCTCCATGATAAGCCAGCGCATGCACCACACTAGATCTGCGTCTGGAGAGAGAAAATTTCATTTTAAAAAAGCAGGACACGTGTCAACTGCTGGGTGGTTGGCGTGTTTTTTTTTTCATTTAATACTTTAAACTCAATTATTTCGTTGTAAATTAATTTTTTATTTTTTTATTTTTATACCAAAATTCATAATTTTTTTTTGTCTACAAATAGAGACTTGGTTCGTTTGATTTGGACACAAAAAAAAAAAACTCAATTTTTCACTACCTTTAATTATCTTTATATAATACTGTGAAACCATTTAGCTGGTAGAATGGTTTCACAGTATAACTCTCTGAAACCATTTTACTGGTAGAATGGTTTCAGTGAGTAATTTCTTAATTGTTTGCTTCTGAAACCATTCTGAAACCATTTAGCTGGTACAATGGTTTCAGAGCGTTGCACTTTGAAATCATTTCACTGATAGAATGGTTTCAGGGGAGTTGATTTTTAATTGTTTGCTTCTGAAACCATTTTACTGCTAGAATGGTTTCACAGTATAACTCTCTGAAACCATTCTTCCAGCTAAATGGTTTCAGAAGCAAACAATAGTTTTTAATTACCGTTTTATCTCATTTAATTAACGAAAAATAGTTTCAGGTCTCAAAAAATTTCATAAAATATACCAAAAGTTCCAGAATATTATCTAATATTTTATTAGAAACAAATAAAAAAACAATTGGTTTCAGAGTACAAATCTATGAAATTATTTTTATTATTTGTTAAATGGTTTTAAATAATCAGCGGAATTTGTGAAAATAATTTCATGACTTGAACTAGGGAGAGTGAGGTACACAAGAGGGTTCTAAATAATTCATAGTACTTTACATAAAATTTTGGAAATTTTTTATGGAATTATAATATTTTTAATTACCTTTTTACTCATTTAATTAACTAAAAATAGTTTCGTGTCTCCAAAAATTTCATACAATATACCAAAATTTCCAGAATATTATCTACTACTTTATTATGAAAAAATAAAAAAAAAATAGATCCTCCCTGAGGCCGCACGCGCCCCCACGCGCCGCCGGTGAGAGTGGGCGTGGGCGACGCGCACTGTTCATCGTCCCTCCCACCCGTTTTATGCAGAAACGGGTCGTGCGACCCGGTTTTTGACCCGGTTCGATCTCCCTCAATACTCAACGAAACTCGACGTTCCTTATATGGATTTTGATCGTTTTTCAATTTTACAAAGGTTTCCGGTATTAGTTTTTGAAATCGGCGTTCGATTCGCACGTAAAATGAGGTCGAAATTTGGAAGAAATTTAAAAAATGTAATAGTTGTTCTATTGTTTCAAAAAAAAAAAAGGGTATTTTTATTATGCAAATTACATACATGCCCCAGTTGCTCTATTGTTTCAAAAAAAAAAAAATGGGTATTTTTGTCCAACTCAAAAGGTGCACCTTGCTAACTTAGACCTAACTAGGGTCTAAGTTAGAAAACCCCTATATATATATATATATATATATATATATATATATATATATATATATATTATATACAACCCCTCCTCATACATATATGGGCATGTAAAGTTTCTATTTCAAAGGGTTATTAGTATTTTAGAAGAATGGTAGTTTTCTGAAACTTTTGTGATCTCATTGTATTTTTTCTTTTTCTTTGTATTCAACGAGTGAGATATTATTGTTAATGTTGCAAGCATATTTTATACATTTATTTCTAGCAATAACTAGCACTAACAATTTGTGTTTGATGCAAAAACTTTACTTCTCTTTTACCATCTTTTACGTATGTGTGGTGTAATTAGTACATATTTTATATACTGTCTGCTCTATATATTGATTGAGCAATTTTGAAGTGAATGATGTATCACTTCATGTATATTGTGTACTCTAATTAGTATTTTGCCAGGAAAAAATATGTCGGGACTGCAATGGTACCTGCAATCAATTTGAAAACAAGTTATGCTCATTGTGATCTTTAGTTTAGTTAGTGTGGAAATTAATTCCACACACGTTTTTGATGGATAAAAAAAATGAATATGTATGACAATGATAGGATGATAAAACACAAAAACATGCATGGGTTTGTGTATGAATTTCTGAATGATATTGGTTTTATTGATTTAAATTTCTTGAAAATGTTTATATTTTCAAGAAATTGCCTTATTAGAATTCGATACTCTTTTTTTTTTTTGACAATATAGAGAATTGTATAAAAAAATGTCGATTGTATAAGAATACATAGAGAATTGTATAAGGAAATGGGTACATAATGAAAAAGTGTCGATTGTATAAAAAAATGGCTTTGAACTGCTCTTTATAAAATACTTAATTGTAATAATGTGACAACTCTAAAAAAAACTTCTAAACAAATTGCATTCTAACAAGCACTACTAAACTAAACTGGAAATCCAAATAAAAATTATTAAATAAAAAAAAGACAAAAATGAGGGGACAAAACTCATAAAAAAATGAGAAATGTATAAAAAAAAATGAATTAAGCTTAGTAAAAAGAAAATAAATAATTGTAACCAAGAAAAAAAAATCGCTGGCTAAAAATATTCTAAATTTTTGACCAATAAATATGAGATATAATTTTACCAAGTAAATGTTTGAGAAGAAACTTCAATAGAAATCAATTTATTATTAGAACAAGAATCATCTTTTTTATAAATATGAGAGACTTTCAATTGTATGAAGGAGTAGAGTAAATAGTTATAATTTTTCAAGAAAAAAAATGAAAATCATCAATTATCAATGCTCATGCGTCAAAATATAGTGTGTGTGTGTGTGTGTGTGTGTATGTGCTCTGAAATTTACTAAAATTTCCAAAATTATTAATTTGATTTAAATAATAATAATTTAACTATTTAAATAAAATAAGTACATATTCTAAAGTATTAAAAAAAATATGTAAGTTACGGCTCGAAAAAAAATAGTGAGATATTTATAAGAATAATATCACTTTTTTAACCAAATAATAAGTTGACATGTTAAATTCTTCTAAAATACTAAACTTTCTTTACCTTAGCCAAATAACTAAACCTAAATTCAAATATATGAAATTAGTATCCAAACTTATATCAACAAAAAATAATAAGTATGTAGAAAAGTTATTTGGTACTTTAAATTTCATAGAAGGAAGTAAGCTATTACGCTATTTTATATGTAATTTTCAAAAAATGAGATCACGTGATAAAAAAGTATGTATGTATGTATGTATGTATGCATGTCTCCAACTCTTATTGAAAATAAAATAATGGATACGTCAAAAATAAAAAGCAAAGTGACATGTGACTATACAATTGCAACTTATATAAAGAAAACTAAGATCTTATACAATCACACTATTAAACTAAAATATGATGTATCCTTTCAAATTTATAAAATATTATAAGAGATCTATTACATTAAAATATTAACAAAATTACGATATAAATCAATAAAAAATCTCATATTTCTAAACAACCTATTTTTATTTTTTATACATATACTAATATTAAACATAATCATTTTTATATATATATATATAGAAACATAATCATATTTTAAAAGTTAGTATCTATCTTTTAACTATATGTAATTATACTTATCACAATTATTATTTTTCATTTATAAAAATATTTTAATTATATATTTTAACTAAACCCGTGCAACGCACGGGTTTATCCCTAGTAAATAAATAAAAGCAAAGTGATAATACTCAATTTGGAGCTATTGATAAGTGTCATAGTTTATTAGTCTTGAATCAAAACTCGTGATTGATGCCGAACTTGGTAGAGATGATTATGATTCGATCTCCCGCAACTGTGATCGGGAGGGGGCTGGAGCCACTTGATGCCAGAATTGACCCCAAACCAGATTCAACTAGTGGTGAAAAACCAAAAAAAAAAAAACTGTAGTGGTATCAATTATGTTATGCAACAAGCTAATAGAGTTGCTCATGATTTAGCTCAGGCATCTCACTTTTATGCTAGTCCCCAAGTTTTTAATCGTTATCCATTTTGTATTGAACCTATTATTATGAATGAAATATATCAAGTGATTTTGTAAAAAAAAAAAGTAAAAATAAATTTTGGTGCAGCTTAGCACTCACTTTTGTCTTCTTGTCTTAAAAGAAAAACCGTGCTTTCTTGGATTCTTAAGAACTTGTAACCAACAATAAAAAAATTGTAGCCAATAATATTACTAGTCATCATGCCCGTGCGTTCGCACGGATCAATAATTGTACATCGATTATATTATACATCAGTAGAATAATAAACAAAGTAATTTATACGCATAGAAACCAAAAATACTTAGTCAATTATATTATTGACATTGTCTAATATATTTCCACCAACTTATGTAAACATGAAAGTACAAACAATCCTACAAATTTCGGAATATTTATTTATAAACTATATTTGAAGTGGTATTTATAAGGTTGTCATCATCATCAACGACTAAAATCTTCAAACCATTTTTCGATGTGACTCTTGACACAACAACGAATAACTGACTAAGTGAAAATACTGATTGCGGAAGTAAATAGATCACAATGAAGTTTACTCATGTCATCGACGGCAATTCTTCGTGCGCCACCATTCTTTTCCATTCGCCACCAATCTTAAAATATATGAGAATACAATTCTACATGTCCCGCAGTCATCAACAATATTAATTGTAGTAATTTTCTTCTCAAAAGCCTGTAACTACAGCAAACCTATCTTTTATAAAATTATACCAAATTGTCATCTTCCGGTATATATCATAATAACTCAAGTCCTGATAGAGATGTTGTAAAAATCCTTTAAAGCATACCAGCCATGCGTTAAATAAATATTCTTGTTTATTTTTCGACTAATACTTTGAATTGATTCCCGAATGGGTCTACCAAATTTGCAAAACGATAATGAAAATGAGCAGAAAACATTTCGGAAGCATCAACACCCTATAAACGCAACATACAACAGAAATAAGAATCATATTATTTTGCAAATTACAGACAAAAAACCGTATATATTCATAAATTTAGAACTACACTAACTTCAGTTACGCTAAACTCAACGTAGTAGGTCCGATATCTAATCTGCAGTTCATTAATCAGCTTCTTTCGATCAGATTGAGATTCAAAGTTAGCATAAAATTTTAGAAAAATTTTGATTTCATGAATAAAAAATGATAAATCACAAAACAACATGCAAATACAAATACAAATTCCAGCTTAAATTGCAAAGATAATTAGGGTTAACCTAATTGCAAATTATAACCATTAGATATAAGAAAAGTTAAAAATGACAGCTAGCATTATTTTCTGATTAAATTAGGATTTAATGATTATAATCACGTCTTTATTGACTGTATAGTTTATTTCCTAGAATAGGATTGTACTCTGTGTATATATACATCTTATGTGTATATATACATCTTATGCATATGGAATAAAATATACCATTCAGCTAATTTCAATTTGGTATCAGAGCAAAAAAAAAAGAAAAAAATTTCCGCTGCTATCTCTCTGTCTCTGAACCCTAGCCACCTTCCTCTTCTCCTCTCCTTTACATTCTTCTTAGTTTCTACACCATGTCCGGAACAGAGATTCATAAAACTGTGGAGAATACTTCCAACAGCAAGACATCATCCACGACACCATCGACGGTGACCGTTCACGAAACTTCCTCCCCGCCAGTTTCTATAATATTGGATGGGGCTAACTATCGGATCTGGTCCCAAATCATGGAGATGCATATTGCTGGAAGGAAAAAAAAAGGATACATCAATGGAAGGAAGGCTGCTCCAGCAGAGAGCGACCCTAAGTATGATGACTGGGAGGCCGAAGATGCGCTCGTCAAGGGTTGGCTCATAAATTCCATGACAGACAAACTGATGACACACTTCGTCCAATGTGGGACGGCAAAAGATGTCTGGGATGCTGTCAAAAGGAGCTATCTTGATGTCTCAGATTCTTCACAAGTCTATGAACTAATGAAGAAGTCTTTTCAATCTCGTCAAGAAGGTCGTCCACTTTCAGAATATTACAATGAGCTTAATTCAATTTTTCTAGAACTTGATTATCGCAGACCCAATGATATGTCATGTCCAAATGATGTTGAAAAATTGAGGAAACGCACTGCTGACGATCGAGTTTATGTATTTCTCGCTGGCCTTGATCACAGCCTGGATCACATTAGTAGCCGAATCTTAGCAGCTACTCCTTTTCCAAGTCTTGAAGAAGTCTATTCACAAGTCCGTCATGAAGAGCAGAGACAACGCACCATGGGAATAGAAGATCGATCAGAAGTATCAGCCCTAGTTGTCCATAAGAATAACTCTCAGGAAATAACTGCTTCCCGGTCTTCTAACTCACTCTCTCGTTTCTGCAATTATTGCAACAAAAATACTCACACTGAGGATATTTGCTGGAAGAAACATGGTTATCCGGAGTGGTACAAAATCAAGCAAGCTGAAAGGAAAAGTAAAAAATCTGCACAGGTTGCTTCGATAGATAATCCAACTTCTGTTTTTCACGTAACTCAGGCATCTCCAAAGGAAGGTAATTCTGGTTTTGCTTTCATTTCTGCTGCTACTAACACCTGGGTTATTGATTCAGGGGCAACTGATCACATGACTAGTTATTCTTCTGTGATTGACTCACTAATTCCTTCACCTGTTAAGTCTGTCCAGGTTGCTAATGGGACTCCTATGCCGATCTCTGGATCTGGAAATGCCTCACTTTCTTCCTCACTTCCCTTATCCTCAGTTTTACTTGCACCTAACCTCTCTAACAATCTTCTATCCATTAGCAAGATTACCAAAAATCTTAATTGTTCTGTAACCTTTCATTCTTCGCATTGTGTATTTCAGGACAATCTTACGAAGATGACGATTGGTGTTGGTAAGGATAGAGGGGGTCTATATTACTTGGAAGGGGCAGGAGGATTACAACAAAAACCAGATCAAGTTCTTCAAGTGACACAGAAGTCGTCTGAGAGATTGAAGCTTCTCTTATGGCATTGTCGATTGGGTCATCCATCATTTTTTTTACTTAGAACGTTTGTTCCCTCAGTTGTTCAAAAACGTTCACGTTTCTAGTTTAAGATGTGAACATTGCATTTATGCTAAAAATCATCGTGTACCTTTCAAAATAAGTATTAATAAAAGTCCATTTCCTTTTACCCGTGTCTTTACAGATGTTTGGGGTCCTTTTTCTACTCCTTCAACATTGGGTTATAGATATTTTGTGTCTTTTATTGATGATTGTACTAGAGTGAGTTGGGTATATTTGCTAAAATCTAAACATGAAGTTTTAGATGTTATTCCAAAATTTTCAAAAATGATAGTAACTCAATTCAACACTCAGGTTAAAGTGTTTCATTCTGACAATGGTCGTGAGTTTAAAAATCAGTCACTTGCTAAGTTTTTTGAAGAAAATGGAATTTTGCACCAGACATCATGCACTTATACACCACAACAGAATGGTACAGCAGAGCGAAAAAACCGACACATTCTTGAGGTGGCTCGGGCATTATGCTTTGCTATGCATGTTCCTAAACGTTTTTGGGCTGATGCAGTCATGACTGCTATTTTTCTAATAAACCGAATGCCTGCACGTACTATTGACTATCAAACACCTTTCAGAATGTTATCTCAATTTTACTCTATTCCTTCCGCCTTAAACATTTGTCCTAGAGTTTTTGGTTGTGTTTACTATATTCATGTTCACTCACACCAGAGGGATAAGCTTGATCCTCGTGCTCTAAAATGTGTCTTTCTTGGTTATTCATCCTCTCAAAAGGGATATAAATGCTACCATCCTCCCACCATGAAATACTTTGTTACTGTAACGACCCGATTTTTATTATTCGCTATTTAAGTGTTTAATTAAATTGTTGCAATAACTTTTAATTAAGTTAGTGGCGAATAGTTATTTGTCGAGAGCTTTAGTTATTAAGCGAGTTAGTGAGAGTTATCACGAGTTAGACCGAGCAATTGGGCTTGAGGCCCAATGGGCCTTGGACTTAAGGTGGGGGGCGCTATATGAAGCCCATTAGAGAGAGAATGTCTCATTTTTTCTTGTTTTGTGGAGAGTTAGAGAGAAGGGAGAGCAAGAGGAGCTAGGGCAAGAGCTTGAAGGAGAGATTCGAGGAGCAATCTTCGTGAGTTCGTCGATCTAAGGTAAGAGAGTTAGATTTCATATTCTTGAGTGATTATGGAGAGGGGAGGATGTTGATTCCTCCATTCCCAAACTCTCTACACTCATTTTCGTTTTGGTTTAAGGGATCTTTTCTAAACAAAAATGAAACCTATTGATTAAAACATGTATATTACACTCTTAACATGTTAGACAAACGATTTTGTGGGTTAAAAGTGGGAATTTGTTATGTTTTGATTGAGTTGTTGTGTTCTTGAGCTTTTGAGCTATAAATGGTAAATCTCTACTTTTTCATAGTAAAAATGTAGATCGGTGAAATGAACCGTCCTTTTGTGTTTAGATATGTTTGTTGCACTTGAATATAAACTTATTTGGGGTTTATAACATGAAAAATGGGATTTTTGGGTGATTTGGTGTAGAAAACGCAAGTTTTGAACTGTCCTGACAGGAGACACTCGCTAGGCCTTCGCTTAGCGAACGTGTGGCGAACAGCTCGCCACAGCTCGCCATGAGCAGGTGATCCCCTGGTGAGGTTCGCTTAGGCTCGCTAAGCCTTCGCTCAGCGAATAGTTCGCTGAAGCTCGCCAATGCTCGCCATGAGCAGGTGACTTCCTGGTGAGGTTCGCCATGTCTCGCTGAGCCTTCGCTCAGCGAAGGCCTCTGTGACAGCAATTTTTGTTGATGATTGTAAGTGTAATTAGACACTTGTAACATGGTTTAATGGTATTCTTACATGATTGTTGATGCTTGTTGATGCTTATAACGATTGTTAATCATGTATGAAGTTGTAAATGACGAATATTAAGGTTTTGCTAATCTTAATAATGACGAATGTTGGATAGTGTTCCACATTTATAATTGACGAGCTTAGTGCTAAATCTATTTGTTGATGTGTCTTAATAAATGAGCAGAGTCCGTCATGACTTAAATCTGAACAATGCAGAGTCCGTCATGACTTAAATCTGAACATGAGTAGTGTCCTAAATGACTTAAGATTGTATGGATTATGTATCCGAAAATGAATGAATAAATGGTACTTTGTTGGAATGATTGTCGATGTATTATTTGGAATGTGTTGAAGTGTTTAGATATGTGTGATTCTAAATGTTGCTCTAATACTTGATTATTGTGTAATATTAGAGTTGAGCTATGAACTAAGCATGTGTGTGCATGGGTTAGATACAAAATGTTGCCATGTGATAAGTATGCTCATTGCGCATGTAATTATTTGGATTATGTTTTCTAACTCTCTGTTTTGTGTATTTGACTGGTTTGGGACCAGACCCACATGTTATGTGTTTATCGTTGTTCAAGTGTTGGTGAAGCTCCGCTCTGATTGTGACACGGGAAAAGGGTGAACTTAGTGTATAGAGTCTTTAGGACTTATTGTATTTATTTGGAAAAATATATCTTTTCATAAAGAGGATTTATTTTGTATAAACACGGTTTTACTAAATACATTAGTATTATTTTTGTAGTGAGGAGTGTAATACCTTGAACCAACGTCTTATAATTGAAATGTAATTTTTCGTTGCGTACTTTGAGAAAATGATTTTTATAAAGGTATAAATACTAAAATAAATGGGTTTGGGTGTTACAGTTACCATGGATGTCCAATTTTGTGAACGCGAGTCTTATTTCAGTGGAGACGTGTCTCTAAGTCCTCTTCAAGGAGAAATTGACAGCAAAGAGGAAGACAAACTATGGCTAGATGAGAAGAGATTTTGGAACTCAGGTAGTCAAGGGGATCCCATAAAGGACACAGTTGATGGTCAGGGGGAGCCCTTGGGAGATATAATTGATGGCCAAGAGGAGCCAGTTGCACATGACATACTTGATAGTCAAGGGGAACTTGGGGAAGAGCTAATTGATGATTTAGAGAAGTTTACAAATTCCCTGTAACCTATAACAATTGAGCTCGAAACTAGTGAAGAGGAAAGGCCAAATAGTCTTTTTAAGAAGTGTTATACAAGGAAGAATAAGGCTGCTCATCCAAATGCCCCTCTCAATGATACAAATACCCCTCTCGATGATACTTCTACACCAACGGATGACTCTTCTGAGACTAATCTTGAGGTACATTCTTCTTTGCCCATCTTGTCTTCAGAAATTTCTATTTTAGGTTCGCAAGTTAGAAACCAAGATAAGAGATATCCTTCTCGTGACCGTAGACCACCTGAGAGGTTTGGTTTTTTTCCTGAAAATTCTGGTTCTTCAAACTGTGTCTATCCCATTTCTGATTATGTCTCATACCATCGTTTGTCAAAAACTCACCTTTCTTTTGCCTTTCAATTATCATCTATGTCTATTCCTAGTCATTTTCAGGAAGCCCTTGAAAATCCTAAGTGGAAATCTGCTATGGTAGACGAAATGAAGGCTCTTCAGAAGAACTCTACTTGGGAGATGGTCGAGCTTCCAAAAGACAAGAAGACAGTTGGATGTAAGTGGGTTTTCTCAGTTAAGTACAAGTCAGATGGTACAATTGACAGGTACAAGGCCAGATTGGTTGCTAAGGGATATACCCAAACTTACGGAATAGACTACCAAGAAACCTTTGCTCCTGTGGCAAAAATGAGCACTGTTAGAGTCATACTCTCTCTCGCGGTTAATCTAGATTGGCCATTGAGACAACTAGATGTGAAGAATGTCTTTCTACACGGTGATCTCTTGGAAGAGGTATATATGGATCCTCCTCCTGGATTTACACCAAAAGGAGGTAAGGTTTGCAAATTGAAGAATGCGTTATATGGATTGAAACAATCACCAAGAGCATGGTTTGGGAGATTTAGTCATTCGATGAAGAAGTATGGGTTCAAGCAAGCTATGGTTGACCACACTCTGTTTTACAAAAGAGTTGGTACTGATATTACCCTTCTTATTGTCTATGTTGATGATATGATTGTCACAGGTAGTAACCTCCATGAGATAGGGGAGCTTCGAGACTATTTGGCCAAGGAATTTGAAATGAAGGACTTGGGAGATTTGAAATACTTCCTTGGCATTGAAGTATCTCGTTCTAAGCAGGAACTTTTCCTCTCACAACGGAAGTATACATTAGATCTCTTGGCTGAAACAGGTAACTCGGCTTGTCAACCAATGGATACGCCCATTGAGGTGAATCATGGCTTGAGTATCTATCCAGATCAAATTCCAACAAATAAAGAGAGATATCAAAGAATGGTTGGAAAGTTGATCTATTTGACTCACACAAGACCCGATATATCATATGCGGTCAGTGTTGTGAGTCAATTTATGCATAATCCTAGTGAGCAACACATGAGTGCAGTGAATCGTATCTTGGCCTATCTTAAGTCTTCACCGGGAAAAGGCATACTGTTCTCAAGACATGGTCATTTGGACATTGTTGGTTACACTGATTCAGACTTTGCTGGGTCTAAATTGGATAGAAAATCTACATCAGGTTATTTGTCATTTGTTGGAGGAAATTTAGTTACTTGGAGAAGCAAGAAACAGAAGGTAGTGTCATTATCCAGTGCAGAAGCCGAATATCGTGCTCTTCACCATGCAACTACAGAGCTTACATGGCTTAATATTCTCCTAACTGAACTGGGCTTCGGTTCAGAGAAACCGATGACACTTTTTTGTGATAATACAGCAGCTATTGAGATTGCAAATAATCCAGTGCAACATGATCGAACTAAGCATGTTGAACTTGACAGGAACTACATCAAGGATAACTTGGACACCGGCAAGATAAAGGTTCCTTACATTAAAAGTGCAGATCAGCTAGCTGATATGATGACTCATGCTGTTCCTAGCAGTCCATTTCATTTAGTTTTATCCAAGTTGGGCATGTTTGATATCTATGCACCAACTTGAGGGGGAGAGTTAAAAATGACAGCTAGCATTATTTTCTGATTAAATTAGGATTTAATGATTATAATCACGTCTTTATTGACTGTATAGTTTATTTCCTAGAATAGGATTGTACTCTGTGTATATATACATCTTATGCATATGGAATAAAATATATCATTCAGCTAATTTCAATTAGAAAGATATTAGAAATTGTGATTAATTATGTCGTTCAAAGATATAATTCATTTTTTGCTTATCAAAAAAAAATTATGTCGTTCAAAATTTATTGAAAAACATGGTTAACAATTTGAGTTCTTAAATTTAGGGGGGTGTATTGGATTAAGATTTCACAAGACAATTTTAGCAAAAAAAATCTTGAAGATTTTAAAAGACTTTGTGAGATTGTATTGATTTTATGAGATTTTAGAAGACTTTTTTGAATGACTTTTTCAATCAAGATTCTTATCACAAGAATTTGTGAGACTTTATGACACAGACTTTTGAGATTTTGAAGATTTAAATGAGTCAATAAATTCGATATAAATTCCTTCTAAAATAATAATGAATCAATCAATGAAAATTAATCATTCCTTAAAAAAATCAACAATCATTAATATAATAAAAAAATCAATGAATAAAATTCTACAAAAAAAAAAAATCAATGAATAAACAAAAAAAACAATTTATCACTACACAGCTTCAAGTCTTGTCCAATGCATATATCACCGCCCATAAGTATAGCTCATTGTAAACTAGCTAGCTTGAACCAAATTGATAGAAATGGTCAAAAAAAAAAATGAACAAGGTTTGTTATTTTTGTTGAAACATGTTGTTGTTGTATATATTTTCAATGTCTATATCCTATAATGAATCGTGACACTATTTATGGTAGCAGGACAACCATGAAGAGGAAACGTGATAGAGAGGTAGGGAGAAAATATAAGTGATTATAAAAAACATGAGATAATCAGAAAACATAGAAACATGAGGAAAGGTGAAAGAAATAAAAAAAAATGAAAATCCATCAAAATCTCAGGATATGAGGAAAGACTTTTTGTAGCTCAAAATTCACTAAAAAGTCCATCAAAATCCATTAAAATCCTATTTTTTAAACAATCCATCAAAATTAGAATACTTTTGAATACCACAAGACTTTTTGTAAGTTGTAAAGAGTCTTGATTGAATACCACTAGACTTTTTTAAAGTCTTTTAAAATCCTAATTGAATACCACTAGACTTTTTTAAAGTCTTTTAAAATCCTAATTGAATACCACAGGATTTTATCATCATAAAAAAGTCTTTTAAAATCCATCAAAATCCTAATTGAATACACCCCCCTTAATCACAATTGAAGCACATGTTCCGGTGGTTGAAAGACTTTATTGCAAGCAAATGATGCGGGTTTGATTCCTTTCTATTTTCCTTCAATAGTTTTTTTTATTTATTTATTTTATTTTCCTTTTCATTCTAATTGTGACTATAAATATGTGCTAAAGTGATACTATAATAAGGTAGAAATTGATGAAAAGCAAAAAAACACACATATTAAAACCCTTTTGTCAATTTCACAAAAAAAAAAAACCCTTTTGTAAAAAAAACCATTTTGAAATTTTTGTAAATTAAAAATCTCATCTCATCTAAAACATCTCATCTCTTTTTATTTTTTATTTTTTTTTTTACAAAACATCTCTATTTATTTTGACAAAAAGCAATTTAGGAAATTTCTTTAATTTCCATTTTAAAATTTTTGTAAATTAAAAGAGTAATTTAGGAAATTTCTATTTAAAGAAGTCTTGAAATGACATGTTAAATTATTATTACATGTGGACCAATTAAAATTAAACACCTTAACAATGTACCGGTACACGGCCACATAAGATGTGTACCGGAGTGTTCACCTATAGGGTGTGTACCGAAGAATTCACCAAATTTTTATATACAAAATAATTTTGTATTTAATTTATCTATTATTATCTTTTAGTGGCCCACCCGAATATCTATTCCTGGCTCCGCCACTGCTGCCACTTCTATCTTTCTGCCACAACATTTCACAGTATCACCTCTCCGTCGCGTAGTCTTGCCGCGACGCCGTGTCGGGATTCTCGCCACTCAATGTTTTAATCTTTGCGCTGAAATTGCATGTTTCTATGTGATTGCAACTCTAGAATCTCATTTTCCCCCGTTTTTCAGTTTTACAATTCAACAAAATCTATAAAGGTGGTCATGTCAGTGACGAAGAGGTCGGCTTTCTCGAATTTATAACATCCTATTAATTGGGCATCAAATATTGATCCAAAACTATATTTGATGCTCAATTAATAATATTTTTTACTCAAATTTGAGGGCCAGATGTTACGAATTAATGATATATTCTCACTCACATGTAATCTGTGAAAAATCTTACCTACTTGATGTTTAAGCAAAGAAACATAATTGACACTTTTTTGTTACTTCGTTTTCACTCACTAAAGAGTGACAATAGCTAGGTTGTTGTGTAATAATGAGGCCAAGCTTTATAAACTACAAGAAATTTCAACTCTAGAAAAACTATTCCTTAACAATTTTCAACATTTAGTTCTTTTACAAACTTTGATTTCGATACAAAACAAACATATTAAAGTGAGTTTCCTTCAAATATATACATAGAATAGAACTAGTAGTTAATCACTTTTTCTTCACTAATTATAAACTTGTGTTGTTTTTTGAAGTGTATCCAAGAGTCAAAGTGAGGGTCACAGAGCAAGAACAAGAAGACTATGTTAATTTATCCTGAAAATGATAGTGGACTATTTATTGGCTTTCTTGAAGCTCATTGAGTCCCTACACTTTGAAGGTAATTTGTTTGTATGAATTTTTTTGTATTTGGTTTAATTAGTTAAAGGGTCTTGCTAACGAGTGTCCCGGGGCACTCTCTAAGCATTCCATTTAAAGTAACTTTTTATTTAAAAAGTTAAACATCACAATTTTCAATGCATTGACTTTACGCATTCCGATAAAAATTCTATAAAAAGCTTACTATTTAAGGGCTTAAAGAGTGCCCGGGGCACTAGCATTTGCCATATAATAATCTCTATTATTTGTGTCACAATATCTCTTCGTTTCTTCTTAAAAAGACCGAGAGCTTCATTTGTGTTTATCTCTTACAAATATAACTCTCTATTTCATTTAAGATATCCCATTTTTAACCTTGGCAATTTTTTTTCCGGCATGGGCTTTTAAACATTGTTAATCTTTGAGAGCAGAAGAGGAAAATCAGAGTAAAAGTCGACTATCAATTTCCACAAACACAAAGGCTTGTCCTTAACATATAATAACAAGGAGATTCACTCCTTCAACTAAAGGTAGAACTTTACATCTAATATAAATTTAGCATTGCTTCTTTTGGTAAAGGAAGAACTGAAGCATGTATTGATTAATTAATGAACAACGATGTTTCAATAGGAATAGTGAAGAATAGCAAACGAGTTGGTGAGGGTCCAAAAGAAAATACAAGAGCTAGTCCTCCTGTCATACGCCCACGCGCAGTTTTATCTAGTCCTGGTAATACGACATTCATAATTTTTTCCTATTTATAGGTCTCTTTTACTAATACTTTTCACATATACTACGAAAAATAGATCGGCTAATTAATGTGTACATTTTGTATATGATTATTGTTGAATACGTTGATTGTTGCGTTGAAATTCTCACATTGCTTAAGTTCTCGGGATGTGAAGTGTATAAATATGTGAGGTCAACCTCACACTATAAACTAGTTTTTAACATGGTATCAGAGTCGAATTAAGAACTACAATTGTTATCCCATATTTTAGCTCGAGGTAAAATATGCTTTTATCTCTGGTTCCAAGGACATTAATTCTTTTAAAAGCAGGTTAATTATGACTCTAATAGTGCAGGGCTTTAAATGTCTTCAAGAACAAGAGAGATTATCTCTAGTCATCTCATTTAATGAAGGTTAAGAATAATGTCTTCAAGAACAAGAGAGTTCTAATAGAAAGTATTCTTGAAAGAATGGATTCATTGTCCAGTCTAAGTCTACAAGGAGAAAGAATTAGTCTAATTTCCTTTGGTATAAGAAAATTGTGCCTTTCGATCAAGTGACGATTCGATTGCAGTTAAAGAATCGAAATACTTATGATTGTGGACTTAGAATATTTTCCATCCTTCAAATATGATTCGATTTCGACAGTTGCAGGCTTGCAGCGTTTCAAGACTTTGTTTCATTTCAAATAAAGAAGGGCGCGTGGCAGAAGACTATTAGTTTAACGTTAAGTAGCAGTTGGTTAGTTTTTTCTATAAATAGTACTACTTCGTCCCAAAATATAAGCAAAAGGAGGTCAACAAAAGTGAATGTATCTGGACTAAATTTTAAACCAAATACATCAATTTTCATTGACCAATTTTTGCTTATATTTTGGGACGGAGGGAGTAGTTGGTAAGTCGAAATAAGGGTCACAATTCACTTACACAAATTCTCAAACACTCAAATTATCCATGCTACAGCGAGAAAAGAGTACTTCGAGAAAGATGTATGAATCAGTGAACCATTTTAATTTCCTTGTAATCTTTTACATTTCAAATGCAATTTAATCTTTTCAAAGTCTTTATTTTCGAAGCATTTATCTTTTGCATTTAAATGGTTCTCTCATTCGAGTGAACTCTTTCGTCATTTTCTATTTTGATTCGTGATTCACACTTGTATTTCATAAGCTTTGCTTTACAAGTTACGCAATTAAAACTCTTTCGCTTTAAATACGGTTTTATTGCAAATTAATGTTGTATTCAATGAAGAACATTCAAAACTCTTTTAATCTAACGCACAAACAATTGTCCCGAGATTTACTAGTTGATCTCTCAAGTAATTAATTTAAACTAGCGGTTGTTTACCAAAAATCAGTGTAAACAGCAATGTGGGCATTTGACCCAGAACCACGCTAGGCGTGAGGATGAGTGTTGAATATGTTGACTGTTGTGTTGTTGTGTTGGAAGTCCCACGTTGCTTAGGTTCCCGAGATGTGAAGTGTATAAATATGTGAAGACAATCTCATCCTATGAGCTAGCTTCTGGGAATGAAATTCAAACATATTTAATAATTATTACTAAATCGTCCTTTATGTATAGATACGATCATTTTAATGAAATTTTGGTTTCAGATAATGATGAATTAATTGGAAGTATAAATGATTTGAACAACAATATATCTTCAACTAAGAGAAAGAAAGATGCAAGAGGGTCACTGGGAGGTCATGCCAAGGTTTTGCTTAATCAAGGCAAAGCTCCTCCAAAAGCAAAGTGCACACGTTTGAAACTTTTGATCATCTTAAAAGAGGACATGCTTAAAAGAAAGAGGCATCAAAACGTGGTTGGAATTTTATTCCTATATACTTACTACTACTACGACTAGCTAGATTCATTGATTTGCCGTTTAACATGGATGCAATTTTAAATAAATCTTTGCAAGAGCGGAAGCTATGGCATATCATACATGTATTTTGAAAGTGTTGAACATTTGTAAGGTATGGTTCATTGATTTTGTGTGCATGGACACTTTGTTTTCAAATGAAGACATAGGCACTTTGTACTGTTTGGTAAAATTAAACTATAAGATAGCTCATAAACTAGTTTTTAGCTTATAGTTGAAAAACCGGTAGATGAAATTAAATTTAGTTTTTGTAATCATAAAATAACATAAATGTACATGGTGAGTGGGTGGTTATTTTTTTGAGTTGATTGTTTTTTTATTAAAAAAATAAAGAAAATAAAAGAATAAGGTTAAAATTAGAATAAAAGGTAAAAAAAAAAACTATTAGCTATAAGCTCAAACACTACTTGAAATAACATTTTAAAAAAATGTATAAGCTAATAAAAAAATCGTTACCAAAACACCTTTAATTTTATGAAACAAACTTATAAGCTATAATAATACTAAGCTATAAACTACGGTAGTTTATTTGTGTTATCAAACACACTCATCTAGATGTTTTTCATGCATTTTATGTTTAATTTTAAATTTAATTTGTCATTAAGCTATTTAACAAAAAAAATAATTTAAATTTAATTTTTAAATAACTTATGGCAACCGTATCGTATATGAAATCTTAAGAAAAAAATTGTATCACCGCATCGGGGAAAGGATTCCCTCCAGTGTGTTATTCACTGGAGAGGGTGCAGTGGTGATCAATACCATTAAAATCTTATCTTTTCATGTTTTTCATTTTTTTTATTTTCCAATGAAAGGCCTAGATTGGATCGGAGAGAACAATTCACGGGAGATAATCCACTCCCTCGCATCGGTATTATATAGATACCGTATATCTAGTTGAAAGATAGAAAAACGACAAACTAGTATGTTTCTTTTCCCGAGCCGTGTGATGTCAGGTCCCCTCTTTTGTCGGCTTGTCGTTTGGAACGCATGTATGTTGGTCCCCTGGGTCCTGCCACACTTGCATATCTTTTCTCCTTTGATTCCCATTTTCTCGCCAATATCTCACCTGGATGTGCCAAACATATTTCAATATTCACAAACTTATGACATGTGTCGCTAATTTAGAGGTAGAAAAGAAAACTACTACTGGTATGAAAGTCAGGGACACGTGTCGCCAAAAATATGTAAGAGTCTTCAAAAATTGTATACTACTCTCCCCTAACAAAATAAATGACATAATATTGATTTTGTGTACTATTCATATAATCTACTATTTTGACCATTTTTTTATACTAATACGTAAAGCTGTTAAAATGGGCTAGCCCAAATGGGCCGACCCGCCAAGCTCGATTTTTTCCCGGGCTCGGGCCTTGAAAATTCTAGCCCGAATTATTTCTGGGCTTTTTAGCCCGGTCCGACAAAGCCCGATTAAAATATGGGCTAGCCCGAATGGGCCGCGGGCGGCCCGCAAGCCCGAAAAAATTAAAATTAAAAATAAAATATAAATATAAATATAAATAATTTGTTTCTGATGATTTGAAATTAGTTTGTAATATAAATTATAAAATACCGTTCGCTACTTAAGTAGCAGGAGTAAAAATAGGGCACCCAATAAACTCGTAGGTAGGGGATGAATAAAAATAGGGTGCGCGAGAAACTCGTACGTAGCGGATAAGTAAAAATAGGGCGCGCGAGAAAGTCGTAGGTAGCGGATGAGTAAAAATATGACGCGCGAGAAACTCATAAGTAGCGGATGCGTAAAAATAGGGCGCGAGAAACTCGTAGCTAGTGGATGAGTAAAAATAGGGCGCGCGAGAAACTCGTACATAGTGGATGAATAAAAATAGGGCGCGCGAGAAATTCGTAGTAGCGGATGAGTAAAAATAGGGCGCGCGAGAAAGTCCTAGGTAGCGGATGAGTAAAAATATGATGCGCGAGAAACTCGTAAGTAGCGGATGCGTAAAAATAGGGCGCGAGAAACTCGTAGGTAGTGGATGAGTAAAAATAGGGCGCGCGAGAAACTCGTAGATAGGGGATGAGTAAAAATACGGCGCGCGCGAATTATATAATATTTATAGCGGATGAGTAAAAAATAGGACGCGCGAGAATTATTGATGTTATTTATATAGTTGAGTTTGAGCACTAAAAGTAAAAAAAAAAAAAAAAAAAAGATAAACCGGGCCGCCCGAAAGCCCGACTACCCGTACCGGGCCGGGCTCGGGCACTAATTTTGGTAGCCCGTTTTTAATCCGGGCTTTTTAGCCCGGCCCGACGATGCAAATATAAACATATGAGATGTTGTTTGATTTGTCTCGATTATTATTTTCAACATATATAATTTTTAATAATAGATAACTTAAGATATTACGAAGTAATAGATAATTTCAAAAATGATGATTTAACATACGAAGTATTTTGAATGATTCAATTGACAAACTAAAAATCTCTCACTTATCACACGTCATTCAGAGCATGGCACTATTCAACATAACCAACCTCAAACCATCTAAAAGATAAGGCGTCAAGGCTTCCCTCTGGTGCTCTACCTCAATACCTTGAATGGCTAAGGTCTCTGACTCTAGAAGAGCTGGAGTCGGAACAACAAAATGGGAAGAAACGGCCCCGACCGAAGGAGAGAGCAATACACCAGTAGCTAGAAGTGTAATTGGACCGGTTTGGATCTATTTTGAGTGAATCTAATGTCCGAACCAATGAAATGTCGATTAGTTTGGTTTTTAGTGTTTTTCAAAAATGAATCTGAACCAAACTCATTGGATTGCTTGGATACTTTATTCGGTTTTTACCTCCTATCAAAGTTGTTGAATTTTGCTTTACTCCCTGCACACAAAAAAATATAATAAAAATCCTCTATAATATGAAGATTCAATACTTTTAGCCCTTGAGTGGAAAGGGGGATTGGTTATTATACATAAGCTATCCTTATGCACCATGCATAAGTTACTTAGTGCACCCCCCAAATTACTTGTGCACCCCCCAAATTACTAGCACACCCCCAAATTTCTCATGCACCCCCCAAATTACTTGTGCACCCCCAAATTTCTCATGCACCCCCAAAATTTCTCGCACACCCCCAATATGACTTTTGCCCCCCAATTTTATTTTTTTGGTCCCCTCCACATTTCTAGCCTAAACCATTTTGTTGTGGGAATGGTTTCAGAGATATGCACTCCAAAACCATTAAGTGTATAAGATGGTTTTAGAGTACAACCCTATAATTAGAATACAAACAATAATTGTGATTTGAAACCATTTAACCAACATAATGGTTTCCAGAATTTTTAAAATCATATAAACACACATAAAACCATTTTACAATACAAATGGTTTCAGTGTATAACTATCTGAAACCATTTAACCAACATAATGGTTTCCAGAATTTTTAAAACCATAAAAACACACATAAAACCATTTTACAATACAAATGGTTTCAGTGTATAACTATCTGAAACCATTTAACCAGCATAATGGTTTCCAGAATTTTTGAAACCATAAAAACACACATAAAACCATTTTACAATACAAATGGTTTTAGTGTATAACTATCTGAAACCATTTAACTGGTTTTAAATAATGATTATAATTGTACCAAAAAAAAACAATTATGATTCTAATTATAGGTTGTACTTCAAAACCATCTTATGCACTTAATGGTTTTGGAGTGTATATTTTTGAAACCATTCCCACAGCAAAATGGTTTAGGCTTGAAATATGGGGGGTTAAAAAAAAATTGGGCGCACAAGTCATCTGGGGGGTGTGTGAAAAATTTTGGGGGGTGCGCTAGAAATTTGGGGGTGCGCGAGAAATTGGGGGTGCATGAGAAATTTGGGGGGGTGCACGAGAAATTTGGGGGTGCGCGAGTAATTTGGGGGGTACGTGAGAAATTTGGGCGGTGTGAGATTAGGTGTGAGTGTGTGAGTTGAGATTGGCTAGGATTATTACATGTGGATGCTCAATCTAATGGATGTTATTGACTTATGTATCATGCATAAGGATTACACTTATGTATAATAACTTCTCCCGCGTACAGGTGTAATTAAATTATATTTTTTAATATGTAATTTTAAAAGTCAACTCATTAATGAATGTGTAATTATTAATTGAGTAATGCTATGGTCACACCCTTTAACGCACTCTCATCTATTGGAGCCACATCATCCCTCGTTTTGATGCACTTCTTGGCTACCGGAGATATAAGTTGGAGACAAATTTATCTTCTTTCTTTTTTATTATTATTTTATTATTATCACCGTTCATCTTCTAGAAATTGAATTGTCACTCCTCAATCTTCATCTTCCAATCTCACCGTCTCAACCAAAACTATCTCAGTTTGTGATCTCTGTCTCCGTCGCTAGGTCTCTTTGGAATGGATTGTAATGTTTCATTCCCAAATCCCCTTGTTGTCTTCATCCTGCACTAGTAATTAACAACGGAGAACCACAAACATAGCAACACAACAACAAGAGACATATAAATAATCAACCCCAAACCAACACCATTTCCATCTAAGTGTGAAGAGATGTCATAAAATAATTGAGAATTGAATTTGTAAAATTATAATAGAAGAAATTGAAAAATCGAGAACCCATCTCCTCAATCATAAATTATTCAACAACTAATTCACCATATACCCAAATCGATAATATCCACCTTAAATCTTAATATTCATCTCAATTTGTATTTCTTCCAAAAAAAGAACTTAGAAATTAAAAATTGATTCAGTTTGTTCGCGACTGAAACAACAGTGGCCGCCGGAGCTTAGAACAGAGATGAAGACGGAAGTAACCACCATACCACATGATAGAGACAGAGGCCAAAGAATATCGCGAGATTGAGACAGTGGACGGCGTCAAGAGGACACAGCCGCCGTTAAATAAAATAATAAAAAATAAAGTATTCTCTCTCTCTCCAACTTGCCAAATCGGTAAGCAGGTAAAAATTAAAACAAATAGGGTGACGTGGCTCCAATAGATGGGAGTGTGTTTAAGTGAGTGTGTTAAAATGTGTGACTATAGCATTGCTCCAATAGATGCATAACAACAACATCTCATCCCGTCCAACAAAAAAAAAACTCATCTTTTTCTTCCTCCATTCTCAATCTCAATCATTTTTTTCTTTTGAATTGCAAAATTTTTATTGAAAGAAACTCACAGTGCCCAAGGATTACATTGTAAAACTACACCACATCATCATCAACATCATCATCGTATAAAAAAAAAAAGAACACCCAAGGTGATGAATTTTGGGTTTGGCTTTCTGGATCATAACAACAACAACAGCAACATCATCATCGTTTCAAAAAAAAAATCATTATCAACAACAACAACAATCTAGAACAACGGGACACTTCATAATCAAAATCAGATCTGTGCAAGATATGGGTTTCTACAAGATCTATGTTCTCACTCGATTCTTTATCCAATGCACCATTTTGAACCTCCGTAACAGTATTGTCAGTAACTAAACGTGATTCTCATAAAATCCCGAACCGTTTCATCAACAGAACCATTAGAAATAACCGTAACTTCATATTCACCTCCTCCGTCTGGTTCTGTTGGTTATCGAATTTCTAGGTTTAGATTTCGAAGCAGCGACAAAAGCGAGTTTAGAGAGAAATGACTCATTAGGGTTGAAAGGGGGGCATGGGAATTTTGGAATTGCTAAATGCTTTGATGTTTCTAAGATTATAGATCTAGAATATTTTTTTTATTCATGTTGTTAATTTAGATGAAGTTTTTGTGTATGAAGAAGAAGAGAGATGGAATGAAAGTGGTTATGATGATGATGAGAGGGATGAAGATGTTGTGTGTTCTTCATCTGATTTTGATTTTCAGATTTTTTTTTAAACAAAAAAATAAATTAACCTATTACGTGACATTAAAAAATAAATAAAAAATAAGTTAATTCCACGTCAAGATTATGTCCAAGTTATATGCCTAGTTGTTCCGTCAGAGGAATAAATGATGGAATCTTCACATTTGTTGTTGCTACTACCTATTTGTTGCTGCCGCCTAATATCATTGTTGTTGTTGCTGTCTAGTATCATTGATGTTGCTATTGCCTAGTTGCTGTTAAAAAAACAAAATCAAGGGTATTGTTAGTATTATGAAAAGTCTACACATAAAAATTGTGTATACTCTTTATATATAGATATAGACATATTTGTTTGGTTCGGTTTTCATCGGTTCTTAAAATTGGAACCGAGAACCGAACCAAAACACATCGGATTTCAATTGGTTTGGTTCAGTTTTTTATCCGAACAATAAAAATCATTTTTTTTGGTTTGAATTATTTTAGATCGTCGATTCAATTGAATTTTTCTGATCCGCTTACACCTCTGGTAGTAGCAACAACAATGATACCTCATGGAGTCGCATCCTCAATGACCACTTCATTCCCCTCCTGATGACGTTGCGAGGAAGACTCCTTGAGCCTATCCACATCTTAGGTTCGGGAAGATTGGAAGTTTTCCTTATATAAACCCTGCCAAAAAGCTACATCAGGTGTACAATATTTAACCTTTAATACCTCTCACTCTACAACGCTTACTGACTTGATCATCAAAGTGTGTGTAAGTTCTACACATTCATTCACAACGAGGCAAACCACCACCAGTCACACAACCAGTAAAAGTCATATCACATCGATTTCCATCACCTTATCACCAGATATTAGGTCCATAGAGGATCACATTATTTCAAAAATGTACCATCCCTAACTAAGTTTTCATATTTTGATTCTCTTCTCCATCACAATACAATTCGTTTCAAGAGTAGCACATTTTCTTATTTATAAATTAAAATGGACACACATTTTTTAGAAAATAACAAAAAAGTTTTCACAAAGTACTTAAGTCTAAAAAACCATCATTTTTAATGAAACGTTCTACGTGACCCAAAAAAATTATGCTACATGACTTAAATAAACTATGACAAGACTAAAAACTACCATTTAAACAAATAAATGAAATTTGATGAAATTCCAAATTTTAAGTAGTGCAATTCTTCATTTTTTTTGCTGCCAATTTTCGTGATAAACAACATTAATGAAGAAAAAAATTACATAACAATGTCCCTATAAAACAACAAAAAACAAAAACAAAAACAAAAATTAGTAGGACAAAACTCATAAAACATCAACACTTTCTCATACTCAAATCTGGGAATGGATTGTCTCCGATGACAATCTCATTAATGGGAATAGTGTTAATTATCGCCTTTTATTTTTATTTATTTTTAATCATTAAACCAATTACAAAAAATGAAGGGTCAAGATTTCACGAGAGAAAAATTTAATCAGAGACAGACTTCTGGATCTGGATTGGCTGCTGAAACCATTTCACGCAATTACACACAATTAACAATCATGACCTTTCAAAAATAATTAGACAGTTGTAATAAATTAGTGTGATTTAAATACAATTTTAATCTCAACTATTGGTTCTTAAACAATCAATCAACAATAGTTACCGTGTAAATACAATGACAACATGTAATTTTTACCGCAATCTCCTCCACTCACATCCTATATTTACAAGAGGCGCGCACACACACACACACACACACACACACACACACACACACATATATATATATATATATATATATATATATATATATATATATATATATATATATATATATATTAAAAAAAGAAATTTTTACTACATATATAAAAGATAAACGGTAAACGGGCAATCAGCTGCGCTGCTAGACATTTCTCTATAGCAAAACCTAATATTTGAAAAACTATATTCATAAACCTAGGCGACATAACATTGTTATGCATAACTTGAACGCTTTTCAGTAGGTCTACATCCTCTGGTGCTAGAAAGCCTAAATTGTCAAGTGCAAATTGTAACGACCCAAAATTTAGTATTCGTTGTTTAATTATTTTATTACGCGAGGGCGTGATTTATAATTAAATTATTAAGCGGCGAATAATCATTTAGCGCAAACGTAAGTTAATGAGCGAGAAGTTATGTTGATTGGGCCTTGGGGCGTGTAAGTGGTTATTGGGCTTAGCCAATTGGGCTTTGATCCATGAGAATAGAGAGAGCTATAAGTAGCAAGTCAACCATGAATAGTCTCATAAGTTGCAATTCTTGAGAAAGAGCAAGAGGAGGAGCTCATGAGGGAGAGGGAGAGCTCGTGGGAGAGAAAGAGAAGAGCAAGCTTGTGGATTCGTCGAGCTAAGGTACGAGAGTTAGATTACATATTCGTGAGTGATTCGAAAGAGGGGAGGATGTCGATTCCTTCATTCCCAAACTCTTTCCACTCTATTTTCTTGTGGGTTTTGTGGGTGATTTTCTTAATGGAAAATGGATTCTTTTGATCCTAACATGTGTAGTGAACTCATGGTAGATGAGGTAAACAACTTTGGGGAGTTGAAAATGGGAATATGTAGATGTTTGATCAATGATTTGCATGTTTATGCAACTTTGCTTATTTTGCAAGAAATTGGCATGATTTTGATTGTTTGATGTATTTGGATGTTTGGAAGGGATGATTAATGTTCCTTGATACCATATATGCTTGAATTAGCTGTTTATAAGAATTTATAACATGTCTAGATGGATTTTTGAGTGGATTTCATGTTAAACCGCCTTAGAGAAACTCAAGAACAGATATTTTTCTGGTGTAGTTCGCTAAGCGACCAGGAGTTCGCTGTAGCGAACATGTTCGCTGAAGCTCGCCAAAGCTCGCCATGAGCAGGTGACTTCCTGGTGAGGTTCGCCATGTCTCGCTAAGCCCTCGCTTAGCGAAGGCCTCTGTGACAGCAATTTTTGTTAATGTTTGTAAGTGTAATTAGGCACTTGTAACATGGTTTAAGGGTATCCTTACATGTTTGTTGATACATGTTGATGTTGTTAATGCTTATTGTTAATCGTTATATGATTGATAAACGTGTATGCAATAAGTTGTAGCTTA
This sequence comes from Trifolium pratense, assembly GCF_020283565.1. Lineage (NCBI taxonomy): Eukaryota > Viridiplantae > Streptophyta > Magnoliopsida > Fabales > Fabaceae > Trifolium > Trifolium pratense. The sequence goes on along the minus strand of NC_060059.1, from coordinate 45,133,360 downwards.
AAGTGAGCAATGAGATGTTTTAGCATTAATTTGCAATGTTAAGGAAATGATGTGTGTTTTATGACATAAGTGTAAATGAAACCTTATGTGTATAAAAATGGTTATGCAGATAATTATCATGTGAATAATTATGATTGGAGTGATAGGATATTGTGTTATCCTAATGTGTTAGATGTTGGAATTGTGTTTCCGCATCAGTGAATGAATAGCTTCAAGCTAGATAGCGTCATGTATTTGATGTGTTTAAAAGTAATCATGCATTCATGAATAATTGTGTTATGGGAATCATGTGAATTCCAATAATTGATGAAAATGGACTATGTTTATGAAAAGTGGCCGAAGATGGGATTATGTTATCCGAGATCTGGAGCCCATATCCAAACATGATATAAAACTGTGTGACTCCTCTTTATGGGAGAGATGGTTGATGATAACCGAGATCCGACATGATTTTAAACTGTATTGATGATGATCCTGCATGATCTAAAACTGACACCATCCAGCAACGATGTAAAACTGAATGAGATGGTCTAAGTTGGCCAGCATCCTGCATGATGTAAAACTGATGTAGAGTCCGTGCATGACTATAATCTGAACAGTCCGTACATGACTATAATCTGAACAGTCCGTCATGACTGAAATCTGAACAATGTAAATTGGTACCACATGCATTAGTCGTGTCTAGGGATGACATGACATTGGATAATTGGCATTAGATGCATTAGGGTAAATGCACATGTATTTGATAATTGTTATGTGACAATATCTGATTGGATTGTAATGTGTTTTCCGTATGTGTTAAGCTTTGGTATTTACTAATTGTTTAATACTGTGATTGTTGCCATGACTTGGTATGTGAGTAGAGTCCGTCATGACTATAAAATGAACAAGTGTAGAGTCCGTCATGACTATAAAATGAACAAGTGTAGAGTCCGTCATGACTATAAAATGAACACTTTGGTAGTGTCCGAGAAGACGTGAAACTATATGATTGGTGTGTTTGTAAATGGATGATTAATTGGTAGTCGTATTTGACGATGTATGTGCGTGAGTTAGAAATGTATGATAGCGTGTGAAGTGTGTAGTATACTACTCACACTTATATTTATGTTTATGTTTTCTAACTCTCTGCTTTGTGTTAATTGCTGGACCTTTGGGGGTCCAGGTTGACAGGTTATGTGTTAGCCTCGTCCGAGTGCAATGGTGAAGCTCTGCTCTGATTGAGACACGGGAAAAAGGGGTTTTTATATGTATATGCATGTAGTCCTCTTAGTATACTCTGTTGGTCTTAAGCTTTCATTTGAAAAGTATCCGTTTTGTATAACTAATAACGCATCGTTCAATGCGAGGTTTTGTTTTTAGTTCATTCGAATATTTTACTAGATAAATGTATTAGTATTATCTTTGAATGAAGTTTGTGATATTCAAACCAGCGCTTTATAAAACAGATTTTCAATTTTTCCGCTGCGTATTTTCGAAAAAGATTTTATAAAGGCAGAGTTAATTAAATAACGGGTTTGGGTGTTACAAAGTGGTATCAGAGCAGTTGTCTTCGGACTGTGAGGTTATGTGTCAATCAGAGTCGTTCTGTGCAGTCAGATCGAGTGAGCGTGTGTGCCAGTTGTGTCTGTCTTTTCTTGTTGTGTGTACTTGATGCGATTGATACTTATCATTGTTATAAGTTATCAAGTCAAGTAGTGGTTGAGTATTTTTATGCTTAAAGTTTTTAAAATTTGTGTGGTTTGAACTTTTGGTTTGTAGATGCTTATTGCTAATAGTTGATGATCCGACATGATGTAAAACTGTATTGTTAATGATCCAGCATGATGTAAAACTGCATGTGATGAAGATTTTGTTGAAAACATAAGATTATTTTCTTTTGAGTAAGTGAAAATGAATTTTTCACTAGAGTGAGAAAGGAGTAGGATGTAAGTAGATCCTAATGTGTGTTGTTATATGTTTGTTTATAACATGTGGTAGATTGATTTCTAGTACTTAGTGTGGTTCTTTAATTGAACTATGTGAATGTATTCTCATGATGAGAACTTGTTTTAGAACATGCTATGTTTTATACATGTTTGAGTAGATGTTGTAAGTATGCGGGCAAATGAAATGTAATGCATGTACTTGACTCGATGTCTTGTGTACATGGATGTTTTGTTGTCTTACATATATTTTAGTTATAAATATATGTATTGACATGTTGTTGTGTTTATGTATGCTAGTTGTTACGTAGGTTGTTACATTAGCATAGATGGGAATAGTGTGTTTATGTATTTTGTAGTGGTGTGTATGTCAAAAGGACTGCACCGGGGTTTTGAGTAGATGCTTAGATATCTTACCTTATGTTTACCCTTTGCATACGACATGCATGTGAATGCTGTCGGTATTAGATTTCTCTTGGGAGGAATAAATTTGGAATCGATAGGACGGTTAGGTGCTTACACCGGATGTTCTAGTGGAAGTGTAAAGGTGGGTTTGAGATAAGTGGGGGAGAAGATTTTGTCTCTCCAAGATGTTTCGAACGCGAGGAGTAAGGACGAATAGAGATGTTCTTGAAGTGGATTGTTTAAGATTGAGTAGCATTGTTCGAAGTGGAGTTCTTATTTGGAGAATATTTTGGAGGAAGTATCAGATGATCATTTCGGAGTGAGTCGGAATGAAGTTGTTTAGCCGTAGGGAGAATGTGGCCATTGGGGAACGATGGAGCAGATTGAATGTTAAGTGAACACCGTTGCTGGGAAACGGAGAAGACGTGTGCGTCAAGGGTAAGAAAACCTAGTGATGATCATACGACGAGTATGCGAATGGTGGGTACCTTGAGGGTTAAGTTAAGTGGGAGATTGATGTCAAGGATTGAAGGTGTGGTTAGGGAACTGAAAACCCGATTACAATAAGTGGGACTGGTGGTGTTTCTAGCGGAACTCGTAGCAAGAATGTTCCCTTGATTGGTTGTCTTTCACTTGATGGTTCATCCTCAAAGAGGAGGAAGAGTGATAAAGATGGAAGCTTTGTTGATGAAAAGTTTTCAGAGGAATCTGATGAGAGTTGTGTTGGAATCAACAAGACGGAGGATGTTTGGGGATAAGAAAGTTAGCCTTTGGAAACGTGTCGAGCACGAGTATTAGAGAGACGTAAGAAAGTGACTTATGTCAAGTAAGAATTTGCGGAAAGGACTATCTCACACATAAGTGATTGTTGTGTTTGGAAAATGTGTATTAAGAATTTGGAAGCAATGCTCAAAGTAAGTGTCAAATGATGTTTTGTAGCAATTGGAAAAAGTTAACTATGAAATGGAAAAGTCGGTGGAGATTAGAGATGTCGGACACATCGTATCTATGGGAATAGTATAGTAATACCATGTGGGAAGGAAATAAATGATTATGGATATTTTCGTCGTGAACGGTGGGATGATAGTGAGTCGACGAATGACTTAAGGTAATATTTTGGATAAGAATATTTCGACGGGAAATAATATCGGGAAGGTCATGTTAAGGAAGTCAGAAATTGGATAAGAGATTATTTGGAAAATAAAACAGTTATGTTGAATGTTCGACGCAATGATTTGGGGAATTGCAAGGAAAAAGAATTTGACGGTTGGATAGTATATTTTTGGCATGTGTTAAGAAATTTGAGAAGTTAGACAGCAGATGAGTGTAGAGGTTGTGCTACCGAATGAATAGTTGGAATGAGATTCGGCACAGTGAAACGATTTAAGAAAATGTTGAGAACCTATGGAACTTAAGGAGTTGCGGAGTATGCAACAGAGGTGTCTTTTCGGAGTGCATTAGACGGAGTAGAATTTGTTTTTGGGGCGGTGCTGTGAGTACCGAAAGATGTTAAGAGAAAGTTTTAAGTAGTTTGACGAGAATGGTTTATGCCATCATCACGATTGTTGACTATTTATCGACAAATCGAGGGATTAGCTGTCCTTGATCTATTGTTGATGAGTAGACGAGATTGTGTCGATTGGGATTGACTGATTTTGTCAAACTTGGTTTGGTTTGGAGTTTGTATGTTTTGTTGGTACGAATCCGGAAGAAGTGTGATTTTGAATCGGAGTTGTGTAAGAGACCGTATCGGTTAAGGTATTATGACTAGAAAACCCGTTGGTTAGAATGCAAGTTGGAAATTAGAAAGTCGGATGAGGGAGTTTATCCGGAGTTGTGTTTGAGTCGGGTAATTTTCGAGGGCGAAAATCTTTTAAGGGGGGTAGAGTTGTAACGACCCAAAATTTAGTATTCGTTGTTTAATTATTTTATTACGCGAGGGCGTGATTTATAATTAAATTATTAAGCGGCGAATAATCATTTAGCGCAAACGTAAGTTAATGAGCGAGAAGTTATGTTGATTGGGCCTTGGGGCGTGTAAGTGGTTATTGGGCTTAGCCAATTGGGCTTTGATCCATGAGAATAGAGAGAGCTATAAGTAGCAAGTCAACCATGAATAGTCTCATAAGTTGCAATTCTTGAGAAAGAGCAAGAGGAGGAGCTCATGAGGGAGAGGGAGAGCTCGTGGGAGAGAAAGAGAAGAGCAAGCTTGTGGATTCGTCGAGCTAAGGTACGAGAGTTAGATTACATATTCGTGAGTGATTCGAAAGAGGGGAGGATGTCGATTCCTCCATTCCCAAACTCTTTCCACTCTATTTTCTTGTGGGTTTTGTGGGTGATTTTCTTAATGGAAAATGGATTCTTTTGATCCTAACATGTGTAGTGAACTCATGGTAGATGAGGTAAACAACTTTGGGGAGTTGAAAATGGGAATATGTAGATGTTTGATCAATGATTTGCATGTTTATGCAACTTTGCTTATTTTGCAAGAAATTGGCATGATTTTGATTGTTTGATGTATTTGGATGTTTGGAAGGGATGATTAATGTTCCTTGATACCATATATGCTTGAATTAGCTGTTTATAAGAATTTATAACATGTCTAGATGGATTTTTGAGTGGATTTCATGTTAAACCGCCTTAGAGAAACTCAAGAACAGATATTTTTCTGGTGTAGTTCGCTAAGCGACCAGGAGTTCGCTGTAGCGAACATGTTCGCTGAAGCTCGCCAAAGCTCGCCATGAGCAGGTGACTTCCTGGTGAGGTTCGCCATGTCTCGCTAAGCCCTCGCTTAGCGAAGGCCTCTGTGACAGCAATTTTTGTTAATGTTTGTAAGTGTAATTAGGCACTTGTAACATGGTTTAAGGGTATCCTTACATGTTTGTTGATACATGTTGATGTTGTTAATGCTTATTGTTAATCGTTATATGATTGATAAACGTGTATGCAATAAGTTGTAGCTTAAAGTGAGCAATGAGATGTTTTAGCATTAATTTGCAATGTTAAGGAAATGATGTGTGTTTTATGACATAAGTGTAAATGAAACCTTATGTGTATAAAAATGGTTATGCAGATAATTATCATGTGAATAATTATGATTGGAGTGATAGGATATTGTGTTATCCTAATGTGTTAGATGTTGGAATTGTGTTTCCGCATCAGTGAATGAATAGCTTCAAGCTAGATAGCGTCATGTATTTGATGTGTTTAAAAGTAATCATGCATTCATGAATAATTGTGTTATGGGAATCATGTGAATTCCAATAATTGATGAAAATGGACTATGTTTATGAAAAGTGGCCGAAGATGGGATTATGTTATCCGAGATCTGGAGCCCATATCCAAACATGATATAAAACTGTGTGACTCCTCTTTATGGGAGAGATGGTTGATGATAACCGAGATCCGACATGATTTTAAACTGTATTGATGATGATCCTGCATGATCTAAAACTGACACCATCCAGCAACGATGTAAAACTGAATGAGATGGTCTAAGTTGGCCAGCATCCTGCATGATGTAAAACTGATGTAGAGTCCGTGCATGACTATAATCTGAACAGTCCGTACATGACTATAATCTGAACAGTCCGTCATGACTGAAATCTGAACAATGTAAATTGGTACCACATGCATTAGTCGTGTCTAGGGATGACATGACATTGGATAATTGGCATTAGATGCATTAGGGTAAATGCACATGTATTTGATAATTGTTATGTGACAATATCTGATTGGATTGTAATGTGTTTTCCGTATGTGTTAAGCTTTGGTATTTACTAATTGTTTAATACTGTGATTGTTGCCATGACTTGGTATGTGAGTAGAGTCCGTCATGACTATAAAATGAACAAGTGTAGAGTCCGTCATGACTATAAAATGAACAAGTGTAGAGTCCGTCATGACTATAAAATGAACACTTTGGTAGTGTCTGAGAAGACGTGAAACTATATGATTGGTGTGTTTGTAAATGGATGATTAATTGGTAGTCGTATTTGACGATGTATGTGCGTGAGTTAGAAATGTATGATAGCGTGTGAAGTGTGTAGTATACTACTCACACTTATATTTATGTTTATGTTTTCTAACTCTCTGCTTTGTGTTAATTGCTGGACCTTTGGGGGTCCAGGTTGACAGGTTATGTGTTAGCCTCGTCCGAGTGCAATGGTGAAGCTCTGCTCTGATTGAGACACGGGAAAAAGGGGTTTTTATATGTATATGCATGTAGTCCTCTTAGTATACTCTGTTGGTCTTAAGCTTTCATTTGAAAAGTATCCGTTTTGTATAACTAATAACGCATCGTTCAATGCGAGGTTTTGTTTTTAGTTCATTCGAATATTTTACTAGATAAATGTATTAGTATTATCTTTGAATGAAGTTTGTGATATTCAAACCAGCGCTTTATAAAACAGATTTTCAATTTTTCCGCTGCGTATTTTCGAAAAAGATTTTATAAAGGCAGAGTTAATTAAATAACGGGTTTGGGTGTTACACAAATGGTATAAAAAACGTGTTAATTGTCAGAGCACACTTTCTCATGTTTGACCATTGTGCTTGAAGCAGCTATGCGGGTTGCCCGTCCCATAATAAAATCCCCATCGCTCAGTCCCACAAATGGAGAAACTTCAGTCAAATCTACACAAACATGTTTCCTTCCCACCCATCCATACGCCAGAACATCTGCATGCCGAAGTGTCGATCTCCCTTCTCGTGGGTCAGTCAAGAAGTTCACTGATGCTTCCTTCTTCACAGAAATTCTGGCACGCCTAAAAATATCAAAAAACATATATCTGACCAGGTCATGTCTTTATTTAAAGCCTGGAAGCTCCCTAAAATGAGATGCATGCTCCCCAGAAGTATCAAGGCATGCCTTACGACAAACATGACAAACCTCATCCTTAGGAAATATCAGAATCATGAGGCGACACCTAAGTATAGTATGATACTTTAATGAGAACATGTGTTGGCCTAATCCATCAGTGAGGATAGCTAGGAGAAAGTCTTGCTTTGAAGCATCCAAAAACAGCTTTTTGCCTGATATGTTCATGTGAAAATGAACTTCCATGTCCTGAACAATTTTACCAAAAAGATCACTTGCCAAAACATGTTGGGCTTTATTGGGGACGATGTCCTTTCTAGTGAAATTGCTAAAGTCAAAAGTCAAAATTGTATCACAAAGACTGTTCAAAGCATCGTCAAAATCAGAATTCATGTCATATACTCAAATTTCCTCAATATATGATCTTGCAAAACCCAAGATTGGACCCCCCCCCCCCCCCCCCAAAAAAAAAAAGAAGAAGAAAACTTAATCGATAAAGAAGCAATCCTCTATTAAAGGTCTTCAAAAAACAAATATCCACTAACCACGATGACCGCCACTCGTAAGTGTTTATCAAACAAAACAGCTGTCTTCTTCTTATAAATACATTGGTTGGCAGTAGAAATTGAAAAGGTTTATAAAGTGATTTTGTATAGAGAGAGAGAGAGAGAGAAAAAAAAAACGTAAGTAGAGTGTAGACAAAGAAAAAGACGAGGGAGAATCTAGAAGAAAGATAGAAAAAGTATGATTGGCAGACCAGTAGTACACCAATTTAGTAAAGCGGACGCACAAACTAGACCAGACATGTGGGGTCCACCCTGTCCCCACCACTACCACCCTCTTTCTTTTCTTTTCTTTCCTTTCATTTCTCCTTCTTCAACTTCACAATTCTCCTCACCTAACCATTTATTACGCTCTCTTCTCTTCAAATTCATCTACCACCCTTTTGCTTCTCTTCAAAATTTCTTCATAAAAATCTAATTTTTTGACTACCCATTTGGTTTAATTTTGGTGGGTCATGTCAAGTGTCTCTAAAGATGAAAACTTGGCACTTTCTTCTGAGGATTCTTCTAGCCCAGATGAGTCTGAGCTTGAATTGGGTCTTGGGTTAAGCCTTTCTCACCCAACAAAATCACACCAGTACCATCATCATAATCACCATGGTTCTTATGCTAGAATTTTCACTGCTAAGGATTTTTCTTCTTCACCTTCTTCTGTTGGTACCAAAAGACCTGCTGATTCTCTTGATGCTACCAACCGTCCCAGGTCTATTACCATCTTTATTTTGTTTCATTTTCTCTTTTCTTGCTTTCTTTATTTTGTTTTACTAGGATGATCAATTTTATGAATGTATCTTCGTTTTTTTTTATTTTTATTTTTATCTAGTGTTGTATTGTATCATGTTCATACACATAGAGTCTTGTACGGCTGTCCCAAATTTAGTGTTTTTGCTTGTTTGTTTGTTTCTTTGTTAATTATGTAATTATTGGATCACATGGTGTTACTTTCCTTATGAAATTTAATTCAATAGGCTAGAATAGGTTTGTAAAGTTCAAAGAGTAAACAACTTAAGGGTTTAAGTTCAAAGAGTAAACTAAGGGTTTTGTTTCTTTATTGCTGCAATCTGCAAGAGGGTTTAGTTGATACTAGTAATTAGTAACTGTGAAGGGTTTAGAACTGGCTAAACTTAATTATATAATCTAATGCACAATTAAGAGTTTCCTTATAATTAGATTCAGCTACTTAAAAAAATGGAAAGTTATCTTATAATCAGTGGCAGATATAGAATCAATATGCAGAGGAGAAGGGAGTATGTGTGGTATCATGCTGCCACCATCTTATATTGTGATGTAGATGATACTATGGTGTTGCTGTTTCTCTCTTAGAAATGAAATTAATCAAGTATTTATTATTTTTTTCTCTTGTTTCTTCGCTGATGGTTTTGTCATTTCTTGTGTTTGAATTTGTCAAACAGTCAAGTAGTTGGATGGCCTCCACTTCGAACATATCGAGTGAATAGCTTTAATGCCAACACTAAATCAACCGAAGCATTCAACTCTGTGGCCGAGAAGAGCAAGAACAATAATACTTCTGTAAGGAAGAGTGCTGACAATGGAAATGATGATAACAATGTTAATATCAAAGAAAAAAGACACCTCAGGAATTCCCCATTTGTCAAAGTAAAAATGGATGGAATACCGATTGGAAGAAAGATTGATTTGAGTGCTCACAGTTCATATGAAACATTGGCACAAACATTGGAGGACATGTTTGATGAATCAACTACAAATGTCACTTGCAAAGGTATTTTTTCGTGGTTTCTATACTGATGTATTGAACTCTCTCATGTTTTCAAAATCACTAAGAATCAACTACATGGCGAATAATTTATTGATTTTATGCATTTTTTATGTTACTGTTTTAAATATAGCTTGATAGAAGTAAATTATTATTTCCTTTGTTTATGAAGCAACATTTTCTTTTTTACTTTTCCAAACCATGCAATGGCATTGGGATAAAATTAAACAAAATACATACCACAACATGACATTTTCTATCACTAACAAAAATTATCTCGTATGCCACGCTTTTCTATTAATGTCTATATCATACTTCTATTTTGAAAAAACCATTTAAATTTGTATTTTCGTCTTGTATGCATTCTATTACTTTCCCCCTAATTGTATTGCCATCACGGTCAATAGGATCAAATGGGGAGGACCACAACATGACTATCAGAAGAGAAAGGCATTCAATACTGTTGGATGGATCTTCCAAGTTTGTACTCACTTATGAAGACAAGGAAGGAGATTGGATGCTTGTTGGAGATGTTCCTTGGGGGTAAGTAAACAAGTTTCTATTGCATTTAACTAAAGTAACACACACACAAGGACATATCAAGTGAGAAAGGGGATTCTTGTGGCTATTGGATCTAAATAAACAGCTCAAATTAAGATATTGGATCTAAATGAACAGTTCAGATTAAGACGTTAAGTTAAAATCTCTTGTGACTCCCCTTCTTGTCTGCATTATCTCTAAAATTTAAAACTTTTGTCACTATTATTATACAACTTTCTTCTTCCACGGCTTCTATCTCTGCTTCGTCGCTTTTTTCAACCATCACCACTCCAGTGTCTTCTTTTCTTTCCTTTTTTATTTTTTTATTTTTTATTTTATTTTCTGTTACCTAATTTTGGACCCTTAAATTGTTGATATGCTGTTAGTAACAATTGATCTTACATTAGAAGGAAAAAAAAAACAATACTTCATCAGGCATTGTTATAGTTTCGGTGTTTGAGTATACAAAGATTTCAACTTTATGCATACTTTTAGCCATTGGTTGCATAGTAATAAATATATGCCTGCGGTGTTAAAACTTAATAAATATATATGCCTGCGGGGCTATAGCTTAATAAATGTATGGCCATTGGTTAGATTTGCCAGAACAACCCCATGGGCGTTTATATGGTTTAGCAAGTGAGAGGGTTAATAGCCTGTTCGTATATTTAACAAAAAACACGTGGCAGTGTTAAAGCTTGATTACTGGACTGATTCTATTGGTTAATATTGTAATTATTAGTTTCAAGGACACTCATTCTTTTGGTTCTGTAATCGCAAGACACCCTTTGTTTTGCTTTTAGAAGGTCAAGGATCCTATGTAGAATCACTGGTTTCAGAAGTTCAAGCTATAGCCATTAGTAGATCACAATTGACTACTCCTATTTTTGCATAGCCTATACTAATATTCCTAAACTCAATCCTCCATTTGGTGTAACACTCCAGCCTATTGGGAGTCCACAAAAATCATGGATTGTCTATATTACTTATTTGTAGCTTCATGTTAGTTTGCCTTTTTGTGATTTAATACTGAAGGGATACCTTGTTTTCTATGCTTTGATATTTATTAATCTCGCTCTTTCAAATAACATTCAGGATGTTCCTTAGTTCGGTAAGGAGGCTAAGAATCATGAGGACATCTGAGGCTAATGGACTTGGTATGTAGATGCATTACTATACCTGAAACAACTTAACTTACCATATATACGTTTTGATTTTACTAATTTGATTACTGTTTTTGCAGCACCGAGATTGGAAGAAAAGAATAGCAGACAGAAAAGCAAGCCCATATAAATATTGTTTTCATGGCTAAGGATAACAGGAACTTACTTATCCACCTTATTATATGTAATAACACTAATAGGAGGAGGAGGAAAAACAGAAAGAAAGAAGAAAAAAAGTAAAGTACAGCAAGTAAATGGATTTTGAGATAAATGATCAAATCTTGTGTTTTTTTTTTTTTGGCTTTCCTGATTCAGTTTTTGTTTGTTTAACTTGGTATATCTATCATTGCCTCTATACATCATCACTTGGATGATGCAGGCATCATAAATTTTAATGTAATACTTACTAATCATACAAGTCAGTCTATGTCTTGATGCTATGTAAATGTGAGGTGCTTGCTAACTTCCCCAGCCATATCTAGTTCTTATTGAACATTTTTTTTCCCTTGCTTTTGTAATTCAGATTTTCCTTTGAAAGAACATCTAGTTTCAGGAAGGATCATTTGGTCATATTGATTATCGGTCCCTTACTTTAAAATGGCACTCATTAAAAATTGTGGCTAATGATGCTTTAGTGCAAACAGACTCAAGTTATTCATTGGTTGCAGCCTTCAGACAAAGCTATATTGTGTGTTGGGATATGTTTGTCCTCAATCTTGTAATTCAGAACTTAAAGTAAACATAATCTTGTGGTTATTTATAACAGATACATGACAAAAAAATGGATGAAAATTTGTTAGTGTTATTCAAATGATGGTAGGTAAAATTGTTTTAATTAGTTTTCTGACTTGATGCAGCTGCACCAAAATCATTATTTGATAAAAAATGATTCCATCTTGATATACATAGTTTAATAGCAAATGTAAGCCACTAAATTGATTACAACAAAATTACAGGAAATTAACATAGAAGTACAATGGAAGATTTGGGTTGCTGGCTTGGAAAACCTAAATTTTTAGTTTCTAAAGAAGGCCATTAACTGGTGATGTGCATCTCTTTGTTCCTAACACTTTTTCTCCGAGGCTTTGCCTCTCCTAGCATCATTATAACATCCCTCATAGAGGGTCTGTCCTTAGGTAGCTTGGCAGTGCAAAGAAGTGCTATTCTGAGAACTAAAAGCATATCCTCTTGAACATGTTTACAGTTTCCTACACTTGGGTCTAATGCCTCTTCTGGAGAATTTTTGTCTATCTTCCTTCTAATCCACCCTACAATGTCTATAGATTCTTCAAACTCCGAATCTATCGGCCGCTTTCCTGTTATAAGCTCCAACAGAACTATTCCAAAGCTGTAAATGTCAATCTTTTCATCTACCTTCAAGGAGTATCCATATTCTGCCAAATAAGAAAGCATTGAAATTGTTAGAAATGAAGATGGCTTAAATATGTACAAAGTCCATGTAATTACACTACATTTTTGGTATTGGTCCATGTACTTCTTTTTTGTTAGGATCATGTCCTTGCAATTATATTGAGTTTTGGTATTAGTCCTTGCTGCTAATTGACCGTTACAAGAATGTTAAAAATTAAAGGAATGTCACATGGCTCAATCGATATATGCCACGTGGCACCATAAAAGGCTCAATTTTATTGTTTACTTTTACCATTTTTTTTGTCCAAAATCTTAATACTATACATTTGAGGCTTATTTTCTAAGCCTCATTTAATGCAAATTTTCAAATGCTTTGCTCACATTCATCCTCACATATTTGTATTTATTGCTCAATTTCAAATGTTTTGCTCACAATCATCCTACAATATTTGTATTGAATATAGATATTTTAAAAAGAAAATATGTTAACTAATTTTTTTTCCGAGATTTGTCACAGCATCTGTATTATGACCGAGATTTGTCACTAATTGTAGGATATACTATAAAACAGGAATATATGAGATTGCTCACTAATAATATGTAGTTTTTTTTTCCGGAAATTGTTATTAATTATTTATATAATTTTTTTTTACACAAAAAATTCAAATAATCAAATATATAATAATATAATAATATATAAAAGGGAATTGATTATTTACATTCAATACAAATTGATATTGATAGGCATAATTTTTTTTTTCCGGCAATTGATTATTCTATATATTGACATTCATATATTTGTCCATTTAATTTAATTTAATTTTTTTTTCCCGGAAATTTGTCACAACATCTGTATTATATTGATAGACATAATATGTAGTTTTTTTTTTTCGGAAATTGTTATTAATTATTTATATAATTTTTTTTTACACAAAAAATTCAAATAATCAAATATATAATAATAATAATATATAAAAAGGGAATTGATTATTTACATTCAATACAAATTGATATTGATAGGCATAATTTTTTTTTCCGGCAATTGATTATTGATTATTCTATATATATATTTTTTTTTTGGTTTACTATTATTCTATATATTTACATTCATATATTTGTCCATTTAATTTAATATGTAATTATGTTTATAAAAAGTAATACTAATGTGGTGATCCTATTTCATAGCAATCAAAGCTGTCAAATTGTGGCACAATAGTATTAAAAAGGAAATATGTGGGGAAGATTGTTGCTTATAGTTTTTATGTTTTTTTTTTTTGGATCGCAAATATGTGGGGATGGTATGGATAAAGTCATTGTTTGTGTCTTGATTCAAATCATATGCATAAAAGATTCCTAAATTTTTATTAGGGTAATTTAAAAGGAAACATTTAATTTGACCAAATTACTCATATGTCCTTTTTTTTCACTATATATAGGACCTTAATCTCAACCCTAAAACTCACCATTTCTCAATTCTCTTCTCTTTAGTTATAGTTATATCTCTTTGTAAAATTAATGTATACATGATCAGTGTATATTGTATTGGAAGACTTCATTACACACCCCCTGGTGTTGGTGAACTGTATTATATGCGAATATTGCTTACTCAGCAGAGAGGTTGTAAGGGATATAAATGTCTAAAAACAGTTAAGGGTCACACATATGACACCTTCCAAGAAGCATGTGATGCTTTGGATTTACTTGATGATGACAAAGAGTTTATAGATGGAATAACTGAATCAAGTTTGTTGGGTTCCGGTCATCAATTGCGTAGGTTTTTCGTTTTTCTATTAACAAATAGTACGATGACAAGCGCTAAAGATGTTTGGGAGGCAACATGGCATTTGTTGTCCGATGGCATTTTACATTCAAGGAGGAGGGAATTGAAAATTCTAGGTTATTTCTAATTTTATTTAACTCATTATTTTATTATTATTGAATTTTATATTTTGTAAACATATAATTTTACAAGTTTAATTCACAAATTGCGGATATACAAATTAGTGAAAATGATTTGAAGAATTTGTGTTTAATAGAGATTGAAAAGCTGCTTATTTTAAATGGAAAAACTCTTGAGAATTACAAGTCTATGCCACAGCCAGATCGTACCGGCATGCCGACCTACAACAATATGTTTATCGTAGATGCCCTTAATTATGACAAGACTGAATTGGCAAAGACACATGATTCTCTATTATCCATGTTGACCAGTGAGCAGAGGGATGCATATGATAAGATTATGGAATCCGTTCTTTCAGGTTATGGTCGTTTCTTTTTCTTATATGGTTATGGGGGTACTGGAAAAACATTTATATGGAAAACATTGTCTGCTGCTGTTAGATCAAAAGGTTTAATTGTATTAAATGCAGCTTCTAGCGGAATTGCATCACTGTTATTACCAGGTGGAAAAACTGCACACTCATCTTTTGGAATCCCTATTGAGATTAATGAGTTGTCTACATCCAACTTTAAAAAGGATAGTCTACAGGCAGAGCTAATTTCTGAAGCCAAGTTAATAATTTGGGATGAGGCACCAATGATGAATAAACTATGTTTTGAATGTGTTGATAGATTTTTGCGAGATATTATGGAAAAGAAACA
Organism: Trifolium pratense; assembly: GCF_020283565.1. Classification (NCBI taxonomy): domain Eukaryota; kingdom Viridiplantae; phylum Streptophyta; class Magnoliopsida; order Fabales; family Fabaceae; genus Trifolium; species Trifolium pratense. Next base: position 45,118,238 of record NC_060059.1, on the reverse strand, counting down.
TCCGCTCAACAAATACAAACCGTTTGGTGGTATAACAGTGGTTCTTGGCGGTGATTTCAGACAGATATTACCTGTAATCAGGAGAGGGTCAAGACAAGATATTGTTTCTTCGGCAATTAATTCTTCAAAATTATGGGCTCATTGTACTGTAATGCAACTTAATGTGAATATGAGATTGGGTGCATCATCTATACCGGCTGAACAAAAAGAAATTGCAGATTTTGGTAAATGGATACTATCAATTGGTGACGGTGATGACAATGCAGATGGAGATGGTCAGAGCAATATTAAAATCCCTGAAGACTTGCTTATAACTGATACTACAAATCCGTTGATGTCTTTGGTCGATTTTGTATATCCAAACTTTCTGGATAATATTAACAATCCACAATTTTTTCAAGAAAGAGGAATTCTTGCCCCGACTCTTGAATCAGTTGAGTATGTTAATGATTATCTTATGTCACTGATTCCCGGTGATGAGAGAGAGTTTTTAAGCTCTGACTCCTGTGTTCGATCAGATGAAAATTCCGAGATTCAAGGAGATTGGTTCACAACAGAATTTTTAAATGATATCAAGGTTTCGGGGATTCCTAATCACAAGTTGAAACTAAAAGTGGGATGTCCTGTTATGCTCCTGAGAAATGTTGATCAGGCAAAAGGTTTATGTAATGGTACGAGGTTAACAGTGACCCACCTAGGGAAGAAAAGTATAAGTGCTACGGTCATTACAGGAAAAAATGCGGGGGATAAAATATTTATTCCTAGATTTGATTTGCTACCAAGTGATCCTGGCCTACCATTTAAATTTAAGCGTAGGCAATTTCCAATAACTCTTTGTTTTGCAATGACCATCAATAAAAGTCAAGGCCAGTCTTTATCTCATGTAGGCATTTATCTTCCGAAGTCCGTTTTCACTCACGGACAACTTTATGTTGCTGTCTCTCACGTTACATCTAGAAAGGGATTGAAGTTGTTGATTTTGGATGAAGATGATAATATTTGTAGTGAGACCACAAATGTTGTCTATCGCGAAGTTTTTCAGAACGTATAAAGATTTCTAAACTTTTCAGGTTATTTCTTAACACTATAATATACTATTAATGTTCCTTAAATTTCATTTATTATTATTTGTGTATTTTTTTTCTAACTTCGTATTTTTTTTTCACATCATTTTTTTTGCAGTTCAGACTATTATGAATAACAAATGACTATTATGAAACACGCTTCAAAATAATATGTTGAAGTTTCAAATAGTGTTGACAATTGTTTTATTTATTTCTCCTGTTGAATCGTTTTTTTATAAGAAAACATTTATATTTTGTTAAGGTGGATTATGTATAAGTGGTATACACAACCAACTACAGTGATATAAAAATAACTTTCATCGATATTATGCGAAGATGCATCGAGATGTGTGAGCTCATGTAGCACAAATCCGTTATTACTTTAAATGAGATTCACCGTTTGATGATATATTTTTGTTAATGGTGTCAATAAATCGTAAGTTTGATTTCCTAAAATTTGACCATTAGTTTAGATATCACGAAAAGAAATTATATGAGTTATTTGATTTTCTAAAAATCGACCATTATTTTTTATCATGCGTTTTTTGTTACTCTATTCATCATAATTTTTATTTATGTTGTAAACAAAAATAAGTAAATTTTTAAAGTTTTGCCCCCGTGCTTGGCACGGGTATCATACTAGTAATAATAATAATAAGGCTTAACTATACATTTGGTCCCTTACGTTTATTTTAGGTTTCAATTTGTATAATTAACCTAAAATAAACTTAAGGGACCAAATGTATAATTAACCCTAATAATAATAACTACAAAAATAAATTAAAAACAGAGATAGCAGAAAAGAGGGTTAGGGATCACACCCATCTTCTTCTACACATGAAACCACCATGACATAGCAAAAACATCAAATTGTGCTCTTCATCTTTCTTAAATACCAATTTGTGTTCTTCATCTTTATCAACAAACAACTTCATCTTCATCAACAACAACTAACTTCATCTTCTTCTAAAACACACCAACCAACTTCATCTTCTTCAATAACCCTACCCCACCACCACAACTACAAAACGCAATTTTGACTGTCATACTTGGTAATTCTGCAATTGTTGAATGCAAATTCTGAGTCATATTTCGGTGCCAAACGACCCATTTGGAGCAACACCCAACCGGGTTAGACGGTGGTGTTGTGATGTCAAGAGACACGATCGCACCACCAAGAGCAAGAATCTACATCTTTGGCGGAGCAGGGCGGAGTTGTTGGTGGTGGGCGGTGTTTGCTTAGAGAGAGAGAGAGAGCCAATAATAATTAATACTGTAGTAAATACTCCTACTATGGTAAAAGAAAAAACAATAAAAGTGAATTACCCAAAAGAAAGAAAAAGAAAAGAAAAAAAAAAAAGCGAGCCTTTCATAGTGCCACGTGGCTTATATTTATTGGGCCACGTGACACTCCTTTAGTTTGTAACATTTTTGTAATGGTCAACTTCCATTAGGGACTAATAGCAAAACTCAATGTAATTGCAAGGACCAAAACTCAACAAAAAAAAGTGCAGGGACCAATACCAAAATGCAGTGTAATTGTAGGGACTAAGTACATATTTAACCCAATGAAGAAACATTGTTTTCCTTAAAAAAATGAATTGTGCAGTATTAGTACTATGTTCTAATCTGTTTTGAAAGATATGTTCATTGAACTTTTAACTAACCTAAAACCATTGTAAAAGCATGTATGAACTAGTAACTCACCCGGGGCAATGTATCCATAGGATCCAGCAATCATGGAGACCGTTTCATCCTTACGGATCATCTTGGCTAATCTGAAATCTGCTATCCTTGGTTCAAGATTTGCATCAAGCAGTATATTATTCGACTTGATGTCTCTATGGATAACAGGTGGATGACAGTCATGATGAAGATAAGCGAGTCCTTGTGCGACTCCTAGAGCTATGTTATACCGCGAAACCCAGTCTATAAGCAATCTCTCTGATTGTTTACCATGCAAGGCATCTCCAAGGTTTCCATTGAGCATAAATTCATACACTATCATCACATCAGTGTCATTATAAAGAAACCCTAGTAGTTTAACAATGTTCTTATGCCTTAGCCTCCCTAAAAGATTCACTTCTCCAACAAGATCATCACTACTTCCTACTTCAACATCAGATCCTGATCTCCACAATTTTTTGACTGCCACGACTGTACTTGATTGTGGCACCTCAGCCTTATAAACGACCCGGTCGCTCCCATGCCTATCACATTTGTTTCCTTGATGCAGGATAAGATATCAGTACTGGTAAAATTGAGTCTCTGAAATGTCATCAATCTCCAAGGCCATCCCTTGCTACCTCCATAAAATCTTCCTCGGAAGCATAATCCTTCCGTGTACCATTTCATGTATATAGATCTGCCTACCAAAACAGCAACTCCAATGGCTAAGATTGATGATAGTCCAACTATCCATCCTACAATTACGTTCTTTCCATGTGAGCTTCCGCGCCTTAATGAATATGCTGAGGTTTTTCCACATGGAGGAAAGAAACCACCACATAGGCCCGCGTTTCCCACAAGATCGTTTGGATTTAACGCTCTTAGCATGCCGTTTTCTGGAACAGGACCTTCGCTTGTTGTATGAGACATTGAATGTTTCCAGAGCCGGAGACATACCAAAGCTATCAGGTATCTGACCAGTTAAAGAGTTGTTAGAAAGATCAAGAATGGACAATGTAGGCATGCTTGTTATTGCTTTTGGGATGCCACCAGTTAATTGGTTGTTTTGTAGGCTCAACTTTACCAATTTCTGACATAAAGCAATGCTTGCTGGAATGATACAAGAGAAAAAGTTTGAGGAGAGATCCAGGACTCCGAGTGATGGACAGTTCTGGAATTGGTCTGGAATATCACCTTCCAGGTTGTTTTCGGAGACCATGAACGTTTGCAGATTTGGAATAGAAATAGCAGTGGAAGGAATAGAAGAGTGGAGTTTGTTTCTGGAGAAATCAATGAATGAAAGAGATGTTGAAGAAGCAATGTCATCCGGAATTCCACCGGTGAGACTATTGTTAGCCAATTCTAGCCTCTGAAGCTTCTCAAGCGTACCAAAACCAACAGGAATTGTACCAGAAAGAAGATTGTTTTGAATCCGAACGCGAACGAGTGATGGACATTTTGATAGGCTTGTTGGAATTGGACCCTTGAAGGCATTGTTGAAAAGTATAAGCTTGGTGAGGTTGCCGTTAGTGCAAAGTGTTTCTGGAATCTCGCCAGAGAGTGAACTGGATGATACATCCAACCACTGCAACGACGAATTCTTGCCGAGGTCACTAGGCAATGGCCCTGACAAGGAATTGTTCCATAGCTCAAGAACCTCCAGTTGATGCAAATCTCCAAGGCCAGCAGGCACAGGACCAGATAGCTTGTTCCTCATGAAGTTCAGAAGCTGCAAATTCTTCAGCTGACTTATTTCGGCCGGAATATTTCCCGATAACATGTTGTCTGACAGATCAAGCAACACCAATGAAGTCATGTTGCCAATAGTTGGTGGAATTTTCCCTTCAAAACTGTTCTTGTATAAGAAAACTGTGTTCAATAACTTGAGTTTTCCCAACTCATCAGGAATTTCACCACCAAAATTGCCTTCTGCTAAATCAAGATACTCCAGCTTGGTTAAATTCCCAAACTCTTTTGGAATGCCACCTTCAAATTCGTTATAACCGATGATCATAGACTCCAGTGACGAAAGTTTTCCAATCTCAACCGGGATCTTTCCGGTGAGATTATTCCCAAATAGACCAAGGAATTTCAACTTACTCAAGTTACTAAAGGATTTTGGAATAGAACCTTCAAAGTAGCTGCCTCTAAGATCAAGTATCTCTAAGGAAGAGATATTTCCAAGGTCCTCAGGAAGAAAACCTGAGAAATTGTTGCTTGATGCATTCAAGGTAACAAGTTCTGATGCCGCCTTTCCAAGGCCTGGAAATTCACCGGTGAAGAAATTCTGGCTTACGTCGAGGCTCTTTAGCGAGGCAAGATTGGTTATGTTCTTCAAAAGCGATGACTCAAATCCATTGCAGCACAAGTTTAAAAAAGTTAAACTTTTTAAACTTTGTATCATATTGGAAACACTTCCACTCAGATTCATGCGTGAGATATCAAGCCTCTCAACAGCTCCAGCTGAACTGCACTTGACACCAGTCCAGTTACAATGAGCTCGATCGGGATCTACATCTGCATCCTTCCAATCATGTAGGCTATTCAACGGATCAATGAGACCGACTTTTATAGCAAGTAAAGCAGATACTTCATTATTTTCTGCAGCATAAAAGCTATAAGGGAAAGAGCAAATGCAACAGAAGAAGAAAAACTGAGTTTTGAGCTGCATCTTGTTGTAATTCTTCTTCTGTTTGATCAGTGTTTCAGATTTACACCATCTGCACTCTCTCTAATGAAGGACAATGGTGTTGTAAGGAGCTAATATGACACTGACAGATAGTGATATCTCCTGTTTTTGATAAGGAAGTGATTGGAAGGACAAAGGAGGATAATGATATGGTTAATGTAAATAGGATTTGATATATAATAAGGATGGTTTAGTTATAAACCATTCATTAGTTTTGTGATTTTTTTTAAGGTTTGTCAGGTTTTATGGATTGGTATTTGATAGCAGATAATAATAATGTTAGCATAGTGATAGTGAAGGTTTGGAGTTATTGGAAGTTTCTCCGACATAAAACATGGGAGAGAATGTGACCTTAGTTCTTACTTCTTCCTTTATGTTTTATCATTGTCAACTTCAATGAGAGGAATAGAGATATGCACTTTTTATATTTTATTAAAACCAATTGTTTCTCTCCTATTAGTTTATTTGAATCCCTTTTTACGGCACTTGCAAAAATGTTGGACATCTATCGATTGTGAGTTAAGTCTCACATTAAGACCAAGTGTAGTGGTGTTGAAAGAGGGGTGTTGAATGAAGGTTTTGATGTTAAAACCATTGTAGTGATGATGGTGTTTAATGTGATGTGGAGGAGGGAGGTGATGAATGAATTCAACATGTTGAATCTGCATAAAGGGAGACGCGTGCCGCTTCTTCATTTGCGTAGCCAGGCGCGTGCGTCACACGCGTGGACAGGGCGTGTGTGTGCGCAGAGGGCGGAGAGAGAATTGGTTTTTAGGATAAAGGGTGCCACTTGTCAGCTGCTGATTGGTTCGCTGGATTTTTATGATTTTTATCCTTTGAACTCAATTATCTCATTGCAAATTAATTTTTTATTTTTTTACCAAAATTCGTGATTTTTTTTCTCTACAAATAGAGATTTGGTTCATTTCATTTGGACACAGAAAAAAAAACCAAGTTTTTCACTATCTTAATCTATTATTATCTTTCTAATTAGTCTTTCTTTTGAAGTTTTAATCTTTTTTTAGTGAAATGGATCTCAACAATTCTTCTAATTATCCCAACAATTCTCAAAATCCCAACAATTATCAAAACTCCAACAATTATCAAAACCCCAACAATTATCAAAATCCCAACAATTATCGAAATTCAAATCAATTTTTCAACCAACATCCTCAAAACATACCTAATTTTGGTTTAACACCAAATTTCAACCAATCATCCTTTGTTCCTAACTTTCATCCATATTATGGATCTATGCTGAGAAATTCATCTCAAACACCCCCGTTTAATGGTTACATGCCGATGGTTAATGAAATTTTTCCGAGTGGTGGTACACCTAACTTTCCCGAATTTTCAACACAAATAACTATTGCTAATGAAGATTCAACTCCTAAGAGCAACAAAAACCAGTAACCATCATGGAACACTGAACAAAATTTTGTGCTAATTAGTGGGTGGATCAAATTTGGAACAAGCAGTGTTGTCGGGAGAAACCAGAAAGGTGAAACATATTGGGGTCAAATTGCTGACTATTGTAATGAGCATTGCTCATTCGATCCTCCGCGTGATGGAGTTGCATGCTGAAACTGTTTTAATTATATGAACAAATTACTGGGTAAATGGATTGGCGCTTATGATGGCGCTAAGGGTCTCCAAGGAAGTGGTTGGTCCGAGAATGATGTTTTGGCAAAAGCGCAGGAAATATATGCATGTGGGAAGAATGTTCGATTCACTTTAGTGGAAGAATGGAATGCTCTCCGTGATCAACCACGTTATAGTAGTCAAGTAAGATCTGGAAGTAGTGGATCTAAGAGATCTCACGAGAGTGATGCATGTGGCTCAAACTCTGTAGGATCTAGTGCTCGTCCTATGGGTAGGGAGGCAGCTAAAAAAAGGGGTAAAAAAAAAAGCAAGGAAACCTCGGAGATGGTGGAAAAAGAATGGACTGAATTCAAACAATTAAGGGAGAAAGAGCTTGAACAAATGGAGAAAATGACATTGATGCAACAAGAGGCTAATAAAGTGGAGAAAATGAAATTGTATCTACAGTTAAGTTCCGACGACCATCCCGATGACCGGAAGAAAAAAATGTTGGAAAAGTTGGCCCAAGAACTGTTTGATGATTAGTTTCAAGCAAGTATTTGTCTGTAGTGTTTGCTTTAATTTTATTGTATTTGAATATGTCAGCTTTATTGTGTTTGAATTTGTCAGTGTAGTGTTTGCTTTAATTTTATTGCGTTGATTTATGTCAGTGTAGTGTTTGTGACATTTAAATTTATTGTATGTTATTATTTTTGTATGTTATTATTATTATTGTATGCTATCATTTTGGCAGTGTAGTACCAATCCCACATTATTGTCTGTTATCTTTATCCGATAATTAACTCAATACAATATTTATTTCAAATCCGACAGTGGTCTACCACCCAAATCGAATCTAATCTTTATCCGATAATGAACTCTATACAATATTTATTTCAAATCCGTCAGTGGTCTACCACCCAAATCGAATCTAATCTTTATCCGATAATGAACTCTATACAATATTTATTTCAAATCCAACAGTGGTCTACCACCCAAATCGAATCTAATCTTTATCTGATAATTAACTCTATACAATATTTATTTCAAATCCGTCATATGTCTATCATTTATATATAAGGACTCATGCAACCATTTATGTACCAATCTACCTCCAATATCCCAAATCTCATCCAACTACTTCCAATATCCCAAATCTCGTCCAATCTACTTCCAATATCACAAAAAATGGATCCATCAAAATTTCATTTTGATATCGCAACCTACAAACAAAGATGTGAAATTGATGACGCTTACATACTCAATCGATTTAGAGAGCGTCGACAGAAAATATTGGAAGATAATGCACCTCGTACTAGAAAATATCTCAATAGAGATCATGCAGCGGCAAACCAAAGACTAATTGACGACTACTTTGCCGATGAACCTACATATGACGATGCAATGTTTCGTCGTCGCTACCGGATGCAAAAACATGTTTTCCTTCGAATTGTTGGGGACCTTTCAAGTAGTGATAACTACTTCACCCAGCGAGTTGATGCAGCCAATAAAGAAGGTATATCACCTTTAGCAAAATGTACCACAGCAATGCGTATGTTAGCATATGGTATGGCAGCAGATGCGGTCGATGAGTACATCAAAATAGGAAGTACTACAGCATTGGAGTGCTTACGTAGATTCAGTAAAGGAATCATACGATTGTATGAGCAAGTGTATCTGAGAGCACCAACCCAAGATGACCTGCAAAAAATACTACATGTTAGTGAAATGCGAGGGTTCCCAGGGATGATTGAGAGTATTGACTGCATGCACTGGGAGTGGAAAAATTGTCCTAAAGCATGGGAAGGTCAATTTACTAGGGGGGATAAGGGAACCACCATAGTTGTTGGGTTTTTGTATGTTGGCTACATTTTGCAAAAACTTCTTTTAGCCAAGTGTTGAGACATATGTGCGTACACCAAGTGTTGAGACAGATGTAACAACACTTGTATGTCTGATTGTTCGCGCCAGCTAGCGTTTTTATTTTCTATTCAATCTTTCGAAGATTTGATTGAAGAATTATTTTGTGGTTTCTTATACAACAAGGCGCACGTGATCAATGTGTTTCAGAAGGCAGCTGAACCCTAGTTCTATTTTCTAAAGGAATAAAATAACTTTTAGAAAATATAATATTTGTTTCAAAAATATATCTTGTGAAGATTGCTGCAGAAAATATAAAAGATTTATTTCAAATAAATCTTTGTGCTTCAAGAAGATTAGAAGATTTAATTTTAAAATATATTTACAACAAATATATTTATGGAAGGAATATTTGATGCAAATAAAGATTTGGTAAAAATATATATTTTGCATCTAGAAGATTTCTTGGAGCTGAAGCATTATGAAAAGCCCACGAGGTTATGCTATTTAAAGGGTGCTGCTAACCCTATTTTATTCACCGAAACTTGAAGCAAAAATAGAATATCAAAGATGTAGTCTTTTAAGGGTTTCGTGTCTTTAAGCCACTCTCTAGGAGAGTTGGTGTAAAGTGAACCACTCGGGTTGTGAGATGGTCACTATGTCCTTACTCAGAAACCTGTAGGTAATGAGTTGAGTATTGTAATTGGAGGAAGCTTTTAAGCAACTCCAAATTGTGAACTTAGTCATTGGCTAGGTGGTGATGTTATTGAAGTGTGTCTTCATCTTTGTCAAGGAGAGTGTCTCCATTCTGTTGTTATTGAAATCCTTACTGGTTGTAAGGTTGAGGGGAGTGAGACGGGGTCTCATATCTAGGAGTTCCTAGGTAGAAGTTGCATTGGGTAGGGATTAAGTGAGGAGTTGTAAACGGGGGAGTTTAGCTCTGAATTAATACTGCTGATAGTGAATTTCCTCCTGGATTGGTATCCCCCAGATTAGGCTGTTAGGTTGAACTGAGTTAACAATTATGTGTGTTGTTTATGCTTTTCAGTATCTGTTTTTAATGCTCTGCTTTATTGTTCTTACTGCTAAGACAAGTGTTACGACAAGTGTCTGAACATCGTGGATAACACTTGTCTACTGTGTACCAGAATTTCAATTGGTATCAGAGCAGGCATCCTGTTCTGTATCTGGGTGAGATCCTAGGGAATATACTTTCTGGTTATGAACAAGTAAGGAATACTGAAAAGTTGTTTGGACTTGAAGAAGTTCATATTTGTTTGAATGGTCCATAGAAGTGGAGGATGGACTATTCATGGCACGGTGTATAGCTTTGATGTTTGAGCTTCTATATGGTTTGATTTATTTTCAAACCTATGTTAACCTGTTGCACCTGAGTGTGGAATTTGTGCAAAGGTCATTATGGTGTGCCTGAAGTTTGTTGAGGAGTTTTTTTTTTCTGCTTTGAATTCCGCTGCATATATATATGATGGAAAACTCCTGGTGGTTTTGAGTGTGCAATACTCTGTTCTCCTCTGAAGAGGTTCAACTAACTTGTTGGAGATGCCAACGATACTTGAGGGTGATCTCAAGTCCACTCATAAAGGCATTCATATATGAGTTTGTTGAAGAGAGATCTGAAGGAAGTTGTGAGCAATTTATTTTTGCTTCTAACCCTAAAAGCCAACCTCCAGTGGCTTTGATAAAGGATCTCTTGGTGTGTTCCTTGAGAAGGGGACTGATGTCCTCCCAGATGTTGCTACATCTGACCAGCAGTATGCAGAATCTTGTTGAATTTATTTTGACACTAGAAACTTATGGTTGACTTCTTGGGTGAGTTTATTTCTGATCCAAGTATGTGGTAGTGCAGATGTGTGTTTTGCTTTTCTTGTGTAAGCTTGATAAAGGTATCTCATTCAAATTCTTTATGTGGAGGTCAAGCTTAAATGTCAAGGACATTTTCTCTGACATTTGGAGAATCCTTCTGATCAAAGGAGCCAGATTTATGGAATCTTGTTTATGGCCATGAAATAGATTCTGTTTAGAGGAGAGTAACTTGTGTATACCAACCACTAGATGTGCAGCTATTAAAGGGGAGAATGTATAATTCTCTAGAGTGCTATGAGAAGTTATTAATGAGGAATCCTTATTCTGAAGCTGTGAGATGTTGAAGACATGTCAGGTGTAATTTTTTGACATATTTATAATGAGAATTTATTTTTCTCAATATATCTGGTGGTATTTCTCTAAAACAGGATGGAGGTTGTTTACTCTAACTTGATATTATCAAGTCTACGAGAGCATGGAACTCTTGTTCTGTTGTAGTGAAAAGAGCTTCATGGGATTATGAACATTGGAGCTGCTTCAACCTATGTCCAATGGGTGAATTGTTATCTGCACTTTGGAGTGTCATCCAAATCACCTAGGATAGGCATTTCAATTGTTTCTAGCAAGGAGGAGTTATTATTTTTGGGAGCAAAGGATTATTGCTCTTGGGTATTGAAAGTTGATCAACTACTGATGGTTGATTCTCTTGTGGCCCCCTGCTGTTGTTAATTATGATGTTGGTGCTTCTACTAAGACCACAAGTGAATGTGTTGCTGATTCTCTCAAGGGAACTGTCCCTGAGACTGATGTTGTGCCAAATATTGACACATCTGTGGCACCTGAGACGGATGTTGTGTCAGATGTTGACACATCTATGGCATTGGAGACAAATGTTGTACCAAGTGTAGGTACATCTGGGGTACCTGAAATTGTCACAAGTGACACTGTTCATAATGATGCTACTGAAAAAGAAGGAACTCATGTGGTAGCAAAATCTAGTAATAATCTTGTGGATTACTCTGAATCAGATGAAAGCAGTAAGACCCTATCTGAAGGTAAGGGAGTGAGTGATCCTGATGTTGTCTTCATGCATAAAAACGTTACAGGTGACAAACTTGTGACAGAAGTGCCTGATACTGGTGTTGGTAAAAGAACTAGAAGTAGGACAGGTAAAGGTGTGACAACTGTTAGTACACCTGTCCATCAGTCTGAGGCAAAGAAGTCTGCTAAAATGGCTGGGAAGAAAACTGTGACTGGTCCCCTAGAACCAGGAGCAAGGTGATTCCAACTTCTGAGGTCAAGAAGAAGAGCTTAAAGAGAAAAGAACCCCCTTCTAGTGATTCAGACTTTGAAAGGGAGACAAGTGTAGCTACATCTGGTGGCACATCTTGAAGAAGTGTGAAAGGTGTCTGATCTAGGTGACTGTTTTGATAAGCTGGTAAGGGAATTTGTAGTGAATGTTGCTGACAATTGTGATGACCCAAAAAAACCCTGAGTAAATGCCAGGTTTGATTATGGCTCTTATGTGTTTGATGCCACTTTGGAACATGCTGTTTCTTTTGCTCTACAACTGCCCATAGCATTTACAACCCTGATGTGTGGTATTATACTTGACCAACATCCAACTATTCTTGTGGATGCTGATGTTCCCTGTAGAAGGGCTAGTAAGCTGACCGTTAGTAAGAATTTACTGTCTGGGACACATGTAGATGCCGGTGTAGGTACATCTGTCCAGCAAAAGGCTGGTGCTCTCACTAGGTAGAAAATGATAACTGACTTTACTGAGTCTAGTAGAGCTGTTGAAGCCAATAAACTGAAGACTGTGATGATCCTTTGAGCAAGGAATTCATGAAGGTTTTTTTTAACATGGGCTGATGTGTTGAATTTTCACCTGCTGTGATTAATAAGTTTTTGGCCATGAGTGAAGATCCTGAAGCTGAGATAGAGTTATCTGACTGTGCTATAGATTTGAGTAACTTCATCTACATTGTTGGTACCAAGACCAAATGAGGTTTTGACTCTTATATTTTTTTTTAAAACTACTAAGCATGCTAAGTCTTTGGCTGTGAAGATGCCAACAACATTTCCCACTGTGCTTTATAGTATTATTCTTGATCAGCATCCAAATATTTTGATCAGCTCTGATGTTGTCTGTAAGAGGGAATCTCCTCTCACATTGCACTATAGACTGGTTGAAGGGACAAATGTTCCACATAATGTTGCAACATCTGGCAAGAAAACTTCTGGCTTCATGATCAGAAAAGAGATGATTGCTGATTCGATGAGACCTATGCAAGTTGAAAACCTTGGTCGAAAGAAGTATGTCTTTTTAGTTGTTGATGATTCCTTCAGATTTACTTGGGTAAATTTTATTAACGAAAAATCAAATACTTTTCATGTCTTCAAAGACCTTTGTCAACGCCTCAAAAGAGAGAATGAGGGTGTAATTGTCAGGATCAGAAGTGACCATCGGAAGGAATTTGAAAATGCTAAATTCTCTAACTTCTGCTCCTCTGAAGGAATTAGTCATGAGTTCTCATCTACCCTCTCTGAGCTTTGGAAGGGGAGAAAACCAAATGTTAATTATTTCTATGTCTTTGGGAGTAAATGCTATATCTTGGCTAATAGAGAACAAAGACGAAAAGATGAATCTTAAAAGTGATGGTAGGAATGGTGATCCTTTTGTTGTTGTCAATAAATCTCATACTATGACATGTTTGTATCTTGAACCTATCAAAAGCCCTAATGTCGAATCAAATGTTGTTACCCATGTTAAAGGTTTTGTCAGTTCAAATGTTGTGGGTAGTGTTGGAACATCTGTCAGATGTACCTCTGAAACTTTCAATCTAGTATGAATGTTGCTGTTGTTGATGACACTGTTGTTGAAATTGTGCATGTGTCATCTTCCAAGGTTGTTGGTTCAGACACTTTACCATCCCTCACTAAAGTTGTGGTTGAGTCCCCCAAAGGAACCTCACATAAGTCTAATGTCATATCGGATGTTGAAACATCCTGGACCAACCCGTTAGTGTTGTTGAAACCTGTTTTGCAATTCCCCAAACTGATGCTGATATGGTTCTGAGAGTCCTCAATCTAATGAGGATCAACTAATGGTGGTTTGGAGTATTGGGGTTTTGAATGTGGTAGAAGAAACTGATCTTGATGATCTTTCACTTGACCAAAGTTGTTGCTAAAAGTGTGACTAAAAGAGAACCAGCATGGTACGATTGTTTGTGTGGATGTGCATTATGCTGAGAAGTATTATATGTGTTCAGATGTGTTATGATCAGATGCGATAATGCTCAGATATGTGATGATCAAAGGTGATTACTACTATGGTAAGTGATTGTTTCAGACCTGTTTCTGAAACCTCTAGTTTGATGTTCTTATGTGATGACAATATATCTATTGTTGAAGATGCTTTTGGTATATGTCTCTTGAGATTGAAACTGAATAATACTCATCTGTGTTGAATAACTTGTCTGTTCTAGTACGAGATGTTGTAACATCTGTCTCAACATCGTGTTATCTCAAGTGTTCCAACATTGTGTACAACATCTGCCACCAAAATGCCAGAATGTGGTTGACTATGAGCCAAATATTGAGGATGATGTTATGGGCGTCATGTCACTTGACAGGAAGAAAGTTGACATCTCTTCTGTCCTCTTAGAGAATGTTTCATTCATTTTGAAGAAAATGTCTATAAATAGAAATTTGTGTTTTAAAGGAGATAATGCTATGAGAAGCTGGATTTTTGGTGAGTATGTTTTTAACTATGAAGCAAGCTACAACGTTTATGGTGAAGCTACCAATAACCTTTATGGGTGTAATCTCTAAGAGTATTATGAGACAACTCTTTGAGATTGAAAGATCAGAAGCACTCCAAAGCCAAAAAGGGAGTGTCTTTGACTTCTGACTATAGATTTCTTTTGTCGGACCACATGTTCCTAACATTGTTTTCTCTGCCGGTTGGTACATGTTGTTTCCAAGAACAATGGTTTCTCATGCTCTTGTCATGTTGTGGAAACAAGGGGAAAATGTCTATTTTATGAGTGTTGACTATGGAGTTTGATGTGGTAGATATGATATGGTTCCTCCACTACTGATTTATATATGATAAGGTATGTATCCCATGGTGTTATCTTCAGTAGTAGTAGCTCTGTGCACTTTGTGGTTGATGTGATGAAGATAATATAAGTTTATACCTTATGACTTATGATCTTCATGCTATACTGTTGGAGTTTGGTTATGGTATTATGGATGAAAGTTCGCATGTTCTCTTTCCACTACTTCTGTTCTCCGTATCTTTTGTGGGCTAAGGCCCTGGATTTCTAGCACTTGTATGTGCCTATGGTCTGTAATATGTGCACTATGATATTTCTGTTTTTGCTACTCTGTGTTCTGATATGTATGATGTTTGTCAAAATTATGACTAAAAAGGAGGAGTAGTGTGTGTGTGGACAAATGTGTGGACCGATGTTCTTACATTTGGTGAAGTTGCTGTTCTTATGGTTCTATGCTCGTATTGATGTTCTTATACTTCTATGCTCGTATTGAGGGGGAGTGTAGGTTATATATATATATATATATGCATGTGTTGAGGGGGAGTAATGCTATTCAGGAGGAGGAGTAGTGTGTAGCTAGCTTGATAATGTGTTCTGCTAGCTTATGCTCTGATAGTGTGCTTGATGGTTGTGGGAGTGCCATGTTCCTGATGTGTGATGTCATGCCTGATGTCTA
This sequence comes from Trifolium pratense, assembly GCF_020283565.1. Lineage (NCBI taxonomy): Eukaryota > Viridiplantae > Streptophyta > Magnoliopsida > Fabales > Fabaceae > Trifolium > Trifolium pratense. The sequence goes on along the minus strand of NC_060059.1, from coordinate 45,102,812 downwards.
GACATCCTGATCTGATGTGTGAGACTTTATTTTTCTCAGTATGTGGGAGTTTATTTCTCCCTATGTGGTTCTTTTGTGAGAGTTTAGTTCTCTATGTTATGTAACTTGCACCTCTGATACTATTATGGTACCTCTATGCCTCTATTCTTTTGTTTAATGCACACTGACTTTATTTGTCAGAATTTGTGGCTAAAAAGGGGGAGTAGTGATCTATGATCTGTAAGATCTATCTGCGTGATGTGTGGACAGATGTGCTGACATCTGGTGTGTTGCTGTTCTTCCTGTGATGTGTTAATCTTCTAGGCCTATGTCTGAGCGGAGTAAATGTTACCTTCAGCTCTGTGTGATGTGCATGCAAGAATTCCAAAAAGCATTTAAACTTGTAGCATAGGGCATGATCATAATCATAGTCATAGAAATATGGATGATTCATCGTGCTTAGTCATAATCATAGAAATATGGATGACTTTAATGCTTAGGATCACAGTCATAGAAATATGGGTGAGTTGGGTCACAGTCATAGCAATATGGGTGACCTAGTTAGTTATAATCATAGAAATATGAGTAACTTGTACATGCTTATTTATGAATGCACACATGTGTGTCTACAACAACTATTAAGCGTTGATCACTCTGATTGAATGCTTCTGCTATTACAAGGATGTTGTAGTTCCTATGGTTGACTACATTGTATGCTTGTGCTCTGTCATGCACAAATTCAGGGGGAGTGGTAGTATGAATAAGTGACAAGTGTGATGCCAGATGCTGAGACATCTTGGCTTTATTCTCTGGTGGCTGGGAATTTATTTTTCCTAGTTCTATATTTGTGGGAATTTATTTTTCCCAGGTGATCTTTTGTTGAATGGATGTACTCTGATTGTAGGAGTTTATTTCTCCTATCCTTGAATCCACTGTGAGAGTTTATTTCTCTCTATCTGCTCTGTGAGGATATATGTGTTCACTCCTGCTGTTGCATGCCTCTGTTACTACTTACAAGTTATTCGTAGCTGAAGAGCTCTCTTGGAAGTAGCTTTTTTTATGTTACTTTTTTTCCTAGTTGTGTGCTCATGTTGACTCGAAGGAAAGGTGATACTATATCTCTCTTAATACTGGTCTAATCTTGTTTTAGCCAAAATTTGCCAAAGGGGGAGATTGTTGGGTTTTTGTATGTTGGCTACATTTTGCAAAAACATCTTTTAGCCAAGTGTTGAGACATATGTGCGTACACCAAGTGTTGAGACAGATGTAACAACACTTGTATGTCTGATTGTTCGCGCCAGCTAGTGTTTTTATTTTCTATTCAATCTTTCGAAGATTTGATTGAAGAATTATTTTGTGGTTTCTTATACAACAAGGCGCACGTGATCAATGTGTTTCAGAAGGCAGCTGAACCCTAGTTCTATTTTCTAAAGGAATAAAATAACTTTTAGAAAATATAATATTTGTTTCAAAAATATATCTTGTGAAGATTGCTGCAGAAAATATAAAAGATTTATTTCAAATAAATCTTTGTGCTTCAAGAAGATTAGAAGATTTAATTTTAAAATATATTTACAACAAATATATTTATGGAAGGAATATTTGATGCAAATAAAGATTTGGTAAAAATATATATTTTGCATCTAGAAGATTTCTTGGAGCTGGAGCATTATGAAAAGCCCACGAGGTTATGCTATTTAAAGGGTGCTGCTAACCCTATTTTATTCACCGAAACTTGAAGCAAAAATAGAATATCAAAGATGTAGTCTTTTAAGGGTTTCGTGTCTTTAAGCCACTCTCTAGGAGAGTTGGTGTAAAGTGAACCACTCGGGTTGTGAGATGGTCACTATGTCCTCACTCAGAAACCTGTAGGTAATGAGTTGAGTATTGTAATTGGAGGAAGCTTTTAAGCAACTCCAAATTGTGAACTTAGTCGTTGGCTAGGTGGTGATGTTAATGAAGTGTATCTTCATCTTTGTCAAGGAGAGTGTCTTCATTCTGTTGTTATTGAAATCCTTACTGGTTGTAAGGTTGAGGGGAGTGAGACGGGGTCTCATATCTAGGAGTTCCTAGGTAGAAGTTGCATTGGGTAGGGATTAAGTGAGGAGTTGTAAACGGGGGAGTTTAGCTCTGAATTAATACTGCTGATAGTGAATTTCCTCCTGGATTGGTATCCCCCAGATTAGGCTGTTAGGCTGAACTGGGTTAACAATTATGTGTGTTGTTTATGCTTTTCAGTATCTGTTTTTAATGCTCTGCTTTATTGTTCTTACTGCTAAGACAAGTGTTACGACAAGTGTCTGAACATCGTGGACAACACTTGTCTACTGTGTACCAGAATTTCAATAGTTATTCTTGAAGCAGTTGCATCTCATGATCTATGGATCTGGCATGCATTTTTTGGATGTCCGGGAACGTTGAACGATATAAACGTTCTAGACCGGTCACCGGTGTTTGATGACGTGGAACAGGGAAATGCTCATACTGTTGATTTCTTTGTGAATCAGCGTCCCTATAATATGTCATACTATCTAGCTGATGGCATCTACCCTTCTTATCCAACTTTCGTCAAATCGATTAGACTTTCTCAAAGTGAACCCGATAATTTATTTGCAAAATATCAGGAGGGATATCGGAAGGACATCGAACGTGCATTTGGAGTTCTTCAAGCTCGATTTAAAATCATCCGTGAACCAACTCGCTTGTGGGACATAGCCGATTTGGGTATCATAATGAGATCATGCATCATATTACATAATATGATTGTCGAGGATGAACGAGACTCATATGCTCAACGTTGGACCGATTTTGAGCAATCTGAGGAAAGTGGATCTAGTGCACCGCAACCATACTCGACCGAGGTGTTACCCACTTTTGCAAATCATGTGCGTGCTAGATCCGAGTTCCGTGATCCAAAAGGTCATCAAGAATTGCAAGCAGATTTAGTGAAAAGCACATATGGACAAAGTTTGGAATGGGACGTGATTGAAGATTATTGTATCGTACTAATTATTACGTTGTTGCTCGTGTGTTTATCGCATTTTAAATTATTTGTATCGTACTAATTATGTTGCTTGTGTGTTGTATTGCATTTCAAAATATTTGTATTGTACTAATTACGTTACTTGTGTGTTGTATTTTAAATTAAGTTAAGATGGTTTGTATCGTATAATTTCATTAAATAAATTTTGTTTTTATTACACAAAACTAACAAATAAATCGTTAAGTGTTAATTATTTTAATTTAATTTTAATCGATAATTGTAATTTTATGTAATCATAAAAACAAAAATATAAATTTAAATAAGAATATGAAATAAAAAGTGGTGGGGTAGAGAAAGTGGTGGGGTAGGATGTTGAATAGAAAAACCATTTGAGAGGGTAAAAGTTGAATATGTGTTGAATGATTAGGTGGAAGAAAGAGAAAATGATGTGGAGTGAAAAAGTGGGTGTTGAATGTATTTTGGTGTTGAGACCATTGTACATGGTCCATTGTACATGGTCTAATTGAAAGAGTTGAGGTTAAATACTTTATAAGTGAGTAAACCCATAAATCTAATGCCTTAAAACTTTTGATGAAAGTGTGGTGTTGGTTGGTCAATGTCCATGTACCGATCCAATCCGGTGAGTTTCCCTCATGGCCCAACAAAAGATATCACGAACAAAAGAAAGAAAGAGTTGTTCTATTTTAGCACTAACACCGACACTTTAGCACTAACACTGACACTTTAGAATGAAGGTATGTTTAGTGTCCGACACATGTCAGCTCAAGGTTAAAACACAGGATTATATTCAATTTATTAATTTTCTCAAATTATTGTGTTGATGTGTAACAAAAGGAGTTGCAACAAATGCAAATAATACGTTACTAAATAGTTAAGTAGTTAAGGTCAAATGAGGTTATAAAGTTAACCTTTTAAGGATGAATGTTTTGAGAATCTTTCCTTTTGGGAAGTTAATAAACAATATCTATACTAAGAGCTTCTTGTCATGGTCCATGACTGTACATTCAATAAAAATAGTATTCATTAAGCTAGTTCAAGTGTGTTTCATGATTATATAAGTTGAATTTTCTAGTAGACTTAAAAGGGTAAATTCTAACCATGACAAAGATTTAGTAATGATGCATAAGTTGCCCAAATTTAACATATGGTTAATTAAATGCTTAATTAGTTAAATGGTCCTTTAAAGACATTTTAGGTTCATTAAAGAAAAAAGGTCTGAATTGACTTTAAAGACATTTCCGTTTGTCATATTGATCTATTCCGTTAATTTATCAACTACAAATGTATTAGGTGGACCAACATTATATGTGGTCCACCATATACCTCACTATCATTTTTAATCTTAACCATTGGATCTTTTTTGAGATAATAAACCATTAGATTTTACATGTCCATCGGATCTAACAGTGCACCATCACGTTTTTCATCTTTCATCGTCTTCCTCTATTCCTTCATCATATTCTTCATAACTTCATCATTAAAGCCCAGAATTTCAAAGCAAATAAAATAAATAAAAAAAATCAAAATTACAAAAACTGTTCATCGTTGGGTTTATCACTTGTTCTCAATTTTTTCAAACCCCATTTTGATTCTCTCTTTGATTCCTATACACCCCCACAAAGGTGAACCAGAGTATAGCACAAGGATAAACCCAAAGTTTCTCATCAGAATAAAAATCCGAAACACACGTGTTCCTCAACACCCAAAATTTCATCAAGCATTAAACCTAGAAAATCCCATACCCATTAAAATCCAAAATTTCGATCCACCCAATTTATTTCATTGCGTTGCTGAGTTTCTTTCTACTCTTTCTTTTTGAATTTATTTTAAATTTCGTTGAATTGTGGAGGTGGAAGATGGGGTACAGAACGTGAACAAGATGGGGTTGGCAGTGGATTTAGGATCTGGGTTTGAAAATTCTGGATTTAGAATTTGAGTATTTTTAGATATTTTTTTCTGGTCCGTTTGTTGAAAGTGATGATGAAGATTGTACCCAAAAAAATAAAGTGATGATGAAGATGAAGAAAAAGCGGAAGGAAGAAGATGAAGAAAATATAAATAATTAGTTGGTGATGATTCACTATAAGATATTGTAGACATGCAAGATCTAATGGTTATATTTTTGACAAAAAGAATGGACGGTTCAAATTAATAAAATTAATAAAGCCTTTGGTGGACCACCTTCTATATTGGTTCACCTTACACAAACCCTGTCAATAGTTAACATTTTTCGGAAAAAAATGGACGGAAGGGACCAATATAACTAACGGCGATATCTTTAAGAGATCAAATTGAAACTTTTTTATGGACCAATGTGAAACTAAAATTATCTTTAAATAACCAATTTAGTAAGCCTTAATTAAAGGTACAATCTACTACTAGAACATTTATGTACTTGTGCTTATCTTAATATCAAATCTAAATCAAAAGAAATATTAGAACCAATGAACCATTATCCATCCCCCACTTGATGGTTTATCATTATAAATGTTAATTATTCATAATGGTTGAAAGAAGGAGATCTTTCCATGTTAGAAGGAGAAAGAAACATGAAGAAGAAAAAAATGACAAATTTTACCGTTCACTAATTGCTTTCCAAGAAATGAAAGGGACACAAAAATGATTGTGGGGTAGGGGTATACTTCAATATTAGAGCATTAGTTACAATATGAACTAGAACTATATATTACATACACAAATTTTCATTTGCAAACATACTACAATCTTATGCGAAGTAGTGTAATATATTTTTTTTATCAAATATGTTTTTAATTCCTATAAAATAACGAGTTTTTAGAGTTCAGGTTTGCTCCATTTGAGGGATCATCCATTTAGTCTAGTTAGAAACATGGATGCATGACATGTGGCAAAATAACATCCAAGTGTTGAAATTAAATACCGAAAAATAATTTAATTAAAATAAATCTATCTTCCCCCCTTCCTCTCCACCACACGTAACAGAGTTTCCTTCATTTTCTTCTCATGGCAGCCGTCATTCTTCTTCAACCCAGTGCTGCCCAGAATTGTCTCTTCGTCCGTACCTGCATCACCCATCTTCCTCTCATAGCAGCTAGCCCCCATCAACCCTTACCGCCGCAAAATTAGAGTCAATCAAAGTTGCAACTTTAAAGTTGGATTTTCTTTTGCAAAATAAAAAATAGAACTCCATAATTCTGATCTCAAGTTCTATTTAACAAAATATTAGAATAAACAAAAATCAATATTCACCAAAAAAAAATTGCAGTTTTGAAAATAATAATAGCTTTAAGAACAAAAGTGACGGCGTCGGCCGTCGGGTGGTTCATGTCGATGGTGGCGCTGTGTTGGAAGTGTTTGTTCTCAGCGGCGGTGGGTTGGAGATGTACGGCGACAGCAAGAGGACAAAGAGAGATGGTGAAGCAAAAGTGACCGAAACTAGGGTTGTTGTTTGTTCAAAAAATGTTTCCCTGTTGCTTTCCAAAGTTGAGATTTTTAATCACATCCATTGAAATTGTTAAATGCCACGTGTCATTCATCGCCGGAGAGAATTGGATAAATGGATAGCTACATAAATGGAGGATACCTGGACTCGAGTTTTTAAATCACATTATGCAATTGATTTTGGGACTAATTCGAATATGGACCCTTGCCTCATATGGTCCATGATGAATCATGACCAATAATTTTCAAGGTTAGATCAGTTTCATCCTCACATGCTTATCTTGCACCCTCTGCACCATATTTTTTATCTTTTCTTTTTTGTGAGCCTATTACTTCTTTTATTTTTTTATGAGTAAAAATAAATTTTCTTAATCATCAATAAAAAGTTCTCTTAATAATTAATTAAATTAGTACCAACAAATTTTCTTCTTGACCAATAAATAAGGCAAAATTACACTGATTATTTATTTGTAACACTTTAGTCTTCTATCTTTTATTTGTAATATATTAATTTTTTATGTTATTTATATCTTATCATAGCCAGAGATTAGAGAGTCAGAATTTCTCACACTTTGAAAGAGGGTAATGCTTGTGCAGACTACCTAGCTAAGCTTGAAGCTCTTAACAACGAAGTTTTGTCCATCATAACCAGTCCACCTATTGGATTAAATTTGCTCCTTCTTAGCAAGTGGGACTTATTTTTATAGATAGTTTGTTTCCGTAACATTTTAGTTTTTTTTTTTTTTTCTTTTCATATAGATCTTTTATCTTTTATTACTCGCTCGGTATAAACCTTTTTCTCACTTTTTTTAATTTAAAAATGCTGATATTTATTTTTTGATTTTTTTAATAAAATCAAATAAATTCATAATTTTGATGAATGTTCATCACCCTTCATCAATTTCTTCATCTCTTCCTTAAACCAAAAATAAAAACACTTTATGGGAAAAAGCACACCACAAAAAAAACATCCCACAAAAAAACATCAAAGAAGCAGAACTAAACTCTCACCATCTTCAAATTCATCCATTATCCCCACATCACAACCACCATAAATCCATCACCACCACCTATAAACAGAACAAAAGAAAAAACAAAAAACAAACAGAGACGAGAAGAAGCAGATCGAACAAGAAACGGAAAAGGAAAGGAGAAAGAAGTCGCCGCCGTTTCTAAACAGAACCTCCTTGAATCCAACCAACCACCGCGAATTCGGCCGAACCACCAGCGACGATTCCGGCCGACCACCGCCGCGGTCTCTCTCCCTCACGCAGGCGAATCTTCTCTCTCGCGGTCACTCCCTCACCCTCACGCGTTCTCCGGCGGTTTTATTCTGTGTTTTCATGTTCTTGTGTTTTTGTTTTGGATCTGAGAATGGGGTGGTTTATTCTTGGATCTAGTTTGCTTTGACAGTTGACACCCATGGGCCATGGCTGAATCTACAAGTTTTATTAAGTTAGATCTACAAGTGGAACAAGATTTCTAGATTTTTATTTATTTTTGGGGGGTTTATTTTGATGTTTTTTGTGTTGAGTTTTCATGAACATATATGAATGATTGGGTTTGCACGAAGGTGATGAATTAATTTATGGATTCTTAATAGAAAAATATTTTAAAATTTAAGTTTATTAATAAAAGTATTATTTAAGTGATTTTTAAATTAAAAAACTAATAAAAATGACCAATTTGTGCATAGTTTGAAAGATAAAGGATCTATATAGGAAAAAAATTAGACAAATGACTAAAATGTTACATAAAAGGAATAAAAAGACTTATATGTTACAAATAAAAGATAAAGGATCAAAGTGTTATAAATAAATAAGAGGACATCCAGTGTTTTAAAAACCGGACCGGACCGGTCGAACCGGGAACTGGAGGGTGCAGCGGTCTGGTCTGACTGCTGGACCGGGTAAGCAGTCAAACCGTCCGGAACCGGAAAAATCGGCGAACCGGCGAGTTTTAAAAACCAGCGGTTTGATTGTTTTTGTGAATTTCATCGTTTTTTTTAAATAAAAATTAAAATATCGCAGAATGAAAATAGAAATAGGAACGAGAAACAGAGGACTCAGATTCAGAGATTGAGAAATCCTAGCCACTGGTTATTAGCAATTGAAGATTGAGAAATAGAGACTCAGATCCAGAGATTGAGAAACAGAGTCGAGGATGAGAAAATAACAAGATGAGAATCGAGTTTGTGGTAGTAAAGATTTGAATCTCTGCATATTCAATTCTTGTAGTTTTCTATCACTTTTCCCGTCTCATTTTATGAGTTACAGTATTATAGAATAATGTGTGAAGTTAAATTGGTAATGGTGTATAGTTTTGGAGGAATGATGAGAGAGAAATTGGTAAAAGGGAACGGCTCTTTGGTAGATGAAAAATGTTACTGATATGCAGTGTTTTAAAAACCGAACTGGATCGGCCGGTCGAACCGGTTGAATTGGGAACCGAAGGTAAACCGGCCTGGTCTGATTGTTGGACCGGACATGTTAATGAACCGGCGGAAACCGGAATGAACCGGAAAAACCGGCGGTTTTTTGAACCGGCCGGTTTATTTGCAGGCAGATTTTTTTAATTTTTTTTTATGCTTTTTTTTACGCTTTTTTTTCTGTTTTTTTCTTTCCTTTTTACGCTTTTTATTTGAAAACGAATGAAATTGTTATGCTTTTTTCTTTCTGTTTTTTTCTTTCCTTTTTACGCTTTTTTCTTTCCTTTTTAGGCTTTTTCCTTTTTACATGCAGAACGGATGAAATTGTTTGAAAACGAATAACAATATGGCAAAACTAATAACAATAGAAAAGTAACAAATGATTGCTCAAAATTATTAATCCATTTGAATATTCCAAGAAGAATATTCCAAGAAGAAAGTAACAATATCATCTCATGAACTGAAATCCATAGATCAATCACCGAAAAGGTCTAACCTTGGGTAACAAAATCAATATTAGGCATGTTTGAAAGAAAAAATAAAAAAATCAGTAAGATGAGAGAGAGAGAGAGAGAGAGAGAGAGAGAGAGAGAGGGAGAGAGAAAGTGAAAAGAAGAAAGAAAAGAAAAAACAAAGATCTGACTAAATAGTGAGGAGAAAAGAATCAAAGAAAAGAGAGAAAAAAGAAAGAAAAAACGTAACAGATGGAGGAAGAGAGAAGATAGAGCGGCTGTGCAAGTAGGTTGTGCAATAGGAGTAATGAAATTTCAATTTTAGGGTTATAGTTTTTATTTGAGCTTTTGGGTCAACAAAACTAGGTAAATTAATAGCCCAAAGTATTATAAAAATGTTACTTTTTTTTTTAACCAAATAAAAATAAATCAAGTATATTTCACATACAATTTTTTTTTGGGTAAGATATACAATTATTATTTATTCTTTTAAAACCTATAAACATAATTTATTTGTATATGACATTCTTTATATAAAAATTTATTTATTATTATTAGTGGTATATGTTCTTGTCTTATAGAATTTATGGCATTCTTTTTATGAAATTTTCAAATTTTCATATTTTTTATATTTTTTTAAAGACCGAGTTATCCGATTCAACCGGTTTAATAACTATATAGTCTTATCATAGAGACCGATTCATTCCATCGATTTAATTCGATTTGTCATGCGGTTCGACCAATGACCTAGTGGTTCGACCAATGAACCAGTGACCCAGTGCCCTCGCCGGTTCAATGATCGGTCCGATTTTTAAAACACCGCTGATATATGTTATGTTACCAATGAGATTATGAGAGGATTTGTGTAATTAAAGAGAGGATTTGGATCGTACCCTCCCATTAATTGTCACACAACATGACCTTCAAATGTGCTATTTGATTGACAAATGTCTATATTGAAATTTTTTATTTCTTGAGGTGGAACCATTAACTTGCTGTTGTTGTTTATTTATTTATTTATTTATTTATTTATTTATTTATAATGATATTGGTAGGTAGGTAGTAATTAAAATGACATAAAAATAAAAAGGAAATAATAATAATTATGATAATTAATGGATTGAATATAAAAAGGACGCTATGACCACGATTTGAACCCCGATCACTTCACTTTATATGTGGGAATTTTCAATAGTTTTGTCATTTCGTCTATCAACAAAAAAAAAAAATAATATGGTAAACAATACAAAACAAAATAAAAAAATAATATAAAAAAACAAATGGTAAAAGAAAAATATTTACCTTTTTTAAAATAAAGTTATCCGGTTTAATAACTATATAGTTTTATTATAGAGATTGGTTCATTCCATCGGTTTAATCCGGTTTAATTCAATTTATCATGCAGTTCGACCAATGACCCATTGGTTCGACCAATGAACCAGTGAACCAGTACCCTCACCGGTTCGATGTCCGGTCCGGTTTTTAAAACATTGAGGACATCACATAAAAATAAGAATATATAAATAAAAAAATACTCTAGAAATTTTAAATTGCGGTCATTCAAAATTTTAAATTTCATTCAACTTGTGCATATCATCGGAAATTTTAAAATTTTTTTGGGGTCATGTTCTCTTACAAAAGTTTAAAACTTTTTAACAAAAGATAAATTAAATATGATTTTTTTTTGTTTTTTCACTTAAAAATTCATAAATAATTCATGTTTTATATTAAAAAAAATCTAAATTTTTATCATAGATGTTCTTATAATATTATTAACATGAATACAAAAAACAGTTCAAAAATATAAAAGTATACAAGAGTTTGATCTAAAGTATGTACTAAAAACACTGACTGAAAAAATTACAAGACTACAAAGTGTGAAAAAGCTAACATTTTCCTAAAATACGCGTTTATTTCTCTTCTTTGTTGATCCATTGCCCGACTTAATTCAAATTAGTTATCGTTGACATTAATTCAAATTAGTTAGTTTCTATTTTTTTATTTGACATTAATATAGCACGTCGTTGACATTAATTCAAATTAGATTATTTTTTATTTGTCGTACGAGTTACGTGTAAAAATCTAATAAGCCGTAGACATTAACAAAATATATTTTTTCTAACAACCTAATTATTTAATAATTTGTACATACCGATTTTGACTAGAGATTTTGAATTTTATCAATTCGACCGTTTGATATCACCTAATTGGACTAATAAACAAATGAGAAAAAGAATTTTGGTTATCGAACTCCGAATGTATAGGTAAATAAATTTGACTAAAACTACCGATTTTGACTGAAGATTTCGAATTTTATCAATCTGGCTGTTCAATATCACTTAATTGGACTAACAAACAAATGGGAAAAAGAATTTTGGTCTTCGGACGCCGGATGTATATACAGACTGTAATAATAGTCTCATTGAAAACCTAATCTTAATGAAAGGGTCATAGAGTTTGATTAAAACTATCGATTTTGATTGAAGATTTCGAATTTTATGAATCCGACCGTTCAATATCACTTAATTGGACTAACAAACAAATTAGAAAAAGAATTTTGATCACCGGAATCCGAATGTATAGACAAATTCTAATGACAATCTTAATGGAAAGCTAGTTTTAATAAAAGGGTCATGAAGTTTGACTAAAACTACCGATTTTGACTGGAGATTTAGAATTTTATCAATCCGATCGTTCAATATCACCTAATTGTACCAACAAACAAATGAGAAAAAGAATTTTGGTCATCGGACTCCGGGTGTATAGACAGATTGTAATAACAGTCTCACTGGAAAACTTGTTTGAATGAAAGGGTCATGAAGTTTGACTAAAACCACCGATTTTGACTGAAGATTTCGAATTTTATCATTCCGACCGTTCAATATCACCTAATTGGACTAACAAACAAATGAGAAAAAGAATTTTGGTCATCAAACTCCGAATGTATAGACAAATCGTAATAACAGTCTCACTGAAAAGTTAATTTTACGACGGTAGAGGTTATATAAATAAATTACCAGGATAAAAAAAAAGTTTAATTACGTTTTTTCTTTTTCAATTATGTTTAAAATCCAAATAATTAAACTTTGAAGAAAGGGGATGTGACAAAGGAGAGAAATTCAATGTTGAAAGTCTATGTTAATCTCAATACACTTCTTCAATCTAATTGTTGAAATTGAATTTATTTTTTTTAAAACTCATTGTCCATCATGAACCACTTGTGATAGCCGTCCATGTTAGCTTCGCCTTGATTTTGGGGTATGCCAATTCTATATTGCAATTAAGAGAGAATAATAAACTATTAAAGAAATTAGCAAACATAAGAAAACGGGGGCATAGTGATGAACTTAATCAATCATGATGAGACTATGAGGCATGAGCCCACCAACTGCAACTTATTTCATATCAATATTCATTATTTTTTCTGTTTCTACACTTTTTCTCTCTTACAATATTCACATGCAAGCATGTGGGGTGTTGGATTTAGGTAAGTGATAAATATTACTCCGTCCTGTCCTTATTATGAAAAGTATACTTTTTAGATTTATAAAATGTTGCTTGAATCTAGTCAATATTATGAACTAGATCCATTCAACATTCTATAAATCTAAAAACTAAACTTTTTTTATAATAACGACCGGAGGGAATACCACCATTTTCTATGGTCCTATAACACATTTGCCACCTAGACATATGGAAGGCATGTGAAATAGCAGCTTCTTAGTGAAGTAGTAGAACATTTTCTTTTTTCATTATTATTGGAGAGACAGTGAGGATTTTTTATTTTTTTATTTTCAAATAATGAATTTGGTCATGATTCTGAATTATTTGGTGGCTGTAATGTTCTTTCTTGTAGTTAAACATTTTTTTTTTCTTATTTGGTGGCTGGAACATTTTTTTAGCTTATGTGTGTCCACATGGGTTACATGCGAAGCATTCATCGTTTTTAAAAAGCAAAAAAAAAAAAAAAAAAAAAATCCATATAGAAGCTCCCTATTACTTACATAAACTACATACATAATTGCACATGTACATGTATGTAATGTAGGCGGATTATAGGATGAGAGATTATGATAGGTTTTTCATCAATGAGTCATGTGTTTTGTGGATCGGATTGAATGTGTACGTGATATTATGGTGTACTGTCAGTATTATATTATTTTCTATTTTTGAAAAAAAATTCCCGATTTTTTCGGAAAAAAGTTTTCGATCTTTTTTGGGGAAAAAATTTTCAATTTTTTTCTGAAAAAATCCAAAGCTTTTTTTCCGAAAAAAGAACGGAAACTTTTTTTTCCAGAAAAACTCCAGAATTGTTTTTATCTGAAATCGGAAACTTTTTTCCGGAAAAAAAAAATCGATAATTTTTTCCCGAAAAAATATCAAAAACTTAAAAAAAAAAAAAAAATTAATACTGACAGTACATCATAATATCATATACACATTCAATCCAGTTCACAAAATACATGATTCATTGGTGAGAGACTTATCATGTTCTCCCACCCTAGAATCGGCCCGTAAGGCAATGCATATTGGTTTTCAAATAATCATTTTGCTTTCATCCATTCTGTTATGAATATTATTAGTGGATGTCCTGGCCCATGTAATTGGCCCATTATGTTTACCTATATATAGATACTATGTATCACTATATTGTAACCCTAATCCTGGTGGTGAATAACATACACTATTCTTTCTCTCTTTTCTCTCTTCTCCATCTATACTATTGCTCCTATTTACATTAGTTCATAACACGTTATCAGCACGATGCTCTAACCAACTGAGGTACGCAATTCTTATTCTATGAAATCACAAGTAGTTTTTATTTTTGATTATTATATGATTATGAATCGTTTGAACCTTGTATACTTATAAAGATCAAATAATAATAATTAAAATTAAATAAATAAATAAGCATCATTTCTTTATGTATTTAATTGATTCAATGTTGTTTACGCTTCGTGATATCCGACATTTGTATGGTGAAGCATAACACTTTGATCATTAATATTACATAAAATGTTGATCAACTATTTATTTATTTATAATATGTATCTTGGATGTTTGATATTGTTTGAGTTTCGTGACCGACAATAGTCTGGTGAAGCATCATTATGCTTCGTGACCGACACCTGTATGGTGAAACATCGACACTTCGATCATCCAAAAGAACATAAACATATTTAAGAATTCATAATCTTGGTTCCTGAAGAACCTAGAAAGTTAATACATGAATTCCCGAAGAATTCATAATCTTGGTTCCTAAAGAACCTATTCTTAGTTCCTGAAGAACTTAGACATTTAATACATGAATTCCCGAAGAATTCATAATCTTAGTTCCCGAAGAACTTAGAAAAAATTAATTTTGTTCCTGAAGAACTTACGAAATATCACCATTTATCACCATGCATCCCTAATGGATTGCACATCAAAAATATTTTTATGTATTATATAGTTCCTGAAGAACTAATAAAACAACTTCTTTTTCTCTTCAATGAATTCTAGATAAATTCAATATTCATACATCCTTGAAGGATTGTAAATTGATAGTGATTTATTATATAGTTCCTGAAGAACTCAATGGATAAAATTGTAAAATTCAATTGCTAAGTAAATTTCACAAAAGCATGTAGCATGAATCGCACTATTTTTGCGGCCATACAGATTTAATTTATGAATTCCCGAAGAATTCAAAAGCATAGTTCCTGAAGAACTCATATTATTCTCTATGAATTCCTAAGAATTCAAAAGGGTAGTTCATGAAGAACTCAAGATTATTCCGTGTGAATTCCAGAAGAATTCAATAATTTAGTACACTACTAATACATTCATATGTCATTCATATGTACCGTCAAAAAAAAAAATGTCATTCATATGTTAATTTGGTCAATCAATCTCATTGAAAACAATTGAATGTCTTTTATTTCTTTCTTTTATTGTTTTCAATTTATTACATTATCGGTTAAGGAAGTATTATGATTGATTCATTTGAAATTAAATGATTTGTTTTGAAAATAAAACTAGTTGATTTGACGAATTTTCAAATATCAATTGAAATATCATATCGTTTAATTTCTTTTGTGATTTCTATTAGTCCCACAATTTGTCAGGTGATACTACCTATTACTTTTGAGATTTTTGCAAGATGAAATCAACTTGACCTTTTAAATCATGAATTAAGGGATTATTTATTTAAATTATTTTTGACAATTGTGATGTTTCCTGTTATTTTCATATACTAAGTTTGAATGTTACTAAAATAAAAGGTGTGCATTACTTAATACTTTATTCATTTTACTTTATACGATAACTTTGTACTCTGTGTTATTATGAATTAATTCAGCTACTACAATGCTTAAGGTATGAATTGTGTCTTATTAAGAAAATATTTTTCTTCCATAATAAATCAATTTAATTGATATTTTTTCTTTTGGAAATAAAATTATAATTCATACCTTAATCATATCTTTTTTCTTTTGGAAATAAATTTAATTATAATTTATACCTGGAATATTTTATATATATATATTCAATTCAAGAATATTTGTTTAATATTAATATCATATCCTTGGTTTATGGGATTTGAATTTATTTTGTGAAATTTTTAAATATTTGGTGTTGATTGAATGTGAGAATTGAGAATCATATATAATTTTAAACTATATAATCTCACGATTTGAGCCTAAAATATTATATGAGAAACTCTCTTTTACTTTAAAAGGTGTAACACTAATGTTAATTATTTTGTTAAAGTGTTCTATTTGGAAATTTATTTTAGGCTCAATTTTGTTAATTATTACACCAAAGAGGAATGCTAGCAACACACTCTTTAACAAACACACTCCAACACACTCTCTTTTATTGGTTGAAATTCACATGGGTCCCATAAAAGTTATATGGGTCCACATTTTTTTATGGGACTCATGTGAATTTCAACCAATAAAAAAGAGTGTGTTGAAATGTGTTTGTTAAAAAGTGTGTTGCTAGCATTATTCTTACACCAAATGTTTTTTTTACGATAATTATTACACCAAATGTTATTTATATGAATATTTGTAAATATTTTGTAAATTTTATATTGTCTTGTTATTTGAATATTCACTTGCAAATTGTTATTGAAATTATTATTTTGATGAACTATTAAGACAATTGAGTATTAAATTATCCTTGCATTGATTTATTATTAGAGTTTTTTTATTATTATTATATATTGGTTTGCCGTTGATTTGTGGCTATTTGAGATGACTTGTAAAGTCATCAAAGTTTATTGGCTCCATTTGCAAGGAAGAATTCGAGTGGCAACCTGAAGTTTGCTTGGATCTCATTTATATAAATGTACAAATGATTAGTAAGGGCATTCACTCGCTAATATGATGAAACGTGACAATAGTAATAATTCAGCTCAATAATAAGGGAGATGTTGATTTGCAGAACAATTGATTGCATAAGTATTAATTTTCTTGTCATTCATATATGAATATCAATATGGAAACAAGAAATGAAGAGATGTTAAATATCTCTATATATTACTACACATATTTTGGATAAATTAAGTGTAATGAAAAAGTTATAAACCAGAAGTTTATACTACATTTTTATATATAATAATGCAATTGAAGCACAAATTATTGTAAACCAGAAGTTTACATATCATATTAAATTTATTGTTGGCAATACCGGTTGGGTCATCACGGATTTATTATGATGCGAAAAAAAATACTATAAATATATATTGAAGGGCCCGAAGTTCCTTCATTCTAGTAATTTTTATCGGTTACTAATTCCCAAAAGAAATTTATAATTTGAGATTTTTGACCATTTAGATATTTTGTGACTTGAATTGATGCATCAACTAAATTGGTCACATATATGTTTACTCACAACCAGAAGTTTGTGAGTTTGTTTTCTCAAATAGTTTTGCTAAGATCTCATTTTCTAAATTCTTAGAAAATATTTGATAAGTATCGTATGTCAATTGAAATCGATATCAAATAGAATATGATCATACAAAAAATGGACTAGAAGATCCATTCTTTAGACGTCTAAAGTAATTACATGACTGATACTTATGAGATCATAACTTCTAATTTATATTTTGGGAACATTCAAATATGTATATTGAGATACTAATTCGCATCAAGCCAACTAGTTATTATAAGTTCTCCCCTAATTTACAATTTGAACTTTGTTTATAAACATGATTCCCATTAAGCATTTTTGGATGTGTTGTGTATGTGCAATTGCTCCAATAGAATGCATTTAAACGGTTCTTAAAGAATATTGGGAAAATGTATTTGATATGAATCTCCATCTATTATAAATCTTCTTGAGCAAAAAATTGGAGAATTATTCACAGCCCTGTAGGCTGATTTTCAAGTGATGAATTAATTTTCCCAATATTAGGGGGGAGAATAAGCAGCTGAAAAATATGAACCAGAAGTTCAAATGAATCACTTGAAATAAATTAATGTTATTATCTCACATTGATCCTCATAGTTTGAATCAAATGTTCAAAATATAAATCATTTGCAAAATTTATGAAATCAACTATTAGCTGCTAATGCTCCAAACAAAATGGATGTCCCTGTTGGACAATCTTATTTTGCAAATCAGTATTAACCACCCTGAAGTGTGGTAGATCAGTCGGTTCCAACGATAAAAATTCTCAAATAAGAAAAGAAGCTAAAAAGAAAGATGACCCAAGTGAGGATATGAAAACTTCAAAAGAGTATTTGACATAATTGAGTTTTAAGTTCAAGAAAAACTTCTCAGGTACCTGAAATTTATGATAATAAAGAGATCTTGACGAATTATGTCATGAATGAAAATTATGTCATGAATGGAATATGATGGAACCGAAAGGAAGTCAACGTTGATGATATTTTTATATATAATATAGCGCTATTTGTGAAAAGAGTTAATGAGGATCATGAACTAAATTCTATTGAGAATTATAGACAATGATTGTCTAAATGAAAACGCAATTGCTACGTAATTAAAGTCACTTTGCAAAGTGAAGATTTTTGGACCAGCAGTCCATACACCTGAAGATGTAAAACATGATAGATACGAATTAATTTTCGTGTGAATAGAAAATGTTGCAATACAAACATTAAAAGCTTGATTTTTTTTATTCAAGCATATTGGTAAAAGTTTGCTATTGATTGTGAAGAGAAATATTCACCTGAAGTGAAATCAAAATTCTTCTCTTACTTGATTAAGGTTGTTAACACATGGAAGATTCAATTTATTTGAAAAATGTGTTACGCTATGTTTATATGTCACTTGTTAGCGTGGATTATATAAAACTCCATGAAGAATTTAATTTCCACGAGACATACATTTCAAACTATCGAAGAGATGACTTAATGAAATGAATAAGTCATTTTGGAAATGAATTTGTTATATGATGACATAAACTCTCGAAGAGTTCTTGAAATCTATTGATTAAAGAAAAGTTTGAAATGAAATATATTTGATATTAACAAATATAATTTATTGTCACTTGATGTGAACAAAGATCATTTCATGTCTCAAGAAAATGATCACTTACTTGAATTGGTCTTGAAGGACCATATTTTAGTTCAATTGAGAACACTATTGCATTTTGCTAATTATGTATGTGATGGTATCAATAAACTCAAAGATATTTGAACAAAGTCAAGTATATAATTTGTATTTTAGAGATACAACAATATCATCCGATTATGTGGAAGTTTTAACACTACATTCAGAAAGTTCAGAGTGTGGTTTTGTTGAAGTTTGTGATTCTACACATACAATAAATTTGAAGAAGATAATACTGCATCAACAGTTAATTCAGAGAAGATTATATTAAAGAAGAAGAATCAAATCTTTCTACAAAGTCATCATCAAGTAAAGCTTCTGATCAACTATATTGAAGATTAATTGCTCTTATTCGTCTCAGATATAATTGTCTTCATGAGGGGGAGATATAATTGTGTTCTGCACTCTTTTTCCCTTAACCATGGTTTTGTCCCATTGGGTTTTCCTGGTAAGGTTTTTAATGAGGCAGTTCAAACACAAAGGATGTTGTACTCTTTTTCCTTCACTAGAATTTTTTTCCCACCGGGTTTTTTCTAGTAAAGGTTTTAATGAGGCATATCCTCGATGGACATCCAAGGGGGAGTGTTATGAATATTATTAGTGGATGTCCTGGCCCATGTAATTGGCCCATTATGTTTACCTATATATAGATACTATGTATCACTATATTGTAACCCTAATCCTGGTGGTGAATAACATACACTATTCTTTCTCTCTTTTCTCTCTTCTCCATCTATACTATTGCTCCTATTTACATTAGTTCATAACACATTCATGTTTTTCCTCATTTTACTTAACCTCCTTATAAAAGCAAATCAGAGAGCACATTCCATTTCGGACCTTCAAGTAATATCCTCCCTCGTGACATAATTATAAGTAAATTTTTTTTTTTAGATTTATTGAAAAAATAATGTTTTTAGATTATATTATTGACCAAATACATTACTTTTTCGATAAACCTAAAGTAGTTTTTGCTTATAATTATGTCCGGAGGAGTATAATATAGTTTATTTTGATGATATATTTTGTCTGTTTTTTTTAACAACACATAGATGAGAAATATCACAGTCTCAAACACACTCCTATAACAACAAGCCGCGTCACATCTATTTTTTACTCTTTAACTTGTTAACCGGTTGTATAGGTTGAAAGACAAAACCACTTTGAATTTTTTATTTGTTTGGAATCTAACTGCACCGCTCGTGATTTTTTCCCCAAAATATACCCTTACCCCCCTCTTATTTCTCGTAATACCCCCCTCTCAAAATTATTTCCCGTAATACACCTCTCAGGAGACAAAATCTGACGTCGCAGCAGGGGGAAGGGTAGCGACATTTGAAATGTCGCCATTGCCTTTGGGTAGTGCCATTCTGAATGGCGCCATTGACCAAGGCTAATTTTTTTTGTCTTTTTCCTGTCGGGTCTGCATGCGTATGGGAGGGAGAGAATAACCGGGATAGTAAACATTTTCTAAATTTTCATTGAAACGTTGAGTTCCCGGTGATTCAAATGGTTGGTCGTCGAAAATGAAAATTCTGCAGAACCCCCAGGATAAATTTGAACTTTATTTTTGTCTTCTTGTTACAACGAAAAATTCTGAAAATGGAGCACTAATAAATGAGAGAGTGTTTAATTATTTAAATGAAAATTCTGCAGAACCCCCAGGATAAATTTGAACTTTATTTTTGTCTTCTTGTTACAACGGAAAATTCTGAAAAGGGAGCACTAATAAATGAGAGTGTTTGAATTTTTTTTTTAATTATTTTTATTTATATTTGTGCCAACCATATTTATGTGAAGTAAATGAAAATTCTGCAGAATCCCCAGAATAAATTTGAACTTTTTTTTTGTCTTCTTGTTACAACGGAAAATTCTGAAAAGGGAGCACTAATAAATGAGAGAGATAAATTTGAACTTTATTTTTGTCTTCTTGTTATAACGGAAAATTCTGAAAAGGGAGCACTAATAAATGAGAGAGTGTTTAATTATTTTTATTTATTAGTGCACCCTTTTCAGAATGTTGGATATTTGTGTGTTGGCCTCATTTTGCTAAAACAAATATACAAGCAAGATGTTGGACCAAATGTTTCAACATGTTAGGTACAAAAGATGTTGGACCAAATGTTGTAACATGTTTGGGTACGACAGTCAGATTGCCCAAATCTCGCGCATTTATTACACGTATCTGCTATATATGGAAATCCACTCTACAAACGTGTATATCAAGATTTGATCTGATCAAGACGTTATTAGTGCAGATATGTTCTTATCAAGACTTAATGGAATGATTCAACACATTGTTTATTTCCTAAAGAGGATCAACTATTTTAGGAAAGTTTTTATTAAGGTCTGATTTGCTTAGCTGGACGTGACTCAAAGACCAGCTGTGTTCTGAAGCTTATCTTGGAAGATCAGAAGTGTGCTAGCTCTGTCTATATAAAGAAGACTCAAGACCAAGATTTAAAAAACCGAAACCATTGTTTATCAAAGATGTAGTCTTTAGGGTTTCGTGTCTTTAAGCCACTCTCTAGGAGAGTTGGTGTAAGTGAACCACTCGGGTTGTGAGATGGTCACTATGTCCTCACTCAGAAACCTTTAGGTAATGAGTAGAGTTTTGTAATATCTCCGAAGCTTTTAAGCAAGGAGATAGTGTTTGTGAGCCTCTCACGTATTGATTTAATACTTGAGTAGGACGGTGTTTTATTGAGTTGTAATGTTTTAAGGTTACTCCTAAGCTTTGAAGTACGGAGGTAACTGTGTGTGATTTACTCGAAGCTTTTAAGCAAGAGTAAAATATGTCACGGTGATTGTCACCACATTTTATTCAACATTATATGAACAACACAGGTTGTGTTGGTTGTGTGGAAGTGAGATGGGATCTCATGTCTAGGAGTTCTTAGGCAGAAGTTACATGAGTAGTGTCGAGGTCATAAGGCGTAAACCTAGGATTTGCTGGAGGTCTTAGTGTAAGACGTAAACCGAGGGTTTGCTGGAGGTCTTAGTGTAAGACGTAAATTCAAAGGGTTTGCTGGAGGTCTTAGTGACTAGAGCTATTAGTGGATTTCCTTCCTGGATTGGTATCCCCCAGAGTAGGCAGATTGGCTGAACTGGGTTAACAATTTCCTGTGCAGTTTATTTACTTGTTGATTTTATTATGTTTCGTAAGATGTTCCAACATTAAGTACGACATTCTCTTTAAGTTGAATGTTGGAACATCTGATCAAACATTATTTCTCAGTAGCCGTTTTTAATGTTATATGCCTTGCCGTATTGTTCATGTCAGACCAGATGTCTCGACATTTTGTACAACATCTGGTTCTGCTATACCAGAATTTCAATTGGTATCAGAGCAGGCATCCTGTTCTGTTTTCTGGATGAGATCTTAGGGAAGATACTTTCTGGTTATGGGCAAATAAGGAATACTGAAAATTTGTTTGAACTTGGAGAAGTTCACATTGATTGAATGGTCCCTAGAAGTGGAGGATGGACTATTCATGATAGGGTGTTTATTAGACCTATCTTTTGTTGTTCAGGCGTGTAGATCTTGTGATGAGTTGCTGTATGGTTTGATTTATTTTCAAACATGTGTTATTGTAGTGTGCCTGAAGTTTGTTGAGGAGTTTTGTGGTTTGAATTCCGCTGCATATATATCTGATGGAAAACTCCTGGTGGTTGTGTTTATTGAGGATGCACCACTCTGTTCTATGATGTAAGCCCTGGTGTGGTGATGCTCGAGGAGAGTTTGTTTAATTAACTTGTTAGAGATGACAAAGATACTTGGGGGTGATCTTAAGTCCACTCATAAAGGCACTCATGTATGAGTTTGTTGAAAAGGGATCTGAAGAAAGTTATGAGCAATTTATTTTTGCTTCCAACTCTAAAAAGCTAACCTCCATTGGCTTTGATAAAGGATTTCTTGGTGTGTTCGGTTAAAAAGGAACTGATGTCTTACTAGATGTTGGAACATCTGACGGAACATCTGACGAGCAGATTCTGCAGAATCTTGTTGGATGACAGTAGGGCATGGCAGATGCTTGGGTGCTAAACAAGTGTGTGTGTTGGTTACATATGTTTGGAACCTTCTCCTGACCTGGAAGAGGAGGCATCTGTGTCTGAGATGGTTTCTATGCTAGAAACATGTCTTAGATAAGTTTGTTGGGACACGATCAACATATGGTTGACCTCTTGGGTTAGTTCATGTCTGATCCAAGTAAGTGGTAGTTGAAGTTGTGTGCAGTGTTGATGTGTTATGTGATGTTTTAACCATGCATGTTATATTCTTGTGATAATATATAGTTGTATGAATGCATGATTAAACAAGGAGGATTTTTTGGACCAAAGGATTATGGTTCTCTGGAATTGACGAAGTTTTTACTTCCCTTCAAGATGTGTGTTTGTGTTGAAGTGAAAGGAAGTATATGTTGCATCCCTCTCTCCATTGTCTGGTGCACACTAATCAAGGGAAATCCATCTGATGTATTTAATGCTTCCACTAAGGTCACAAGTGAGTTTTTTGATGAGTCTCTCAAAGGATCTGTCTCTGAAAATGATGTTGTGTCGAATGTTGGTACATCTTTGGCACCTAAGACTGGTGTTTTGCTAAGTACTGTCACATCTGTGGTACCTGATATTATGGTGGATCAAAGTGTTCCAGATACCTGTTAGAGGGAATCTCCTCTATAGGTTCAGAAGAATGGCATCAAACATCTCAAAGTAAGACAAGAGGTTGGAACATTAGAAGAATTTTTTGAGATGTAAAATATGCACGTCCCTGCATGTGAGGATGATTTGATATTGAAGGTTGATCAACTACTGATGGTTGATTCTCCTGTGTCCCCTTGCAAGAGTTATGGACTACTATGGTATCTTCGAACCATAGTTCAGGATGAAACCGATGGGATTGAGATTGATGTCAGAATTAATGTTGAAACATCTTCTCCAACATCTGCTCCTTCAGCCAAGGAAGCTGGTTCTACTCAGGGTGGAGTACAAGGTCAAGCAACTGACCTAATCTGGAATGACCTTTTTGTAAGAATAACTGTCATGAGTGGATGTTATCTGTTGGTGCCATATATGTGCAGAAGAATGATGTCAGATCTAATGTCCTACCTTGTGTGAGAAGGTAATCCTATCTGACAAATGATAAATACTTTAATGGGAGCTAAGTATTTGTATATCCTTTGTTGAAGTTATGCATAAAACTGATATATTTGTCTGAAGAGCTGTGCAATTATGTAGTCTGAACTTTATTGTTCGGAGAGTATATTTCTCTTCATGGTATTCAGGTGTTTTGAAAAACCTGGATGATCTGCATTGATGATACTCTATTGGGAGCTTCTTGAAGGATGTCTATGCACAATGAATCCTTTTGAATGATGATTTATGAACCAATGTAATTGGGTTCCAAAATCAGAAGCTGATGTCCCAAATGATGTTGTAACATCATATTTACTGATGGCTGTTCTGTGGAAGGTGCTTGAGACTTTGCATGGGAGTGCTCAAGCTGTGTGGTCAGAAGACGTGTTTCTGACTATGTGAATCAGAATGTGGAGGTTCTGATCTTGTTTTAATAGTATGCTCCTAGCAATGCATGACTATTTATTCCACTAGTATCAACAACTACTAGTGAATGTAAGGCCAGAAGAATATTGTCAAATACTGAGGTTTGATAATTGTCTTTGGTTTTCCTCTGTTGCAAGTCACTCTAGAAAAAGGGTTGCTAATCAGGATCTTAGTCAAGCTTTTAAGCAAACTAAGATGTTTTGGAGTTTGTGAGTGACTTTACACCTTGTATGCATGACATCCTGCCTATTCAAAAGGTCATGATACATAGTGTGGTTCTGCTAGGACATTGATCAGAAGTGTCCTTGTTAAGTGAAGAGGTCAGAATGCTTGGATGTATTCTCAAGAAGTGAGAGTATCTGACTCAGAATCGACTCTACTGAGGGAGTTGGTGTTGCCCTTCAACATGAAAGCATGAAGTCTTTCACATGTTTTCATTAAGTGCTCAAGTTTTCGTCTTCAGCTGGAGCCCTGATTATCTATGACAAGTAGAGTCTTGTGTTTATCTGTGGATTGCATTGGTACATATATATTGTCTAGAGTGTTGTACAAGCTTGTGGAGATCTTATGCCTCATATGAGAATATGATGTCAGACAACATGTTGTGACATTATGAAATTATTAACAAGGCATGGTTGATTCTATTCATGTAAAGCTGAATAATTATATCAGTTATTCACATATCTCTCGAGTGGTTAAATGGTTGAGTCTGGGAGAATTTATTTTTCTCTACAGATTTTTTTTTGGAAGGACTTTCCAAGAGTCTTCATTATTGAGAGATGTCACAAATGTGATATTCAGATGTCTTGGTATGTGTCACTAAGTCTAAGTGAAAGGAGAACACTTAGAATCAAGTGGAAGACAGTATGTTTCAAGATGTGTTGATCAATGCAAGTAAAAGAAGACAATGTCTGACTGAATGATAGAACATTATTCGAGACATGTTTCCTGTAAGATCAACAAGGAAGTGAAATGGACAGATTGATCAACCACGTGTCAGAAGGGAATGCATAAAAGGTCTGTGAATACTTTGAATCCATCTGAATCTACTTTTATTTTGCTTGGTCAACAAAATGTGCATCATCTAGGAAACCTATTTCTAAATCCATTATCCAGGTTAATCTTATCTCTCAAAAGATCCTAGAAAAGTCTATCTTTGTTTATTGATGATGTTAATGAACCTACCAAACTCGTTTTGATAACCTCATTAATTCAGTTGTCACCTTTAATGTTGAATCATATGTTGTTACCTCTGTTAAAGGTTTTTGTCAGTTCAAATGTTGTGGGTAGTGTTGAAACATCTGTGAGATCTGTCTCTGAAATTGTAATTCTAGATAAACCAAGATCTCTTAAAACCATAGGTCAGTCTAGTATGAATGTTGTGGTTGTTGATGACATTTTTTCTTGAAATTTTTCCATGTGTCATCTTTCAAAGCTGTTGATTCTGTCACTTTATTATCTCCCACTAAAGTTGTGGTTGTGTCCCCCAAAGAAACCTCACCTGAGTCTGATGTCACATCAGATGTCGAAACATCTTGGACCAACCTGTTCGTGTTGTTGAAACCTGTTCGACAATTCCCCAAACTGATGCTAATATGGTTCTGAGAGTCATAAACCTGATGGTGGTTTGGAGTATTGAAGTTTAGACTGTGGTGGAAGAAACTGATCTTGATGATCTTCCACGTGACCAAGTTATTGCTCAAAGTATGACTGAAAAAGAACTGGTCATGCTATGACTATTTGTGTTGATGTGCATTCTGCTGAGAAGTATTATATGTGTTCAGATGTGTTAAGATCAGATGTGATAATGGTCAGATATGTGATACTTAAATGTGATTACTACTACTATATGTGACAGTTTCAGATCTTCTTTTGAAACCTCTAGCTTCATGTTCTCATGAAATATGCTATGATGTCACCCATGATGTCTACACATCCTGATCTGATTTTTTGAGAATTTATTTTTCTCTGATGTGTGAGAATTTATTTTCCTCAGTATATGGGAGTTTATTTCTCCCTTTGTGCTTTAAAGGAGAAAGAAGCTACGAGGAGTATTACTAGTACCTGACATTATTATCTCTGTTGGTGTGAATATTGTTGATTCCACAAACACAATTGTAGATGTTAATGTTCTTGTTGCTGCTGCATCTCAGACAAAAGATGCTATTGGTTCTGTTGTGGATAAACCAAAACAAACTGTTCCTGAAAAGGATGTTGTGCCAGACGTTGACACATCTGTGGTCCAACCTAAGGCTGATGTTACTATTGTCCTGAAACCTGTTCAAGAAACTGCTGTGGTGAAAGTTGTTGGGACATCTGTTGACCCATCTGACTCATATGATGAAGAAACAGGATCTGATGAAGAAAATTCTACTGAGGTTGAAGAAGGGTCTCTCAGTCTAAAGAAAGTCATCAAACTGTGCCACTTAATGAAGAAGTGGTTGATTCTGAAAAGAATATGTATGAGATTAATGTGCTTGTTAGTAAGAAGAAACAGAGTCTGAAAAGAAAGGAAGCATCTTCAAGTGACTCTAAGTATGATGTTGAGGAGGATGTGCCAGACATCACACCCTTTGCCTCAAAGAAAAAGTCTGGTGGGAAAAAGATCTCTCATAATGTGCTTGTTGCTCTCTGTGACAATGTTTCCTTTCATCGTGCTTCCTTTGCACAAAGATGGGATCATGTGTACAAGGGGGTTTTTTGTTTGATGGATGCTCCATGCCCTGATTGGAAGACCACGTGCTTTGATACCATGCTGGAAGAACCTGTGCTAGAAGCTGTGCTACTATATGTTGTGCTATTATGTGTTGAAACATCTTTGTTGTCAATGCTCTGATACCATACCAGAGGAACCTGTGCTATCTGATGTGCTACTAGATGGTGAAACATCTTGGTCATCATGTTGAAAATTTTGTGCTGATGAAGTGTGATATGTTTTATGTTATTTGATGATGACTCCACTGCTGATTTATATCTGATGAGGTATGTATCCCATGGTGTTGTCTTCGTTTGTAGTAGCTCTGTGCACTATGTTCCTGGATATCTCTACTACTGTACTCTTTGATTAATGCATGAAGACCCTATTTTGTCTAAACTTCTGACAAAAAAAGGGAAATAGTTTAGTAGTTGGTAGGCATGATATGTTTTGCTGCTAATGTCTGTTGTGCTACCTGATGTTGAAACATATGCATGCTCTTTTAGTGGTTGGATGTATTCTACTATATGATATGGTGTCTGATGCTTAGACATCTGCTAATCTTGAGTGGTGTAGTATTAAATATGTGCTGCTGTATGCTTATGTGCTAATATGGATGAAAAATTGAGGGGGAGTAAGAATTGTTTTCTGATGATCATTCTGATAAGCATGTGCCACAGTATTTGGAGGGAGTAAAATTAATTTTTGCTCTGATTCTGATTTTGAGGGGAAGTAGCATTATGCAGTAAGTAGTTACTATTCTGTTGTGCAATGATCTATTTGTTTGCTCTGGATGATGTCCTGCCATATGTTGGAACATCCTGGTTGCATGAGAACTTATTTTTCTCAGCTTTGTGGGAAGCTACTCTTCCCAACTGCTATCTTGCGGTTTGCTTAAGGAGTTGTGATCTGTGATGTGTTTTTGTGTGCGGTAGCAGTATGTGATGTATGGTATCTGATGATTATATGATGTGGAGCATAATGTTGAGGACATTTGCCTTTTCTGTTGGTACGTGATGTAATGCTTCTGCTATTTCAAGACTATGGATTGCTAGATACTAATATATGGATCTGTTATGCTCTGATATTCTGCACTGTGGATTTTTGTGATGTTCATTACTACTGCTCTTAATGCACGAAGTTTTTGTTTGGCATATTTTGTGGCTAAAAAGGGGGAGTAATATGTTTGTGTTTGTCTGCTACTTTACAATGTTGTATCTGATGTTGTGACATGCTAGTCTAGCCTGTCTATGAAGAAGTAGTAGTGTGTGTTGTGACATGCATTCAGGGGGAGTAAGAACCATTTTTTTCAGATGGCCTGATGAGATGCATGAGCTGATGTATTCAGGGGGAGCAAAAGTAATGTTTCTCTGATCTGATATTAAGGGGGAGATTAATGCAATATCAATTTCTCTGCCTATGTGTGCTTAATGTGTGGATTTTATGATGCGCTACAAAATGTTGAAACATCTTGATGCTGATGTGAGAATTTATTTTTCCCAAGTGTGTTTGTGAGAGTTTATTTCTCTCTACTGAAGGATGAAGCTAAGTTGGTTATGATTCCGCTGCTGTGTATGCCTCTGATGGTTTATGGTAAAGTTTATTTCTTTACCCTGTGCGTTATTTTCATTTGAGGAATTCTTTTGGAAGTACGTAACATAGAAGATGTTCTACCTTCCTTCATATTTGTGTTCTCACGTTGACTTGAAGGGTTGTATGGTTTTTAAATCTCTCTATGCTAATTAATGGGCTGAAGTTGTTTTAGCCAAAAATTGCCAAAGGGGGAGATTGTTGGATATTTGTGTGTTGGCCTCATTTTGCTAAAACAAATATACAAGCAAGATGTTGGACCAAATGTTTCAACATGTTAGGTACAAAAGATGTTGGACCAAATGTTGTAACATGTTTGGGTACGACAGTCAGATTGCCCAAATCTCGCGCATTTATTACACGTATCTGCTATATATGGAAATCCACTCTACAAACGTGTATATCAAGATTTGATCTGATCAAGACGTTATTAGTGCAGATATGTTCTTATCAAGACTTAATGGAATGATTCAACACATTGTTTATTTCCTAAAGAGGATCAACTATTTTAGGAAAGTTTTTATTAAGGTCTGATTTGCTTAGCTGGACGTGACTCAAAGACCAGCTGTGTTCTGAAGCTTATCTTGGAAGATCAGAAGTGTGCTAGCTCTGTCTATATAAAGAAGACTCAAGACCAAGATTTAAAAAACCGAAACCATTGTTTATCAAAGATGTAGTCTTTAGGGTTTCGTGTCTTTAAGCCACTCTCTAGGAGAGTTGGTGTAAGTGAACCACTCGGGTTGTGAGATGGTCACTATGTCCTCACTCAGAAACCTTTAGGTAATGAGTAGAGTTTTGTAATATCTCCGAAGCTTTTAAGCAAGGAGATAGTGTTTGTGAGCCTCTCACGTATTGATTTAATACTTGAGTAGGACGGTGTTTTATTGAGTTGTAATGTTTTAAGGTTACTCCTAAGCTTTGAAGTACGGAGGTAACTGTGTGTGATTTACTCGAAGCTTTTAAGCAAGAGTAAAATATGTCACGGTGATTGTCACCACATTTTATTCAACATTATATGAACAACACAGGTTGTGTTGGTTGTGTGGAAGTGAGATGGGATCTCATGTCTAGGAGTTCCTAGGCAGAAGTTACATGAGTAGTGTCGAGGTCATAAGGCGTAAACCTAGGATTTGCTGGAGGTCTTAGTGTAAGACGTAAACCGAGGGTTTGCTGGAGGTCTTAGTGTAAGACGTAAATTCAAAGGGTTTGCTGGAGGTCTTAGTGACTAGAGCTATTAGTGGATTTCCTTCCTGGATTGGTATCCCCCAGAGTAGGCAGATTGGCTGAACTGGGTTAACAATTTCCTGTGCAGTTTATTTACTTGTTGATTTTATTATGTTTCGTAAGATGTTCCAACATTAAGTACGACATTCTCTTTAAGTTGAATGTTGGAACATCTGATCAAACATTATTTCTCAGTAGCCGTTTTTAATGTTATATGCCTTGCCGTATTGTTCATGTCAGACCAGATGTCTCGACATTTTGTACAACATCTGGTTCTGCTATACCAGAATTTCACAGAATTTTCCGTTGTAACAAGAAGACAAAAATAAAGTTCAAATTTATCATGGGGGGTTCTGCAGAATTTTCATTTACTTCACATAAATATGGTTGGGAATTGGGACACCCTTCTTCTCTTCCTTACGGTGACCGTTATATTCAAATTCAAAATCCCTCAACCGTAGGGTACTACCCTCAAATGGGCCCCACCCCCACTCAAAAGCACACTTCCTCCATAACTAAATAAACAAAGCCGTGTTATTGTAACACTTTGCAGAAGTAGATTTTTTTCCCAAAATATACCCCTACCCAGTTAGAACAACAATATCCAATGTCTTTTAGCCAATCCAATTTTTTTATCCTATTGCCACTTACGCGGAATTTTTTCGACAACCAACCATTTGAATCACCGGGAACTCAACATTTCAATGAAAATTTAGAAAATGCTTACTATCCCGGTTATTCTTTCCCTCCCATGCGCATGCAGACCCGACAGGAAAAAGACAAAAAAAAAAATTAGCCTTGGTCAATGGCGCCATTCAGAATAGCGCTACCCAAAGGCAATGGCGACATTTCAAATGTCGCTACCCTTTCCCCCTACTGCGTCGTCAGATTTTGTCTCCTGAAAGGTGTATTACAGGAAATAATTTTGAGAGGGGGTATTACGGGAAATAAAAGGGAGGTAGGGGTATATTTTGGGAAAAAAATCCACCGCTCGTCTTCTCCAAAACTCTCTTGGTTTCTGCAATATGCTCCAACATAGACTGTGTATTTGTAATGAATTAATTGCTACCAAGGAAAAAGTTTATCTCTTCCGATCTTATATTCTCACAACTTCAGACACACATGCACACATCCTCTTTTATAAACAACTTCAGACACACATGCACACATCCTCTTTTGTAAACCTTTGAAAGAGCTTAATACATAAAATAGTTTTGGATTTCTACACGTTGTGTTTGGATAAATTAAAATTGATTAAACATTTTAAGAAATTACTTGGCAATGTTTTTTCTTTTTCGTTGTGTCTTGCTGGTAAATTGTGTTTTGTTGTGTGCCAAGGGAGGGAGTTGGGAAGAAGACTATGGTGAATCTGTAGAGACACAGTTTCCAGAGACAGAGAGAGGGGATGTGGAGAAGATGAATAGTTAAAAGACGAAATAATAAAAAAAAATAAAGGATAATTTTATCCCCTTGCAAAAAAGCCGAGTTTTGCATTACCCTTGCAATATTTTTTTTTGTAATTACCCCTGTAATATAAAGATTCTCTCAATTACCCCTAAGTTGTCAACTAAATGTGAAATCTTTAATTCCGATGATATGACACGCATATGTTAATTTTATTTTAATTTATTTTTATTGTTATAATGATTCCAAATCATTTTTATTTAAAAAATAATTAAAACCATGTAACGGATAAATAGATTCTAGGGACGAAACCGATAGAATCAAGTCTCAAAGTAGGAATTCTAATGAATTGAATAGAATTCGGTACAAATGAGAAATGTAAAGATAAATTGAGACTTGTTTGTAGAGAGAAGAAGATAATTGTTCATTCATTGATTGATTTTCAAAGTGAGGCACAATGCCTTTAAATACAACCCTAAAGGATAAAAATGTAAAATGACATAAAATAAACTATTATTTAAAATAAACTATTAATTGATACTTAATTCCTGTCACAATACCCTCTCCTTCAAACATCCTTGTACTCAAGGATGAACAATCACATGTGCCATGTTTAAGAGGCAAGGCTTTCCATTTGATTAAAACTTTAGCATCTCTAACATTTCCCCTATTGATCATCTTCCTGTGAAACACAACTACAAAAGCAAACCGATTTAGCACTAGACGAGATCGCTTTGGTGAAAAGTAGGCAGCAACGTATCTGGTTGTGAAAAGTTTCAATCCAAACACATGGAACAAGTTCTGAGTCTCTAAATTGTGAAATGTAGTGGATTTGAACATTGAAGCCCCCATCTAGCTGAACTATTGCATTCCAAACCTCCACTCTCTTAAGCCTATTTTTACCCAAGAGGGATTGGATCATTCTCTTGATTTGCAAAGAACCTGAGAGAACTAGCAAATGCCCACAATTCAATTGCGATGATTCTTTTTTATCAACATCAGAATTGTCCTTATGAGCAACAATTGCAAAACAATAGTCTCGGTCTAGCACTTAACTGGTTATATATGCATTGAATTAGAGTATTGTCATCTGAAAAAGGATCCACCGGTATCCAAAAAGCTGCAGAGTTGTCAAAAGATAGAAAAATCCTTGCTATATCAAATTTAATCCAATTATCACTATCACAACACAGACCAAACCAATTCATAGTGTTACTTACCAACATTATTTTTTAACTGGAGAATGGAACCCAAGGTTTCTTCACTATGCATAAGAGTGGCCCAAATACAAAATAGCAATTCATAATTCTCACAGAGCCAAGTAGAAAAAGAATCCGAAGCATAATTCATATAAACTTCTACATACCTAGGGTCTTGGAGTAGAAAATTTTGAGCAGCAAGATCAACTTCTCTAACATGAACATCAATAGGAATTATATTTCTGTCAATAACGGCAGAACCAACATCCTCTAAAACTTTGTTATTTGTTTGGTACTGAACTGTAAATTGATAGTATTTGTCAATGAAATCATAGGAAACAAAAACTTTATCATTAACATGAATGATGACATATGTTGTTCCATCATTATTCTTTTGGTTGTTCAAAGCATAACCACCCTCATTTTCATCCTGTGATATGCAGTAACTCCTTTCATGATATAAAGTAAAATGCTCATAACATGACATACTTAGAGCTCTTGCCAATTGATTTGCCACTTCTGTTAAATGCGTCTTCATCCCACCTATGCACCTTGAATGATAATTAGCAGGACACCTATCACAGCAATGTAAGGTCCCACTCATGCTATAAAAACAACATCCATCTCCATTTATGTTAAAATCATCTTCATAATCATCTGGACGTTTCACAACCTCTAATTCTAAAAAATCATTTGGATGTTTTGTTGGAACATGATGAAGAATTAGAGGAAACTTGGTATTGAAGTAAACACATTTGTTAGAACCATGTGTAGTGTGAATTGAAAAAAGGCTCTTTGAGTCCCACATTGGAAAAATCACACTACTTGGTAGTGTTTATATATCACAAGTTGGCAACCAAGGGTGTGCCCTCCCCACTTTTGTAAGAAAGGGAGACCACACACAATGTTGAATATCACACGCGCGCGCCGCCGTCGCCGTCGGACCGGCCGGCTCGGAACGGGCCGGGCTTGGGTGATATATTAATTTTTTAATACTAAGAAAAAGAAATTTTTGAATTTAAATTTCTT
The DNA here is from genome assembly GCF_020283565.1 of Trifolium pratense. Lineage (NCBI taxonomy): Eukaryota > Viridiplantae > Streptophyta > Magnoliopsida > Fabales > Fabaceae > Trifolium > Trifolium pratense. The sequence continues at coordinate 45,069,262 of NC_060059.1, read as the reverse complement.
TTAGTGTGTCCCTTAATTCGCACATGTTAAATGTGCTTAGACCAAGTCTTGAACGGATTTCTTTTCTGTTAAACGGTCAAAATACGTGTCCTTTAAATCCCTGATTTTTTGCCACGTTTTTGCCTTTGACTGAGCAACTTCAGCTCCTGAAAACTCTCTGATTCTAGCTCCCTACTTGCCTATAAATACCACTTCATTTCTTCAGTTTTTACTAACTTCTTTTTCTCTGCATTCTGAGAAAACTGCTTCTTTCCTTCTCCCTTTTCTTTCTTCGAAATTATTTTGTTGTTTCAAAATTTGAACGGTTGTAAACCGTAGAATTGATATTCGTATATCAATTAGAGTGGTTCGAAAATTCGTACCATATTTGGTGTTATTCTGGCCGATACTACAGTGCAGTAGTTCATCGGTATTTATTTGATAAACGGCTGTTTTATCCTGGGGACTTCGCGGTTGATATACTACAGTCCACTTCTTCGAGTAGTTCCGCGAAACGTCTTAAAGAAAGCGACATAGTACGCGACTCAGCCAATAATTTGTTTCTTTGCCAATTTTGAAAATTCGTTTTCCTGTTTTTATAAACTCAGTAAAACCGTTTTCCAACAAATTTTAAGACGTTTCGAAAATATCATGGCAAACGAAGAGATTATTGGTAATTGTTGGGTTTTTGTATATTGGCTACATTTTGCAAAAACATATTTTAGCCAAGTGCTGAGACAAGTGTGCTGACCCCAAGTGTTGTGACAAATGTTGTGACACTTTGGAACAACACCTGACTCTGTTCTGCGCGCGCCAGCTGGATGTTATTATTTTCTACTCAATCTTTTGAAGATCTGTTTGAAGAATTGTTTCAAGGTTTCTTACAGAAGAAGGCGCACGTGTTTAATGTGTTTCATGAGGCAGCTAAACCCTAGTTTTATTTTCCAAAAGAATTATATTTTTGGAAAATATATTTTTGCGGTTTCAAAAATATAACTATTGTTTTCAAAAATATATCACTGCTGCCGCAATTCTAGAAGCCCTAATTTTGTCTTGAAGCCCAAGTCATTCTACTACTATAAATACGAAGGCAAGCATATGGTTTCAAGCATCTAAAATCGTGTTCTTACAAAGCGTGTGTTTTAGGGATTTTAGAGTGTTAATTGTGAGTCTTTCTTGTGTCTCATTGATACAAGCTTAGGACCTGAGTGTTATTGAGTTGTAAGTGTGAACTTCTCCTAAGCTTTGAAGTACGGAGATTGTTCTATTGTGTTGTGTGGTTTACTCGCAAGCTTTTAAGCAAGAGTGAATCCTAGTTTCTTAGGAGTGTGTCTCCACCTGTTGTGTTTGTGAAATTGAATAGCAGCGCTGTCTGTGTTGCTAAGGTGGGAATTGGGACGGGGTCTCATATCTAGGAGTTCCTAGGTAGAAGGGTCATTGGGTAGTGATTAAGTGAGAAGTTGTAAACGGGTGAGTTTAGCTTCGAAGTAATACTGCTGATAGTGGACTTCATTCCTGGATTGGTATCCCCCAGAGTAGGCTTTAGGCTGAACTGGGTTAACAACTCTTGTGTGTTATTTACTTTACTGTTTGTATTGTTTTATGTTATTTGCTCTGTTTATAGACAAGTGTTGGCGCACCAGTAACAACATCTGTCTACAACAGACAAGTGTTGCTACACCTTGAGCAACACCTGTCCACTGTGTGCCAGGAATTTCAATTGGCATCAGAGCAGGCACCCTGTTCTGAATTTTAGGGTGAGCTCCAGGGAAATCGTTTCTGGCAAGGATGGACAAAGAAGGAGGTTTTGTTACCAGACCACCTCTCTTGGTTGGCGCTTCAAACTATGACTATTGGAAGTCCCGCATGATGGCCTTCCTAAAACAAATTGATAGCAAGACATGGAAGGCAATTCTGAGAGGATGGACTCCACCTGTGAAGATGGACAAAGATGGTAAACCAACTCTTGAGTTGAAATCTGCTGAAGAATGGTCCAAAGAAGAAGATGAGCTTGCTCTTGCAAACTCAAAAGCATTATATGCGCTATATAATGGTGTTGACAAGCACATATTCAGACTCATCAAAAAGTGTGTCTGTGCTAAGGAAGCTTGGACAATTCTTGAGACTGTTCATGAAGGTACCTCTAAAGTGAAGATGTCTAAACTTCAACTCCTAACAACTAAGTTTGAGAATCTAAGAATGAATGATGATGAAACCATTCAGGATTTTCACATGACCATACTTGATTTTGACAATCAATTTGATGCCTTGGGTGAAAAGATACCTGAAGAAAAGCTGGTAAGAAAAATGCTTAGGTCTCTACCTAAGAAGTTTGACATGAAAGTCACAGCTATAGAAGAAGCAAAGGATATCACAGATATGAAGCTAGATGAACTAGTTGGTTCACTACAAACCTATGAGGTAGCCACAAATGAAAAGATGGATAAGAAAAACAAAAGTATTGCTTTTGTTTCAAATGCTGAGGAAGAAGATCAACTGAGTGACACAGAATCTGAACAAAGCATCTCTGATGCAATGGTTCTTCTGGGAAAACAATTTAATAAGGTGCTAAAGAGAATGGACAAACGCTCTAAGACAGGTGCAGCTGACATTGGTCGCAACACTTACAGGAATTTCAGAAAACCTGTAACAGATGAGAAATCAGCTCCAAATAAAGGTGTTCAATGCCATGAATGTGAGGGGTTTGGTCACATCAGAAGTGAATGTGGAACCTTTCTGAAGAAACAAAAGAAGGGGTTAACTGTAACTTGGTCAGATGAAGATTCTGAAGGAGAAGCCGATACTGCAAAAGCTATACATGTATTGACAAGTGTTTGCACATCTGACACTGAATCATGTGAAGAAGAACTAACCTTTGATGAGCTTGCTGAATCATATAAAAAGCTGTGTCTGAAGAGTGCAGAAGTCTGCAGAGTCTCTGAAGAGCAAAAAGAGACAATCACTAAGTTGCAAACTGAGAAAGCTGCTAATTTGTCAAGAATCTCTGAATTTGGTACTAAATGGGAAGATAGTTTAAAGATCATTGAGCAACAGAAGGCAACTATCATCAACTTAGAAGCTGACAAGATCAAACAACTGACTGAGATAGCCCATCTGAATGAAGAGGTAACTGAATTAAACTCTCATCTTGAGAATTTAAAGAAGCATGTTCTTAGGCTATTCAAAGGAAGTGATCTAGATGAAATCCTGGAAACTTTGCCTGCCCCTAGTAGATCCAAAGCAGGCATTGGGTATGAATATAAAAATGTTAATAGGATTATGGATTACAACAAAGAAGGGAATTTTTTGCCTGAGTTGAGTAAACAACCGTCTCCAAAAATGCATGACAGGATGTCGCCACACCTGTCTCCTAGACAGCAGAGACAAGTGTTGCCACATGTGGCACCACATCAGCAAAGATGGCAGAGACCTAGGTTTATACCTAGACCAAGAAGCAGGTACCATTCATGGAGATGTCATCACTGTGGAAGAAAGGGGCACATAAGGCCTTATTGCTACAAACTGTATGGTTATCCAAGTGAAATTCCACAAGAACCTGATCAATCCATCACTAAAACAAAGATGGAATGGAAGCAAAAAGATGATGCAACCAATACCAAGGAGTATACAGCTGAAAGCAGTGGGAAAAGTTTGATTGCCCATACATCTCTCAGAGCATCATCAAAAGAAGATTGGTACTTTGATAGTGGCTGTTCCAGACACATGACTGGTGTTGAAAAATATTTAAAGGAAGTAAAATCTTATGCCACAAGTTTTGTGACATTTGGAGATGGAGCAAAGGGGGAAATCAAAGGTATTGGAAGACTTATTGACCATGGTCTACCAAAACTTGAAAATGTTCTCCTTGTAAAAGGACTAACTGCCAATCTAATCAGTATAAGCCAACTATGTGATCAAGGCATGAAAGTCAACTTTACAAAAAATGAATGTCTGGTCAGCAATAATGAAGGAGACATCCTTATGAGGGGTGTTAGATCAAAAGACAACTGCTACTTGTGGATCCCTCTTGAAGAAGGTAATGTATCTACATGTCTCTTAACTAAAAATGAAGAGGTTAAGCTGTGGCATCAAAAATTAGGACACCTTAACCTGAAGAGCATGAAGAGAGTCATATCAGAAGAAGCTGTCAGAGGACTACCAATCTTACAGATACAGGAAGGCAATATCTGTGGTGAATGTCAGATTGGGAAGCAAACCAAAGTGTCGCACCAAAAGTTGCAACACTTGTCCACCTCTAGAGTTCTTGAGTTACTACATATGGATCTGATGGGGCCCATACAAGTTGAGAGTCTTGGAGGTAAGAAATATGTTCTTGTTATTGTTGATGACTTCTCTAGGTATACTTGGGTGAATTTCATTAGGGAAAAATCTGAGACTTTTGAAGAATTCAAAAATCTTTGTGTACAACTTCAAAAAGAGAAAGACTGTGGTATTGTAAGAATCAGAAGTGACCATGGTAAGGAATTTGAAAACTCTAAATTTGCTGATTTTTGTGCTGCTGAAGGAATAATTCATGAATTCTCTTCACCAATTACACCTCAACAAAATGGTGTGGTTGAAAGAAAGAATAGAACCTTACAGGAATCTGCTAGAGTAATGTTGCATGCCAAAAATGTTCCTTACAAGTTCTGGGCTGAAGCCATGAATACAGCATGTTACATTCACAATAGAGTAACATTAAGGAAAGGTACTGCTACAACATTGTATGAACTATGGAAGAATAGGAAGCCTACTGTGAAGTACTTCCATGTGTTTGGGTCAAAATGCTATATTTTGGCAGATAGAGAACCTAGGAGAAAATTAGATCCCAAAAGTGATGAGGGGATATTTTTAGGTTACTCAACCAACAGCAGAGCGTACAGGGTTTTTAACTCCAGAACAAGAACTATGATGGAATCAATTAATGTTGTTGTTGATGACAGTGATACAACAAGTGCAGATCCAGCTGAAGAGACAGATGTCATAACACCTGTCCCAACACCTGATGATGATCAAACTGAACCTGAACCTGATCAACATTCTGAGTCTACTACAGAGGTTTCTAGACCAAACAAGGGACCATCTATTAGAACACAGAAGAATCATCCTCTGGAACTTGTCATTGGAAATCCAAATCAAGGAATTGCAACAAGGAGATCAAAAGAAGCAATTTCCAATTCATGTTTCATATCAAAGATTGAACCAAAGAATGTTAAAGAAGCTTTGACTGATGAATACTGGATCAATGCTATGCAGGAGGAACTAACTCAGTTCAAAAGAAGTGAGGTATGGGATCTAGTACCTAGACCAGATGGTATAAATGTTATTGGTACAAAGTGGGTGTACAAGAACAAAACTGATGAAAATGGTGATATTACTAGAAATAAAGCCAGACTTGTAGCACAAGGATACACCCAGATAGAAGGAGTAGATTTTGATGAGACTTTTGCTCCAGTTGCTCGCTTGGAGTCCATAAGATTACTCTTGGCTGTGGCATGCATTTTAAAATTCAAGCTATATCAAATGGATGTAAAAAGTGCATTCCTAAATGGCTATCTAAATGAAGAGGTATATGTTGAGCAACCAAAAGGGTTTGTAGATCCAAGCTTTCCTAACCACGTTTACAAACTAAAGAAAGCACTTTATGGATTGAAACAAGCCCCTAGAGCATGGTATGAAAGATTGACTGAATTTCTTGTCAGCCATGGATACAAGAAGGGTGGAAATGATAAAACCTTGTTTGTAAGAGAAGAGAAAGGGAAACTAATGATAGCTCAGATATATGTGGATGATATTGTATTTGGTGGAATGTCGCGACAAATGGTGGAACACTTTGTGCATCAAATGCAATCTGAATTTGAAATGAGTCTTGTAGGTGAGCTAACTTATTTTTTAGGTCTTCAGGTCAAACAAATGGAAGACACCATATTTATCTCTCAAGAAAAATATGCAAGAAACATTGTGAAGAAATTTGGTATGGAAGGTGGTAGTCACAAAAGGACACCTGCACCTACACACTTAAAGCTTACCAAAGATGAGAAAGGGGTTGATGTGGATCAAAGTCTCTATAGAAGTATGATTGGGAGCTTACTATATCTTACAGCTAGCAGGCCTGATATCATGTTTGCAGTTGGAGTTTGTGCTAGATACCAATCTGAACCAAAGATGAGTCATCTGACTCAAGTAAAAAGGATCTTCAAATATGTCAATGGCACATGTGGCTATGGAATTCTATACTCTCATGGTAATGATTCTACCTTAATTGGATATTGTGATGCAGATTGGGCTGGAAGTGCTGATGATAGAAAGAGCACCTCTGGTGCATGTTTCTTCTTGGGAAACAATCTAGTATCTTGGTTTAGTAAGAAGCAAAATAGCGTGTCTCTATCAACAGCTGAGGCAGAATATATAGCAGCTGGGAGTAGTTGCTCTCAATTGTTATGGATGAGACAAATGTTGAAAGAGTATAGTGTGGAGCAAGATGTCATGACACTTTACTGTGACAATCTTAGTGCTATAAACATTTCTAAAAATCCTATTCAACATAGTAGGACTAAGCACATTGATATACGTCATCATTTTATAAGAGAGCTTGTAGAAGAAAAAATTGTTACACTTGAGCACATTGCATCTGAAGAACAGTTAGCAGACATTTTCACTAAGGCGTTAGATGCAAGTCAATTTGAAAATTTAAGAGGCAAACTTGGAATTTGCCTTTTTGAAGACAAATAGCAGTTACAGCATGTAATGCGTGTAACTACCTCTCTTCACTTAAAGTTACACGCTAATCAAGGAAGTTTTCATTCAACTTCCCACAACCTCCATCAACCACAATCATTACTTTTCATCTATTCTCTCTCTCACGCTCAAAACCGATCCAACTTCTCCATCAACACTTCTCCAATTTCTGCTCTTTTCAGATACTCTTACTCAACAATCATGTCTGATTCTGTCAAATCTTCACCAAGCAAGACAAATGCTGCTCCATCGACACAAAAAGAAGTAATCAACGCTATTCCTCTTAACTCCATTCCTTTCACAAGTCCAAAGATGCGAAGAAAGTCAGTTGCGAAGAAGGAACGGTCATCACGAGCGAATCCTTCATCTCCCTCCTCTTCAATTAAGAAATCAAAGAAGAAGAGCAAAAAATCGCGAACGGAATCGAGTAAGTCCTATACCATGTCTGAACTGCATGTTGATCCGTTACCGTCTAGTGATGCTCCCACTCCAGTCGTTGATGCTACAAAGGACAATGTTGATACATCTGGTAAGAATCCACCTAATCCAAACTCTGATGTTCCAAATTCTGTCAAAAACCTAGGTATAGAGAAACCTACTGTAACTGATAATTTGGGGAAAAGTACTCCTAACTCCCCTATTGCTGTTAATACTGATGTTGATGCTGCTACTGAGACTAATGTTGATGTCTCTACTGAGTCGCCCACAAAAATTGACACTGAGACACATGTTATGCCAAGTGCTGCAACACATGGCGATACGCCAAATGTGGTGCCAGATGTTACCACATCTTTGGCACAGGAAAATTTGGTTGACTATTCTGAGTCTGATGAGAGTCCCCCACCTAAGGCTACTGATAAAGAAACTGTTCCTGATAAAGCTGTGAATGATAATCCAGAGGTTATACTTGTTAATGAAACTACTGCCAGTGATAAGGCTGTCCTACAAACTCTGAGGCTAGTGTGGCTAGGAGGACTAGAAGTAGGGTTAATAAAGGTGTAGAGACTGCTAGTACACCTGTCCAAACACCCAAACCCTCTAAGGCTGGAAAGGCTACTGGTAAAAAGCCTGTGTATGGACCTCCAAAACCTGTCAGTAAAGTGGTCCCTAGGTCAGAGACCAAGAAAAGAAAAGCTCCTCCAACAAGTGATTCTGATTTTGAACCTGAGACAGATGTTGCTGCATCTGGCAGCACATCTAGAAAGAGTATAGGAAGGAAGAAGGTTCCTCAAACTGTTCCCTATGCTCCTTTAGACAATATATCATTTCATCTGGAGAATGGTTCTGCAAGATGGAAATTTGTATATCACAGGAGGCTGGCTCTAGAAAGGAATTTGAAAGATTATATTCTTGAATGTCCTCCAGTTGTTGAAGCTCTTGAGTATGCAGGTTTGATGAAAACTGTGGTTGGTTTGGACAAGTGCTATGACAGGCTTGTCAAAGAATTTTTGATTAATGTAGCTGCAGATTGTAATGATCCAGCAAGTCCTGAATACAGGCAAGTGTTTGTTTGTGGAAAGTGTGTGAAATTCTCACCTATTGTGATAAACCAATATCTCCAAAGAAGTTCTGATGAAGTGGCTCCTCTAAAAGCCACAGATAATGAAATCTGCAAGGTCCTCACTGGTGGAAAAATTAAAGTGTGGCCAAGCAAGGCAAAGCTGTCTGCAACTTCCCTCTCACCATTCTATGCTGTTTTAAATAGGATTGCTGCCCATAATTGGGTACCAACTACTCACTCAGGTGATATTGCAAGAGGATTGGGCAAGTTCATTTATGCTGTGGGCACCAAGGCCGATTTTGACTATGGAGCTTATGTCTTTCAAGAAACTTTGAGTCATGCTTTAACATATGCTGTTGAGAAACCAGTTGCTTTTCCCACTCTGCTATGCAATATTATACTTGAACAACACCCAGATATTTTGAGAAGTTCTGATGTTCCTTGTAAAAGGAAAGGGGTGTTGGTGATTGAGCAGAGGCTGCTGGATGGGACAAATGCTGCAGCAGGTGTTGGCACATCTGTCCAGGCTGGTGTCTTCTCTAGGAAGCAGATGATTGCAGACTTGACTGAGACCAGCAGAGCTCTTGAGGCCAGGAAGCTGAAAATAGATCGTGTGATTGATGCACTCAAGGCTGAGGAAGCTGCTGATATGGCTGAGGGTGAGCTAGATGGACAAGAAGGAAAAGAGGCTAGTGAGTCTGAGGATGGTTCTGAGGATGTGATGGAGGACTCTGATGAAAGTTCTTCAATATAATTTCTGATGTTTTCCTTATATTTGTTTCTGATGTACTTTTGTTGTTCCTTTTTGGGCAAGGCCCTGAATTTCTAGCACCTGTGTGTGCTCTATGGTCTGTAATAACTGCACACTGATATTCTCTATGCTCTGGTACACTATGATTTCCTATTCATGATGTTTGTCTAAATTGTGGCTAAAAAGGGGGAGTAGTGTGTGTGTGACAAGTGTGTGGGCAGATGTTCTCACATCTGGAGACTGTTGACTGTTTTTGCATGAATTGTTCGTATGCTCGTATTGAGGGGGAGTATGAGTAATATGCATGTACCGAGGGGGAGTAGTGAATATTCTTTCTCTATCTGGTGTGTGTATGCATGAATTCAGGGGGAGTGTGAGTGATATTATCTCTTGATCGCCTGAAAGTATTTGATGACAAATGTTGTGCCAAGTGTTATGGCACCTGACTATTGAGTCCACTATCTATTATGACTGAGAATTTATTTTTCTCAGATGCCCTTGGGAATTTATTTTTCCTGTTGTTCTTATAATGAAGAAATGCGTTTTATACTATTAGGAGTTTATTTCTCCTACATCTAAAACATCTACTATTGGGAGTTTATTTCTTCCTTGTGTTGTTCCATGAGGCTAGTTGTGTTTTTATTCCGCTGTTGCATTGCCTCTGATGCTACTTGACTATCTTGGAAGTAGTCTTACTATGTGTTACCTTCTTTCCTAGTTGTGTGATCATGTTGACTCGAAGGAAAGGTAATACTGTATCTCTCTATATACTGGTCTAATATTGTTTTAGCCAAAATTTGCCAAAGGGGGAGATTGTTGGGTTTTTGTATATTGGCTACATTTTGCAAAAACATATTTTAGCCAAGTGCTGAGACAAGTGTGCTGACCCCAAGTGTTGTGACAAATGTTGTGACACTTTGGAACAACACCTGACTCTGTTCTGCGCGCGCCAGCTGGATGTTATTATTTTCTACTCAATCTTTTGAAGATCTGTTTGAAGAATTGTTTCAAGGTTTCTTACAGAAGAAGGCGCACGTGTTTAATGTGTTTCATGAGGCAGCTAAACCCTAGTTTTATTTTCCAAAAGAATTATATTTTTGGAAAATATATTTTTGCGGTTTCAAAAATATAACTATTGTTTTCAAAAATATATCACTGCTGCCGCAATTCTAGAAGCCCTAATTTTGTCTTGAAGCCCAAGTCATTCTACTACTATAAATACGAAGGCAAGCATATGGTTTCAAGCATCTAAAATCGTGTTCTTACAAAGCGTGTGTTTTAGGGATTTTAGAGTGTTAATTGTGAGCCTTTCTTGTGTCTCATTGATACAAGCTTAGGACCTGAGTGTTATTGAGTTGTAAGTGTGAACTTCTCCTAAGCTTTGAAGTACGGAGATTGTTCTATTGTGTTGTGTGGTTTACTCGCAAGCTTTTAAGCAAGAGTGAATCCTAGTTTCTTAGGAGTGTGTCTCCACCTGTTGTGTTTGTGAAATTGAATAACAGCGCTGTCTGTGTTGCTAAGGTGGGAATTGGGACGGGGTCTCATATCTAGGAGTTCCTAGGTAGAAGGGTCATTGGGTAGTGATTAAGTGAGAAGTTGTAAACGGGTGAGTTTAGCTTCGAAGTAATACTGCTGATAGTGGACTTCATTCCTGGATTGGTATCCCCCAGAGTAGGCTTTAGGCTGAACTGGGTTAACAACTCTTGTGTGTTATTTACTTTACTGTTTGTATTGTTTTATGTTATTTGCTCTGTTTATAGACAAGTGTTGGCGCACCAGTAACAACATCTGTCTACAACAGACAAGTGTTGCTACACCTTGAGCAACACCTGTCCACTGTGTGCCAGGAATTTCAGTAATTCATCTGTCGGTGCTACCGAAAGGCCGTTTAAGTTTGAGGGCAATCATTTCAAACGTTGGCAACAAAAAATGTTTTTCTTCCTAACTCTTAAAAAGTGTGCCTACGTTTTGAAACAACCCATTCCTGTGGTTCCTGCTGAAGCTTCGGCTTCTGCTTCTGGAACTAATGAACAGACCGTGAGTAGGTATTTGAAATACCAGATGGTTGATGAAAGGTCAGTGGAAGTGCAGTCACATGAACTGCAGAAGATTGCTCATGAAATAAATTTCATGAAAATAAATTTCCCTTTAAATCAAGAAATAGTGGGGGCACTGAACAGGATAATATTCCTGAGTCGAGTCACGTACCAGTGATACCAAATGCGGATAGCAATGACGAAGTAGAAAATGAACTTCGTAGAAGCAAACGTGTAAGAGTTGCTAAAGACTATGGTCCAGACTATGCGACCTTTACATTGAATGAAGATCCGGCAAATCTTCAAGAAGCCTTGTCATCGATGGATGCAGATCTTTGGCAAGAAGCTATTAATGATGAGATGGATTCTTTAGAATCTAACAAAACATGGCACTTAGTAGACTTACCTCCCGGTTGCAAACCAATTGGTTGCAAATGGATTTTGAAAAAGAAACTAAAACCCGACGGCACGGTTGAAAAATACAAGGCTCGCCTTGTAGCCAAAGGTTTTAGACAAAGAGAAAATATAGATTTCTTCGACACATTTTCACCTGTCCCTAGAATAACGTCCATTCGAGTACTTATTTCAATAGCAGCTATTTATAACTTAATTGTACACCAAATGGACGTTAAAACTGCTTTTTTAAATGGTGACTTAGAAGAAGAAATCTATATGGAACAACCCGAAGGGTTTGTTATACATGGACAAGAAACTAAGGTCTTTCTTCAAAAAAAAAGAAACTAAGGTCTGCAAGTTAGATAAATCTCTGTATGGTCTTAAACAAGCTCCTAAACAATGGCATGAAAAGTTTGATAACTTAATGATATTGAATGGGTTCAGACTCAATGAGAGTGACAAATGCATTTACTATAAATGTGATGGCAACATTTGCACTATAATATGTCTCTATGTAGATGACATGTTGATATTTGGCTCAAACCTTTCTGCCATAAATAATGTGAAATCAATGTTGAGTAACAACTTTGATATGAAAGACCTCGGAGAAGCTAGTGTGATTCTTGGAATAAAAATCACTAGGTCTGAGAAGGGGATATCCCTAGATCAATCACATTATGTGGAAAAGATCCTAAAGAAATACGGTTACTTTAACTGTAAACCTGCCTGCACACCTTATGATCCCAGTGTAAAACTGTATAAGAACACTGGTGATAGCGTAAGACAAACAGAATACGCGAGCATCATTGGTAGTCTTAGGTATGCCACTGATTGTACTAGACCCGACATCGCCTATGTCGTGGGACTCTTGTGTAGGTTTACCAGCAGACCCAGTGATGAGCATTGGCACGCTATTGAGAGAGTCATGAGATACCTGAAAAGGACCATGAATCTCGGATTACACTATCAGAGATTTCCAGCTGTACTTGAAGGGTACAGTGATGCTGATTGGAACACCTTGTCAGATGATTCCAAAGCTACTAGTGGCTTTATATTTAGTATAGCCGGTGGAGCTGTATCATGGAAGTCTAAGAAACAGACCATTTTGGCACAGTCCACTATGGAATCTGAAATGATAGCACTAGCAACTGCTAGTGAAGAAGCAAGCTGGTTGAGATGCTTGTTATCTGAGATTCCCTTATGGGAAAAACCTATGCCTGCTGTCTTGATCCATTGTGATAGTACTGCAGCTATCGCTAAAATTGAGAATCGTTTTTATAACGGTAAAAGACGTCAAATTAGAAGAAAGCACAGCACAGTGAGAGAGCTCATCACTACAGGTGCTGTGAGAGTGGATCATGTACGCACTAATGATAACCTAGCAGATCCTTTGACGAAAGGACTGGCTAGAGAGAAAGTCCAAAATACATCTGTCAAGATGGGACTAATGCCTATGAAGTGAATTACTCATGATGGTAACCCAACCTAAAAGACTGGAGATCCCAAGAATTAGGTTCCAATGGGTAAACAACAAGTTGTGAGTAATATGAGATGAACATGCAAATTAAGAAGCATGAATCCTGAAATGAGAAAGGTTGAGTTAGCAAAACTCTTAATGAAATCTATACTCTATAGGAGTGGAGTACATCAGGAGTACTCTTGATAGAATCACCTATATGAATGTGGAACTGAGGCCGGTTCCTCTGGAGTTTCGGGGCGAATTCCTAGAGCATTCATGAAACTGGGATAGACGTGCAGGGCCATTAATGCACGGGCCTTAGAAAACACCTTAAGAAAGGTTGTGTGCTGGTTTGAGGAAAATCTGAGATAGAGTTCCAAGACTAAACGTCACTCTTGCTTAATCAGGCTCTTACTGGCTACGTGAAGGTTCCAAGACTTAGCTCACCTTCGCTTATGCACAATCTTACTGAAACGTTTAACGTTATGACTGAAACAACTTTTTTAAATTCAAGTGGGGGATTGTTGGAACATGATGAAGAATTAGAGGAAACTTGGTATTGAAGTAAACACATTTGTTAGAACCATGTGTAGTGTGAATTGAAAAAAGGCTCTTTGAGTCCCACATTGGAAAAATCACACTACTTGGTAGTGTTTATATATCACAAGTTGGCAACCAAGGGTGTGCCCTTGGGGTACCCACTTTTGTAAGAAAGGGAGACCACACACAATGTCGAATATCACACGCGCGCGCCGCCGTCGCCGTCCGACCGGCCGGCTCGGGACGGGCCGGGCTTGGGTGATATATTAATTTTTTAATACTAAGAAAAAGAAATTTTTGAATTTAAATTTCTTTTAGTGTGTCCCTTAATTCGCACATGTTAAATGTGCTTAGACCAAGTCTTGAACGGATTTCTTTTCTGTTAAACGGTCAAAATACGTGTCCTTTAAATCCCTGATTTTTTGCCACGTTTTTGCCTTTGACTGAGCAACTTCAGCTCCTGAAAACTCTCTGATTCCAGCTCCCTACTTGCCTATAAATACCACTTCATTTCTTCAGTTTTTACTAACTTCTTTTTCTCTGCATTCTGAGAAAACTGCTTCTTTCCTTCTCCCTTTTCTTTCTTCGAAATTATTTTGTTGTTTCAAAATTTGAACGGTTGTAAACCGTAGAATTGATATTCGTATATCAATTAGAGTGGTTCGAAAATTCGTACCATATTTGGTGTTATTCTGGCCGATACTACAGTGCAGTAGTTCATCGGTATTTATTTGATAAACGGTTGTTTTATCCTAGGGACTTCGCGGTTGATATACTACAGTCCACTTCTTCGAGTAGTTCCGCGAAACGTCTTAAAGAAAACGACCTAGTACGCGACTCAGCCAATAATTTGTTTCTTTGCCAATTTTGAAAATTCGTTTTCCTGTTTTTATAAACTCAGTAAAACCGTTTTCCAACAATTTTAAGACGTTTCGAAAATATCATGGCAAACGAAGAGATTATTGGTAATTCATCTGTCGGTGCTACCGAAAGGCCGTTTAAGTTTGAGGGCAATCATTTCAAACGTTGGCAACAAAAAATGTTTTTCTTCCTAACTCTTAAAAAGTGTGCCTACGTTTTGAAACAACCCATTCCTGTGGTTCCTGCTGAAGCTTCGGCTTCTGCTTCTGGAACTAATGAACAGACCGTGAGTAGGTATTTGAAATACCAGATGGTTGATGAAAGGTCAGTGGAAGTGCAGTCACATGAACTGCAGAAGATTGCTCATGAAATAATAACCGAAGGTATGCCTTTACATGAGCAGTTTCAAATTTCTGTCATTATTGATAAGCTGCCCCCCAGTTGGAAAGACTTTAAGAATCAGCTCCGTTATAAGACAAAGGAGTTTTCCATTGAGGGTCTAATTACCCGTCTTCGTATAGAAGAAGAATCTCGGAAACAAGATATGAAAGAGGAAGAAAAGATATTGGTTGTTTCTAACACCAATAAAAAGAAATTCGGTGCAGCTCTGAAGCCTACGGGCAAACCTTTGAAAAATCAGAATCAGAGCCGCATTCAAAACCGAGTTAAGAATGGTAACCCGGTTAGGGGCCATATTGCTAAGCAACAACAGCAACCACCACCTCCTAGAAATGACGCTGTTGAGCCTTTTTATTGCTTCAATTGCTGGAAAACAGGTCATATATCAAAGAAGTGCAGAAATCCAAAGAGGCCTAAACCGGCTAATCTTGCACATATTAATGTGAATGTGGCTGATGAGCCATATGCTGCTATGATCACCGAAATTAATATGGTCGGTGGTACTGATGGATGGTGGATAGATACTGGCGCTACCCGCCATGTCTGTTATGATCGTGCTATGTTTAAAACATACACGAATGCTGAAAATAAGAAGGTGCAGATGGGTAATGCTCATACATCCGATGTTGCTGGTGTTGGAGATGTTGTTCCGAAGTTCACCTCTGGAAAGACTCTTATCTTGAAAGAAGTCCTTCATGTTCCTGAGATGAAGAAGAATCTTGTTTCTGGTTTCCTCTTAAATAAGGCTGGGTTTAATCAAACTATTGGGGCTGATATGTACACCATCACTAAGAATGGTATTTTTATTGGGAAAGGGTACGCCTCTGATGGCATGTTTAAACTCAATGTTGATTTTAATGTTATGAATAAAATTTCTCCTTCTGTTTACTCTTTGTGTGATTTTAATATTTGGCATTCTAGACTTTGTCATGTTAATAAACGATCTATTTTGAATATTAGTAACTTAGGATTAATTCCTAAACTTAGTTTTAATGACATAGAAAAATGTGAATTTTGTAGTCAAGCTAAAATAACAAAGAGCAAACATAAATCAGTAATACGAGAATCTGAACCAATGGACCTTATACATTCTGATATATGTGAACTAGATGGAACCATGACTAGGAATAACAAACGTTATTTTATCACTTTTATTGATGATTGTTCAGATTATACTTTTGTTTATTTAATGAAAAATAAAAGTGATGCTTTTGATATGTTCAAAATTTTTGTGAAAGAAATAGAAAATCAATTTAATACGAAAATCAAAAGACTTCGTAGTGATAGGGGAACCGAATATAATTCTAGTTTATTTAATGATTTTTATAAACAACACGGAATTATACATGAAACGACTGCACCATATTCCCCTGAAATGAATGGTAAAGCAGAAAGAAAGAATAGAACTCTTACTGAATTAGTTGTTGCTATTATGTTAAATTCTGGTGCCGCTAAACATTGGTGGGGGGAAATAATTTTGACTGTCTGCTTTGTTTTGAATAGAATTCCCAAATCTAAAAGAAGCGAATCCGCTTATGAAATCTTAAAGAAAAGACGACCAAACTTGTCTTATTTAAGAACTTGGGGATGTCTAGCCTATGTCCGTAAACCGGACCCGAAGCGAGTTAAACTCGCTAGTAGAGCCTATGAATGTGTATTCATTGGTTACGCAGCAAACAGTAAAGCATATAGGTTCTTCGACCTAAATGAAAAAGTGATCATAGAATCTAATGATGCAGATTTCTATGAAAATAAATTTCCCTTTAAATCAAGAAATAGTGGGGGCACTGAACAGGATAATATTCCTGAGTCGAGTCACGTACCAGTGATACCAAATGCGGATAGCAATGACGAAGTAGAAAATGAACTTCGTAGAAGCAAACGTGTAAGAGTTGCTAAAGACTATGGTCCAGACTATGCGACCTTTACATTGAATGAAGATCCGGCAAATCTTCAAGAAGCCTTGTCATCGATGGATGCAGATCTTTGGCAAGAAGCTATTAATGATGAGATGGATTCTTTAGAATCTAACAAAACATGGCACTTAGTAGACTTACCTCCCGGTTGCAAACCAATTGGTTGCAAATGGATTTTGAAAAAGAAACTAAAACCCGACGGCACGGTTGAAAAATACAAGGCTCGCCTTGTAGCCAAAGGTTTTAGACAAAGAGAAAATATAGATTTCTTCGACACATTTTCACCTGTCCCTAGAATAACGTCCATTCGAGTACTTATTTCAATAGCAGCTATTTATAACTTAATTGTACACCAAATGGACGTTAAAACTGCTTTTTTAAATGGTGACTTAGAAGAAGAAATCTATATGGAACAACCCGAAGGGTTTGTTATACATGGACAAGAAACTAAGGTCTTTCTTCAAAAAAAAAGAAACTAAGGTCTGCAAGTTAGATAAATCTCTGTATGGTCTTAAACAAGCTCCTAAACAATGGCATGAAAAGTTTGATAACTTAATGATATTGAATGGGTTCAGACTCAATGAGAGTGACAAATGCATTTACTATAAATGTGATGGCAACATTTGCACTATAATATGTCTCTATGTAGATGACATGTTGATATTTGGCTCAAACCTTTCTGCCATAAATAATGTGAAATCAATGTTGAGTAACAACTTTGATATGTGTTGGATATTTGTGTGTTGGCCTCATTTTGCTAAAACAAATATACAAGCAAGATGTTGGACCAAATGTTTCAACATGTTAGGTACAAAAGATGTTGGACCAAATGTTGTAACATGTTTGGGTACGACAGTCAGATTGCCCAAATCTCGCGCATTTATTACACGTATCTGCTATATATGGAAATCCACTCTACAAACGTGTATATCAAGATTTGATCTGATCAAGACGTTATTAGTGCAGATATGTTCTTATCAAGACTTAATAGAATGATTCAACACATTGTTTATTTCCTAAAGAGGATAAACTATTTTAGGAAAGTTTTTATTAAGGTCTGATTTGCTTAGCTGGACGTGACTCAAAGACCAGCTGTGTTCTGAAGCTTATCTTGGAATATCAGGAGCGTGCTAGCTCTGTCTATATAAAGAAGACTCAAGACCAAGATTTTAATTAACCGAAACCATTGTTTCATCAAAGATGTAGTCTTTAGGGTTTCGTGTCTTTAAGCCACTCTCTAGGAGAGTTGGTGTAAGTGAATCACTCGGGTTGTGAGATGGTCACTATGTCCTCACTCAGAAACCTTTAGGTAATGAGTTGAGTATTGTAATATCTCTGAAGCTTTTAAGCAAGGAGATAATGTTTGTATTTTTAATTGTGATTCTTACTTGTGGATTCTATAACACGAGTTAAGAACTGAGTTTGTTATTGTAAGGTTACTCCTAAGCTTTGAAGTACGGAGTTAACTATGTGTGATTTACTCCAAGCTTTTAAGCAAGAGTAAAATATGTCACGGTGATTGTCGCCACATTTTATTCAACATTATATGAACAACACAGGTTGTGTTGGCTGTGTGGAAGTGAGATGGGATCTCATGTCTAGGAGTTCCTAGGCAGAAGTTACATGAGTAGTGTCGAGGTCATAAGGCGTAAACCTAGGATTTGCTGGAGGTCTTAGTGTAAGACGTAAACCGAGGGTTTGCTGGAGGTCTTAGTGACTAGAGCTATTAGTGGATTTCCTTCCTGGATTGGTATCCCCCAGAGTAGGCAGGTTGGCTGAACTGGGTTAACAATTTCATGTGCAGTTTATTTACTTGTTGATTTTATTATGTTTCGTAAGATGTTCCAACATTAAGTATGACATTCTCTTTAAATTGAATGTTGGAACATCTGATAAAACATTATTTCTCAGTATCCGTTTTAATGTTATATGCCTTGCCGTGTTATTTCTGTCAGACCAGATGTCTCGACATTCTATACAACATCTGGTTCTGCTATACCAGAATTTCAATTGGTATCAGAGCAGGCATCCTGTTCTGTTTTCTGGATGAGATCTTAGGGAAGATACTTTCTGGTTATGGGCAAGTAAGGAATACTGAAAATTTGTTTGAACTTGGAGAAGTTCACATTGATTGAATGGTCCCTAGAAGTGGAGGATGGACTATTCATGATAGGGTGTGTATTAGACCTATCTTTTGTTGTTCAGGCGTGTAGATCTTGCGATGAGTTGTTGTATGGTTTGATTTATTTTCAAACATGTGTTATTGTAGTGTGCCTGAAGTTTGTTGAGGAGTTTTGTGGTTTGAATTCCGCTGCATATATATCTGATGGAAAACTCCTGGTGGTTTTGTTTGTTGAGGATGCACCACTCTGTTCTATGATGTAAGCCCTGGTGTGGTGATGCTCGAGGAGAGTTTGTTTAATTAACTTGTTAGAGATGACAAAGATACTTGGGGGTGATCTTAAGTCCACTCATAAAGGCACTCATGTATGAGTTTGTTGAAAAGGGATCTGAAGAAAGTTATGAGCAATTTATTTTTGCTTCCAACTCTAAAAAGCTAACCTCCATTGGCTTTGATAAAGGATTTCTTGGTGTGTTCCGTTAAAAAGGAACTGATGTCTTACCAGATGTTGGAACATCTGACGGAACATCTGACGAGCAGATTCTGCAGAATCTTGTTGGATGACAGTAGGGCATGGCAGATGCTTGGGTGCTAAACAAGTGTGTGTGTTGGTTACATATGTTTGGAACCTTTTCCTGACCTGGAAGAGGAGGCATCTGTGTCTGAGATGGTTTCTACGCTAGAAACATGTCTTAGATAAGTTTGTTGGGACACGATCAACATATGGTTGACCTCTTGGGTTAGTTCATGTCTGATCCAAGTAAGTGGTAGTTGAAGTTGTGTGCAGTGTTGATGTGTTATATGATGTTTTAACCATGCATGTTATATTCTTGTGATAATATATAGTTGTATGAATGCATGATTAAACAAGGAGGATTTATTTTTTTGGGACCAAAGGATTATGGTTCTCTGGTATTGACGAAGTTTTTACTTCCCTTCAATATGTGTGTTTGTGTTGAAGTGAAAGGAAGTATATGTTGCATCCCTCTCTCCATTGTCTGGTGCACACTAATCAAGGGAAATCCATCTGATGTATTTAATGCTTCCACTAAGGTCACAAGTGAGTTTGTTGATGAGTCTCTCAAAGGATCTGTCTCTGAAAATGATGTTGTGTCGAATGTTGGTACATCTTTGGCACCTAAGACTGATGTTGTGCTAAGTACTGTCACATCTGTGGTACCTAATATTATGTTGGATCAAAGTGTTCCAGATACCTGTTAGAGGGAATCTCCTCTATAGGTTCAGAAGAATGGCATCAAACATCTCAAAGTAAGACAAAAGGTTGGAACACTAGAAGAAGTTTTTGAGATGTAAAATATGCACGTCCCTACATGTGAGGATGATTTGATATTGAAGGTTGATCAACTACTGATGGTTGATTCTCCTGTGTCCCCTTGCAAGAGTTATGGACTACTATGGTATCTTCAAACCATAGTTCAGGATGAAACCGATGGGATTGAGATTGATGTCAGAATTAATGTTGAAACATCTTCTCCAACATCTGCTCCTTCAGCCAAGGAAGTTGGTTCTACTCAGGGTGGAGTACAAGGTCAAGCAACTGACCTAATATGGAATGACTTTTTTGTAAGAATAACTGTCATGAGTGGATGTTATCTGTTGGTGCCATATATGTGCAGAAGAATGATGTCAGATCTAATGTCCTACCTTGTGTGAGAAGGTAATCCTATCTGACAAATGATAAATACTTTAATGGGAGCTAAGTATCTGTATATCCTTTGTTGAAGTTATGCATAAAACTGATATATTTGTCTGAAGAGCTGTGCAATTATGTAGTCTGAACTTTATTGTTCGGAGAGTATATTTCTCTTCATGGTATTCAGGTGTTTTGAAAAGCCTGGATGATCTGCATTGATGGTACTCTATTGGGAGCTTCTTGAAGGATGTCTATGCACAATGAGTCCTTTTGAATGATGATTTATGAACCAATGTAATTGGGTTCCAAAATCAGAAGCTGATGTCCCAAATAATGTTGTAACATCATATTTACTGATGGCTGTTCTGTGGAAGGTGCTTGAGACTTTGCATGGGAGTGCTCAAGCTGTGTGGTCAGAAGACGTGTTTCTGACTATGTGAATCAGAATGTGGAGGTTCTGATCTTGTTTTAATAGTATGCTCTAGCAATGCATGACTATTTATTCCACTAGTATCAACAACTACTAGTGAATGTAAGGCCAGAAGAATATTGTCAAATACTGAGGTTTGATAATTGTCTTTGGCTTTCTTCTGTTGCAAGTCACTCTAGAAAAAAGGTTGATAATCAGGATCTTAGTCAAGCTTTTAAGCAAACTAAGATGTTTTGGAGTTTGTGAGTGACTTTACACCTTGTATGCATGACATCCTGCCTATTCAAAAGGTCATGATACATAGTGTGGTTCTGCTGGGACATTGTTCAGAAGTGTCCTTGTTAAGTGAAGAGGTCAGAATGCTTGGATGTATTCTCAAGAAGTGAGAGTATCTGACTCAGAATCGACTCTACTGAGGGAGTTGGTGTTGCCCTTCAACATGAAAGCATGAAGTCTTTCACATGTTTTCATTAAGTGCTCGAGTTTTCGTCTTCAGCTGGAGCCCTGATTATCTATGACAAGTAGAGTCTTGTGTTTATCTGTGGATTGCATTGATACATATATATTGTCTAGAGTGTTGTACAAGCTTGTGGAGATCTTATGTCTCATATGAGAATATGATGTCAGACAACATGTTGTGACATTATGAAATTAAGGCATGGTTGATTCTAGTCATGTAAAGCTGAATAATTATATCAGTTATCCACATATCTCTCGAGTGGTTAAATGGTTGAGTCTGGGAGAATTTATTTTTCTCTACAGATTGTTTTTTTTTGGAAGGACTGTCCAAGAGTCTTCATTATTGAGAGATGTCACAAATGGGATATTCAGATGTCTTGGTATGTGTCACTAAGTGAAAGGAGAACACTTCGAATCAAGTGGAAGACAGTATGTTTGAAGATGTGTTGATCATTGCAAGTAAAAGAAGACAATGTCTGACTGAATGTTAGAACATTATTCGAGACATGTTTCCTGTTAGATCAACAAGGAAGTGAAATGGACAGTGTGATCAACCACGTGTCAGAAGGGAATGCATAAAAAGTCTGTGAATACTTTGAATCCATCTGAGTCTACTTCTATTTTGCTTGGTCAACAAAATGTGCGTCATCTAGGAAACCTATTTCTAAATCCATTATCCAGGTTAATCTTATCTCTCAAAAGATCCTAGAAAAGTCTATCTATGTTTGTTGATGATGTTAATAAACCTACCAAACCCGTTTTGATAACCTCATTAATTCAGTTGTCACCTCTAATATTGAATCAAATGTTGTTACCTCTGTTAAAGGTTTTTGTCAGTTTAAATGTTGTGGGTAGTGTTGAAACATCTGTGAGATCTGCCTGTGAAATTGTAATTCTATATAAACCAAGATCTCTTAAAACCATAGGTCAGTCTAGTATGAATGTTGTGGTTGTTGATGACATTTTTTTTGAAATTTTTCCATGTGTCATCTTTCAAAGCTGTTGATTCTGTCACTTTATTATCCCCACTAAAGTTGTGGTTGTGTCCCCCAAAGAAACCTCACCTGAGTCTGATGTCACATCAGATGTTGAAACATCTTGGACCAACCTGTTTGTGTTGTTGAAACTTGTTCTAC
This sequence comes from Trifolium pratense, assembly GCF_020283565.1. NCBI lineage: Eukaryota > Viridiplantae > Streptophyta > Magnoliopsida > Fabales > Fabaceae > Trifolium > Trifolium pratense. The sequence goes on along the minus strand of NC_060059.1, from coordinate 45,046,885 downwards.
AATTCCCAAGCTGATGCTAATATGGTTCTGAGAGTCACAAACCTGATTGTGATTTGAAGTATTGAAGATTAGAATGTGGTGGAAGAAACTGATCTTGATGATCTTCCACGTGACCAAGCTATTGCTCAAAGTATGATTAAAAGAGAACTGGTCATGCTATGACTGTTTGTGTGGATGTGCATTCTGCTGAGAAGTACTATACGTGTTCAGATGTGTTGTGATCAGATGAGATAATGCTCAGATATATGATACTTAAATGTGATTATGTGACAGTTTCAGATCTGCTTCTGAAACCTCTAGCTTTATGTTCTCATGAGATATGTTATGCTATGATGTCACCCATGTTGTCTACACATCCTGATCTGATTTTTGATAATTTATTTTTCTCTGATGTGTGAGAATTTATTTTCCTCTGTATATGAGAGTTTATTTCTCCCTTTGTGCTTTAAAGGAGAAAGAAGCTATGAGAAGTATTGCTAGTTCCTGACATTATTATCTCTGCTGGGGTGGATGTTGCTGATTCCACAAACATAATTGTAGATGTTCTTGTTGCTGGTGTATCTCAGACAAAAGATGTTATTGGTTCCGTTGTTGATAAACCAAAACAAACTGTTCCTAAAAAGGATGTTGTGCCAGACGTTGACACATCTGTGGACCAACCTAAGGCTGATGTTACTATTGTCCCGAAACCTGTTCAAGAAACTATTGTGGTGAAAGATGTTGGGACATCTGTTGACCCATCTGACTCATCTAATGAAGAAACAGGGTCTGATGAAGAGAATTCTACTGAGGTTGAAGAAGGGTCTCTCAGTCTAAAGAAAGTCATCAAATTGTGCCACTTAATGAAGAAGTGGTTGATTCTGAAAAGAATATGTATGAGGTTAATGTGTCTGCTAGTAAGAAGAAACAAAGTCTGAAAAGAAAGGAAGCATCTTCAAGTGACTCTAAGTATGATGTTGAGGAGGATGTACCAGACATCACACCCTCTGCCTCAAAGAAAAAGTCTGGAGGGAAAAAGATCCCTCATAATGTGTCTGTTGCTCCCTGTGACAATATTTCCTTTCATCGTGCTTCCTTTGCACAAAGATGGGATCATGTTTACAGGAGGAGTTTTTGTTAGATGGATGCTCCATGCCCTGATTGGAAGACCACGTGCTTTGATACCATGCTGGAAGAACCTGTGCTAGAAGTTGTGCTACCATATGTTGCAACATCTTTGCTAACGTGTGAAGTATTTTGTGATTGCTCCTATTCGCTCTAATACCACGCTAGATAAACATGTTGAAACATCTTTGCTAACATGTGCTATGTGTTGTGCTATCATGTGTTGAAACATCTTTGTTGTCTATGTTCTGATACCATACCGGAGGAACCTGTGCTATCTGATGTGCTACTAAATGGTGAAACATCTTGGTCATCATGTTGAAAATTTTGTGCTGATGAAGTGTGATCTATTTTAGGCTATTTGATGATGACTCCACTGCTGATTTATATCTGATGAGGTATGTATCCCATGGTGTTGTCTTCGTTTGTAGTAGCTCTGTGCACTATGTTCCTGGATATCTCTACTATTGTACTCTTTGATTAATGCATGAAGACCCTATTTTGTCTAAACTTCTGATTAAAAAGGGAAGTAGTTTAGTAGTTGGAAGGCATGATATGTTTTGCTGCTAATGTCTGTTGTGTTACCTGATGTTGAAACATATGCATGCTCTTATAGTGGTTGGATGTGTTCTACTATAAGATGTGGTGTCTGATGCTTAGACATCTGCTAATCTTGAGTGGTGTAGTATTGAATATGTGCTGTTGTATGCTTATGTGCTGATATGGATGATAAAATTGAGGGGGAGTAAGAATTGTTTTCTGATGATCATTCTGATAAGCATGTGCCAAAGTATTTGGAGGGAGTAAAATTAATTTTTGCTCTCGTTCTGATTTTGAGGGGAAGTAGCATAATGCAGTAAGTAGTTACTATTCTGTTGTGCAAAGCTCTATTTGTTTGCTCTGGATGATGTCATGCCATATGTTGGAACATCCTGGTTGCATGAGAACTTATTTTTCTCAGCTTTGTGGGAATCTACTCTTCCCAACTACTATTTTGTGGTTTGCTTAAGGAGTTGTGATCTGTGATGTGTTTTGTGTGCGGTAGCAGTATGTGATGTATGGTATCTGATGATTATATGATGTGGAGCATAATGTTGAGGACATTTGCCTTTTCTGTTGGCACGTGATGTAATGCTTCTGCTATTTCAAGACTATGGATTGCTAGATACTAATATATGGATCTGTTATGCTCTGATATTCTGCACTATGGATTTTTTGTGATGATTGCTCTTAATGCACGAAGTTTTTGTTTGGCATATTTTGTGGCTAAAAAGGGGGAGTAGTTGTTTGTGTTTGTCTGCTACTTTACAATGTTGTATCTGATGTTGTTTACAATGTTGTATCTGATGTTGTGACATGCTAGTCTAGCCTGTCTATGAAGAAGTAGTAGTGTGTATTGTGACATGCATGAATTCAGGGGGAGTAAGAACCATTTTTTTCTGATGGCCTGATGAGATGCATGAGCTGATGTATTCAGGGGGAGCAAAAGTAAAGTTTCTCTGATCTGATATTAAGGGGGAGAGTAATGCAATATCAGTTTCTCTGAGCTGATGCATGAGCTGTTGAAACATCTTGATGCTGATGTGGAATTTATTTTTTCCAAGTGTGCTTGTGAGAGTTTATTTCTCTCTACTGAAGGATGAAGCTAAGTTGGTTATGATTCCGCTGCTGTGTATGCCTCTGATGGTTTATGGTAAAGTTTATTTCTTTACCCTGTGCGTTATTTTCATTTGAGGAATTCTTTTGGAAGTAACATAGAAGATGTTCTACCTTCCTTCATATTTGTGTGCTCACGTTGACTTGAAGGATTGTATGGTTTTTAAATCTCTCTATGCTAATTAATGGGCTGAAGTTGTTTTAGCCAAAAATTGCCAAAGGGGGAGATTGTTGGATATTTGTGTGTTGGCCTCATTTTGCTAAAACAAATATACAAGCAAGATGTTGGACCAAATGTTTCAACATGTTAGGTACAAAAGATGTTGGACCAAATGTTGTAACATGTTTGGGTACGACAGTCAGATTGCCCAAATCTCGCGCATTTATTACACGTATCTGCTATATATGGAAATCCACTCTACAAACGTGTATATCAAGATTTGATCTGATCAAGACGTTATTAGTGCAGATATGTTCTTATCAAGACTTAATAGAATGATTCAACACATTGTTTATTTCCTAAAGAGGATAAACTATTTTAGGAAAGTTTTTATTAAGGTCTGATTTGCTTAGCTGGACGTGACTCAAAGACCAGCTGTGTTCTGAAGCTTATCTTGGAATATCAGGAGCGTGCTAGCTCTGTCTATATAAAGAAGACTCAAGACCAAGATTTTAATTAACCGAAACCATTGTTTCATCAAAGATGTAGTCTTTAGGGTTTCGTGTCTTTAAGCCACTCTCTAGGAGAGTTGGTGTAAGTGAATCACTCGGGTTGTGAGATGGTCACTATGTCCTCACTCAGAAACCTTTAGGTAATGAGTTGAGTATTGTAATATCTCTGAAGCTTTTAAGCAAGGAGATAATGTTTGTATTTTTAATTGTGATTCTTACTTGTGGATTCTATAACACGAGTTAAGAACTGAGTTTGTTATTGTAAGGTTACTCCTAAGCTTTGAAGTACGGAGTTAACTATGTGTGATTTACTCCAAGCTTTTAAGCAAGAGTAAAATATGTCACGGTGATTGTCGCCACATTTTATTCAACATTATATGAACAACACAGGTTGTGTTGGCTGTGTGGAAGTGAGATGGGATCTCATGTCTAGGAGTTCCTAGGCAGAAGTTACATGAGTAGTGTCGAGGTCATAAGGCGTAAACCTAGGATTTGCTGGAGGTCTTAGTGTAAGACGTAAACCGAGGGTTTGCTGGAGGTCTTAGTGACTAGAGCTATTAGTGGATTTCCTTCCTGGATTGGTATCCCCCAGAGTAGGCAGGTTGGCTGAACTGGGTTAACAATTTCATGTGCAGTTTATTTACTTGTTGATTTTATTATGTTTCGTAAGATGTTCCAACATTAAGTATGACATTCTCTTTAAATTGAATGTTGGAACATCTGATAAAACATTATTTCTCAGTATCCGTTTTAATGTTATATGCCTTGCCGTGTTATTTCTGTCAGACCAGATGTCTCGACATTCTATACAACATCTGGTTCTGCTATACCAGAATTTCAATATGAAAGACCTCGGAGAAGCTAGTGTGATTCTTGGAATAAAAATCACTAGGTCTGAGAAGGGGATATCCCTAGATCAATCACATTATGTGGAAAAGATCCTAAAGAAATACGGTTACTTTAACTGTAAACCTGCCTGCACACCTTATGATCCCAGTGTAAAACTGTATAAGAACACTGGTGATAGCGTAAGACAAACAGAATACGCGAGCATCATTGGTAGTCTTAGGTATGCCACTGATTGTACTAGACCCGACATCGCCTATGTCGTGGGACTCTTGTGTAGGTTTACCAGCAGACCCAGTGATGAGCATTGGCACGCTATTGAGAGAGTCATGAGATACCTGAAAAGGACCATGAATCTCGGATTACACTATCAGAGATTTCCAGCTGTACTTGAAGGGTACAGTGATGCTGATTGGAACACCTTGTCAGATGATTCCAAAGCTACTAGTGGCTTTATATTTAGTATAGCCGGTGGAGCTGTATCATGGAAGTCTAAGAAACAGACCATTTTGGCACAGTCCACTATGGAATCTGAAATGATAGCACTAGCAACTGCTAGTGAAGAAGCAAGCTGGTTGAGATGCTTGTTATCTGAGATTCCCTTATGGGAAAAACCTATGCCTGCTGTCTTGATCCATTGTGATAGTACTGCAGCTATCGCTAAAATTGAGAATCGTTTTTATAACGGTAAAAGACGTCAAATTAGAAGAAAGCACAGCACAGTGAGAGAGCTCATCACTACAGGTGCTGTGAGAGTGGATCATGTACGCACTAATGATAACCTAGCAGATCCTTTGACGAAAGGACTGGCTAGAGAGAAAGTCCAAAATACATCTGTCAAGATGGGACTAATGCCTATGAAGTGAATTACTCATGATGGTAACCCAACCTAAAAGACTGGAGATCCCAAGAATTAGGTTCCAATGGGTAAACAACAAGTTGTGAGTAATATGAGATGAACATGCAAATTAAGAAGCATGAATCCTGAAATGAGAAAGGTTGAGTTAGCAAAACTCTTAATGAAATCTATACTCTATAGGAGTGGAGTACATCAGGAGTACTCTTGATAGAATCACCTATATGAATGTGGAACTGAGGCCGGTTCCTCTGGAGTTTCGGGGCGAATTCCTAGAGCATTCATGAAACTGGGATAGACGTGCAGGGCCATTAATGCACGGGCCTTAGAAAACACCTTAAGAAAGGTTGTGTGCTGGTTTGAGGAAAATCTGAGATAGAGTTCCAAGACTAAACGTCACTCTTGCTTAATCAGGCTCTTACTGGCTACGTGAAGGTTCCAAGACTTAGCTCACCTTCGCTTATGCACAATCTTACTGAAACGTTTAACGTTATGACTGAAACAACTTTTTTAAATTCAAGTGGGGGATTGTTGGAACATGATGAAGAATTAGAGGAAACTTGGTATTGAAGTAAACACATTTGTTAGAACCATGTGTAGTGTGAATTGAAAAAAGGCTCTTTGAGTCCCACATTGGAAAAATCACACTACTTGGTAGTGTTTATATATCACAAGTTGGCAACCAAGGGTGTGCCCTTGGGGTACCCACTTTTGTAAGAAAGGGAGACCACACACAATGTCGAATATCACACGCGCGCGCCGCCGTCGCCGTCCGACCGGCCGGCTCGGGACGGGCCGGGCTTGGGTGATATATTAATTTTTTAATACTAAGAAAAAGAAATTTTTGAATTTAAATTTCTTTTAGTGTGTCCCTTAATTCGCACATGTTAAATGTGCTTAGACCAAGTCTTGAACGGATTTCTTTTCTGTTAAACGGTCAAAATACGTGTCCTTTAAATCCCTGATTTTTTGCCACGTTTTTGCCTTTGACTGAGCAACTTCAGCTCCTGAAAACTCTCTGATTCCAGCTCCCTACTTGCCTATAAATACCACTTCATTTCTTCAGTTTTTACTAACTTCTTTTTCTCTGCATTCTGAGAAAACTGCTTCTTTCCTTCTCCCTTTTCTTTCTTCGAAATTATTTTGTTGTTTCAAAATTTGAACGGTTGTAAACCGTAGAATTGATATTCGTATATCAATTAGAGTGGTTCGAAAATTCGTACCATATTTGGTGTTATTCTGGCCGATACTACAGTGCAGTAGTTCATCGATATTTATTTGATAAACGGCTGTTTTATCCTAGGGACTTCGCGGTTGATATACTACAGTCCACTTCTTCGAGTAGTTCCGCGAAACGTCTTAAAGAAAGCGACCTAGTACGCGACTCAGCCAATAATTTGTTTCTTTGCCAATTTTGAAAATTCGTTTTCCTGTTTTTATAAACTCAGTAAAACCGTTTTCCAACAATTTTAAGACGTTTCGAAAATATCATGGCAAATGAAGAGATTATTGGTAATTCATCTGTCGGTGCTACCGAGAGGCCGTTTAAGTTTGAGGGCAATCATTTCAAACGTTGGCAACAAAAAATGTTTTTCTTCCTAACTCTTAAAAAGTGTGCCTACGTTTTGAAACAACCCATTCCTGTGGTTCCTGCTGAAGCTTCGGCTTCTGCTTCTGGAACTAATGAACAGACCGTGAGTAGGTATTTGAAATACCAGATGGTTGATGAAAGGTCAGTGGAAGTGCAGTCACATGAACTGCAGAAGATTGCTCATGAAATAATAACCGAAGGTATGCCTTTACATGAGCAGTTTCAAATTTCTGTCATTATTGATAAGCTGCCCCCCAGTTGGAAAGACTTTAAGAATCAGCTCCGTCATAAGACAAAGGAGTTTTCCATTGAGGGTCTAATTACCCGTCTTCGTATAGAAGAAGAATCTCGTAAACAAGATATGAAAGAGGAAGAAAAGATATTGGTTGTTTCTAACACCAATAAAAAGAAATTCGGTGCAGCTCTGAAGCCTACGGGCAAACCTTTGAAAAATCAGAATCAGAGCCGCATTCAAAACCGAGTTAAGAATGGTAACCCGGTTAGGGGCCATATTGCTAAGCAACAACAGCAACCACCACCTCCTAGAAATGACGCTGTTGAGCCTTTTTATTGCTTCAATTGCTGGAAAACAGGTCATATATCAAAGAAGTGCAGAAATCCAAAGAGGCCTAAACCGGCTAATCTTGCGCATATTAATGTGAATGTGGCTGATGAGCCATATGCTGCTATGATCACCGAAATTAATATGGTCGGTGGTACTGATGGATGGTGGATAGATACTGGCGCTACCCGCCATGTCTGTTATGATCGTGCTATGTTTAAAACATACACGAATGCTGAAAATAAGAAGGTGTAGATGGGTAATGCTCATACATCTGATGTTGCTGGTGTTGGAGATGTTGTTCTGAAGTTCACCTCTGGAAAGACTCTTATCTTGAAAGAAGTCCTTCATGTTCCTGAGATGAAGAAGAATCTTTGTTGGATATTTGTGTGTTGGCCTCATTTTGCTAAAACAAATATACAAGCAAGATGTTGGACCAAATGTTTCAACATGTTAGGTACAAAAGATGTTGGACCAAATGTTGTAACATGTTTGAGTACGACAGTCAGATTGCCCAAATCTCGCGCATTTATTACACGTATCTGCTATATATGGAAATCCACTCTACAAACGTGTATATCAAGATTTGATCTGATCAAGACGTTATCAGTGAAGATATGTTCTTATCAAGACTTAATGGAATGATTCAACACATTATTTATTTCCTAAAGAGGATCAACCATTTTAGGAAAGTTTTTATTAAGGTCTGATTTGCTTAGCTGGACGTGACTCAAAGACCAGCTGTGTTCTGAAGCTTATCTTGGATGATCAGGAGTGTGCTAGCTCTGTCTATATAAAGAAGACTCAAGACCAAGATTTTTTCAACCGAAACCATTGTTTCATCAAAGATGTAGTCTTTAGGGTTTCGTGTCTTTAAGCCACTCTCTAGGAGAGTTGGTGTAAGTGAACCACTCGGGTTGTGAGATGGTCACTATGTCCTCACTCAGAAACCTTTAGGTAATGAGTAGAGTATTTAATATCTCCGAAGCTTTTAAGCAAGGAGATAATGTTTGTGAGCCTCTCACGTATTGATTTAATACTTGAGTAGGACTGTGTTTTATTGAGTTGTAATGTTTTAAGGTTACTCCTAAGCTTTGAAGTACGGAGTTAACTATGTGTGATTTACTCGAAGCTTTTAAGCAAGAGTAAAATATGTCACGGTGATTGTCGCCACATTTTATTCAACATTATATGAACAACACAGGTTGTGTTGGCTGTGTGGAAGTGAGATGGGATCTCATGTCTAGGAGTTCCTAGGCAGAAGTTGCATGAGTAGTGTCGAGGTCATAAGGCGTAAACCTAGGATTTGCTGGAGGTCTTAGTGTAAGACGTAAACCGAGGGTTTGCTGGAGGTCTTAGTGTAAGACGTAAATTCAAAGGGTTTGCTGGAGGTCTTAGTGACTAGAGCTATTAGTGGATTTCCTTCCTGGATTGGTATCCCCCAGAGTAGGCAGTTTGGCTGAACTGGGTTAACAATTTCCTGTGCAGTTTATTTACTTGTTGATTTTATTATGTTTCGTAAGATGTTCCAACATTAAGTATGACATTCTCTTTAAGTTGAATGTTGGAACATCTGATCAAACATTATTCCTCAGTATCCGTTTTAATGTTATATGCCTTGCCGTGTTATTCATGTCAGACCAGATGTCTCGACATTCTATACAACATCTGGTTCTGCTATACCAGAATTTCAATTGGTATCAGAGCAGGCATCCTGTTCTGTTTTCTGGATGAGATCTTAGGGAAGATACTTTCTGGTTATGGGCAAGTAAGGAATACTGAAAATTTGTTTGAACTTGGAGAAGTTCACATTGATTGAATGGTCCCTAGAAGTGGAGGATGGACTATTCATGATAGGGTGTGTATTAGACCTATCTTTTGTTGTTCAGGCGTGTAGATCTTATGATGAGTTGCTGTATGGTTTGATTTATTTTCAAACATGTGTTATTGTAGTGCGCCTGAAGTTTGTTGAGGAGTTTTGTGGTTTGAATTCCGCTGCATATATATCTGATGGAAAACTCCTGGTGGTTTTGTTTGTTGAGGACGCACCACTTTGTTCTATGATGTAAGCCCTGGTGTGGTGATGCTCGAGGAGAGTTTGTTTAATTAACTTGTTAGAGATGACAAAGATATTTGGGGGTGATCTTAAGTCCACTCATAAAAGCACTCATGTATGAATTTGTTGAAAAGGGATCTGAAGAAAGTTATGAGCAATTTATTTTTGCTTCCAACTCTAAAAAGCTAACCTCCATTGGCTTTGATAAAGGATTTCTTGGTGTGTTCCGTTAAAAGAGAACTGATGTCTTACCAGATGTTGGAACATCTGACGGAACATCTGACGAGCAGATTCTGCAGAATCTTGTTGGATGACAGTAGGGCATGGCAGATGCTTGGGTGCTAAACAAGTGTGTGTTGGTTACATACGTTTGGAACCTTCTCCTGACCTGGAAGAGGAGGCATCTGTGTCTGAGATGGTTTCTACGTTAGAAACATGTCTTAGATAAGTTTGTTGGGACACGATCAACATATGGTTGACCTCTCGGGTTAGTTCATGTCTGATCCAAGTAAGTGGTACTTGAAGTTGTGTGCAGTGTTGATGTGTTATATGATGTTTTAACCATGCATGTTATATTCTTGCGATAATATCTAGTTGTATGAATGCATGATTAAACAAGGAGGATTTATTTTTTTTTGACCAAAGGATTATGGTTCTCTGGTATTTTTGGTGAAGTTAATTCTTTACCTTGTGCGTTAAAGATATCTTTTGAATTAAGATTGACAAAGTTTTTACTTCCCTTCAAGATGTGTGTTTGTGTTGAAGTGAAAGGAAGTATATGTTGCATCCCTCTCTCCATTGTCTGGTGCACACTAATCAAGGGAAATCCATCTGATGTATTTAATGCGTCCACTAAGGTCACAAGTGAGTTTGTTGATAAGTCTCTCAAAGGATCTGTCTTTGAAAATGATGTTGTGTCAAATGTTGGTACATCTTTAGCACCTAAGACTGATGTTGTGCTAAGTACTGTCACATCTGTGGTACCTGATATTATGTTGGATCAAAGTGTTCCAAATACCTGTTAGAGGGAATCTCCTCTATAGGTTCAGAAGAATGGCATCAAACATCTCAAAGTAAGACAAGGGGTTGGAACATTAGAAGAAGTTTTTGAGATGTAAAATATGCACGTCCCTGCATGTGTGGATGATTTGATGTTGAAGGTTGATCAACTACCGATGGTTGATTCTCCTGTGTCCCCTTGCAAGAGTTATGGACTACTATGGTATCTTCAGACCATAGTTCAGGATGAAACCGATGGGATTGAGATTGATGTCAGAATTAATGTTGAAACATCTTCTACAACATCTGCTCTTTCAGCCAAGGAAGCTGGTTCTACTCAGGGTGGAGTACAAGGTCAAGCAACTGACCTAATCTGGAATGACCTTTTTGTAAGAATAACTATCATGAGTGGATGTTATCTGTTGGTGCCATATATGTGCAGAAGAATGATGTCAGATCTAATGTCCTACCTTGTGTGAGAAGGTGTTTTGAAAAACCTGGATGATCTGCATTGATGGTACTCTATTGGGAGCTTCTTGAAGGATGTCTATGCACAATGAGTCCTTTTGAATGGTGATTTATGAATCAATGTAATTGGGTTCCAAAATCAGAAGCTGGTGTCCCAAATGATGTTGTAACATCATATTTATTGATGGCTGTTCTGTGGAAGGTGCTTGAGACTTTGCATGGGAGTGCTCAAGCTGTGTGGTCAGAAGACGTGTTTCTGACTATGTGAATCAGAATATGGAGGTTCTGATCTTGTTTTTAATAGTATGCTCTAGCAATGCATGACTGTTTATTCCACTAGTATCAACAACTACTAGTGAATGTAAGGGCAGAAGAATATTGTCAAATACTGAGGTTTGATAATTGTCTTTGGTTTTCTTCTGTTGCAAGTCACTCTAGAAAATGGTTGATAATCAGGATCTTAGTCAAGCTTTTAAGCAAACTAAGATGTTTTGGACTTTGTGAGTGACTTTACACCTTGTATGCATGACATCCTGCCTATTCAAAAGGTCATGATACATAGTGTGGTTCTGCTAGGACATTGATCAAATGTGTCCTTGTTAACTGAAGAGGTCAGAATGCTTGAATGTATTCTCAAGAAGTGAGAATATCTACTCATAATCAACTCTACTGAGGGAGTTGGTGTTGCCCTTCAACATGAAAGCATGAAGTCTTTCACATGTTTTCATTTAGTGCTCGAGTTTTCATCTTCAGCTGGAGCCCTGATTATCTATGACAGGTAGAGTCATGTGTTTATCTGTGGATTGCATTGGTACATATATATTGCCTAGAGTGTTGTACAAGCTTGTGGAGATCTTATGCCTCATATGAGAATATGATGTCAGACAACATGCTGTGACATTATGAAATTATTAACAAGGCATGGTTGATTCTAATCATGTAAAGCTGAATAATTATATCAGTTATCCACATATCTCTTGAGTGATTAAATGGTTGAGTCTGGGAGAATTTATTTTTCTCTACAGATTTTTTGGAAGGACTTTCCAAGAGTCTTCATTATTGAGAGATGTCATAAATGTGATATTCATATGTCTTGGTGTGTGTCACTAAGTCTAAGTGAAAGGAGAACACTTCGAATCAAGTGGAAGACAGTATGTTTGAAGATGTGTTGATCAATGCAAGTAAAAGAAGACAATGTCTGACTGAATGTTAGAACATTATTCGAGACATGTTTCCTGTAAAGATCAACAAGGAAGTGAAATGGACAGTTTGATCAACCACATGTCAGAAGGGAATGCATAAAAGGTCTACTTTGAATCCATCTGAATCTACTTCTATTTTGCTTAGTCAACAAAATGTGCATCATCTAGGAAACCTATTTCTAAATCCATTATCCAGGTTAATCTTATCTCTCAAAAAGTCCTAGAAAAGTCTATCTATGTTTGTTGATGATGTTAATAAACCTACCAAACTCGTTTTGATAATCTTATTGATTCAGTTGTCACCCCTAATGTTGAATTAAATGTTGTTACCTCTGTTAAAGGTTTTTGTCAGTTCAAATGTTGTGGGTAGTGTTGAAACATCTGTGAGATCTGCCTCTGAAATTGTAATTCTAGATAGACCAAGATCTCTTAAAACCATAGGTCAGTCTAGTATGAATGTTGTGGTTGTTGATGAAATTTTTTAAAATTTGTTCATGTGTCATCTTTCAAAGTTGTTGATTCTGTCACTTTGTTATTCCCCACTAAAGTTGTGGTTGTGTCCCCCAAAGAAACCTCACCTGAGTCTGATGTCACATCAGATGTTGAAACATCTTGGACCAACCTGTTCGTGTTGTTGAAACCTGTTCTACAATTCCCCAAACTGATGCTAATATGGTTCTGAGAGTCTTAAACCTGATGGTGGTTTGGAGTATTGAAGTTTAGACTGTGGTGGAAGAAACTGATCTTGATGATCTTTCAGCTATTGCTCAAAGTATGACTGAAAGAGATCTGGTCATGTTATGACTATTTGTGTGGATGTGCATTCTGCTGAGAAGTACTATATGTGTTCAGATGTGTTGTGATCAGATGTGATAATGGTCAGATATGTGATACTTAAATGTGATTACTACTACTATATGTGACAGTTTCAGATCTTCTTTTGAAACCTCTAGCTTTATGTTCTCACAAAATATGTTATGCTATGATGTCACCCATGATGTCTACACATCCTGATCTGATTTTTGAGAATTGATTTTTCTCTGATGTGTGAGAATCTATTTTCCTCAGTATATTGGAGTTTATTTCCCCCTTTGTGCTTTAAAGGAGATAAAAGCTATGAGAAGTATTGCTAGTTCCTGACATTATTATCTCTGCTGGTGTGAATGTTGCTGATTCCACAAACACAATTATAGATGTTCTTGTTGCTGGTGTATCTCGGACAAAAGATGCTATTGGTTCTGTTGTTGATAAACCAAAATAAACTGTTCATGAAAAGGATGTTGTGCTAGACGTTGGCATATCTGTGGTCCAACCTAAGGCTGATGTTACTATTGTCCAGAAACCTGTTCAAGAAACTGCTGTGGTGAAAGATGTTGGGACATCTGTTGACCCATCTGACTCATCTGATGAAGAAACAGGATCTGATGAAGAGAATTCTACTGAGATTGAAGAAGGGTCTCTCAGTCTAAAGAAAGTCATCAAACTGTGCCACTTAATGAAGAAGTGGTTGATTCTGAAAAGAATATGTATGAGGTTAATGTGCCTGCTAGTAAGAAGAAACAAAGTCTGAAAAGAAAGGAAGCATCTTCAAGTGACTCTAAGTATAATGTTGAGGAGGATGTACCAGACATCACACCCTCTGCCTCAAAGAAAAAGTCTGGTGGGAAAAAGATCCCTCATAATGTGTCTGTTGCTCCCTGTGACAATGTTTCCTTTCATCATGCTTCCTTTGCACAAAGATGGGATCATGTGTACAGGAGGAGTTTTTGCTAGATGGATGCTCAATGCCCTGATTGGAAGACAACGTGCTTTGATACCATGCTGGAAGAACATGTGCTAGAAGCTCTGCTACCATATGTTGCAACATCTTTGCTAACATGTGACGTATTTTGTGATTGCTCCTATTCGCTCTGATACCACGCTAGATAAACATGTTGAAACATCTTTGCTAACATGTGCTATGTGTTGTGCTATCATGTGTTGAAACATCTTTGTTGTCAATGCTCTGATACCATACAGGAGGAACCTGTGCTATCTGATATGCTACTAGATGGTGAAACATCTTGGTCATCATGTTGAAAATTTTGTGCTGATGAAGTGTGATCTGTTTTAGGCTATTTGATGATGACTCCACTGCTGATTTATATCTGATGAGGTATGTATCCCATGGTTTTGTCTTCGTTTGTAGTAGCTCTGTGCACTATGTTCCTGGATATCTCTACTATTGTACTCTTTGATTAATGCATGAAGACCCTATTTTGTCTAAACTTCTGACTAAAAAGGAAAGTAGTTTAGTAGTTGGTAGGCATGATATGTTTTGCTGCTAATGTCTGTTGTGCTACCTGATGTTGAAACATATGCATGCTCGTTTAGTGGTTGGATGTGTTCTACTATATGATGTGGTGTCTGATGCTTAGACATCTGCTAATCTTGAGTGGTGTAGTATTGAATATGTGCTGTTGTATGCTTATGTGCTGATATGGATGATAAAATTGAGGGGGAGTAAGAATTGTTTTCTGATGATCATTCTGATAAGCCTGTGCCAAAGTATTTGGAGGGAGTAGCATAATGCAGTAAGTAGTTATTATTATGTTGTGCAATGATCTATTTGTTTGCTCTGGATGATGTCCTGCCATATGTTGGAACATCCTGGTTGCATGAGAACTTATTTTTCTCAGCTTTGTGGGAATCTACTCTTCCCAACTACTATTTTGTGGTTTGCTTAAGGAGCTGTGATCTGTGATGTGTTTTGTGTGCGGTAGCAATATGTGATGTATTGTATCTAATGATTATATGATGTGGAACATAATGTTGAGGACATTTGCCTTTTCTGTTGGTACGTGATGTAATGCTTCTGCTATTTCAAGACTATGGATTGCTAGATACTAATATATGGATCTGTTATGCTCTGATATTCTGCACTATGGATTTCTGTGATGTTCATTACTATTGCTGTTAATGCACGAAGTTTTTGTTTGGCATATTTTGTGGCTAAAAAGGGGGAGTAGTATGTTTGTGTTTGTCTGCTACTTTACAATGTTGTATCTGATGTTGTGACATGCTAGTCTAGCCTGTCTATGAAGAAGTAGTAGTGTGTGTTGTGACATGCATGAATTCAGGGGGAGTAAGAACCATTTTTTTTCTGATGGCCTGATGAGATGCATGAGCTGATGTATTCAGGAGGAGCAAAAGTAAAGTTTCTCTGATCTGATATTAAGGGGGAGAGTAATGCAATATCAATTTCTCTGTCTATGTGTGCTTAATGTATGGATGTTATGATGCGCTACAAAATGTTGAAACATCTTGATGCTGATGTGGGAATTTATTTTTCCCAAGTGTGCTTGTGAGAGTTTATTTCTCTCTACTGAAGGATGAAGCTAAGTTGGTTATGATTCCGCTGCTGTGTATGCCTCTGATGGTTTATGGTAAAGTTTATTTCTTTACCCTGTGCGTTATTTTCATTTGAGGAATTCTTTTGGAAGTAACATAGAAGACGTTCTACCTTCCTTCATATTTGTGTGCTCACGTTGACTTGAAGGATTGTATGGTTTTTAAATCTCTCTGTGCTAATTAATGGGCTGAAGTTGTTTTAGCCAAAAATTGCCAAAGGGGGAGATTGTTGGATATTTGTGTGTTGGCCTCATTTTGCTAAAACAAATATACAAGCAAGATGTTGGACCAAATGTTTCAACATGTTAGGTACAAAAGATGTTGGACCAAATGTTGTAACATGTTTGAGTACGATAGTCAGATTGCCCAAATCTCGCGCATTTATTACACGTATCTGCTATATATGGAAATCCACTCTACAAACGTGTATATCAAGATTTGATCTGATCAAGACGTTATCAGTGAAGATATGTTCTTATCAAGACTTAATGGAATGATTCAACACATTATTTATTTCCTAAAGAGGATCAACCATTTTAGGAAAGTTTTTATTAAGGTCTGATTTGCTTAGCTGGACGTGACTCAAAGACCAGCTGTGTTCTGAAGCTTATCTTGGATGATCAGGAGTGTGCTAGCTCTGTCTATATAAAGAAGACTCAAGACCAAGATTTTATCAACCGAAACCATTGTTTCATCAAAGATGTAGTCTTTAGGGTTTCGTGTCTTTAAGCCACTCTCTAGGAGAGTTGGTGTAAGTGAACCACTCGGGTTGTGAGATGGTCACTATGTCCTCACTCAGAAACCTTTAGGTAATGAGTAGAGTATTTAATATCTCCGAAGCTTTTAGGCAAGGAGATAATGTTTGTGAGCCTCTCACGTATTGATTTAATACTTGAGTAGGACTGTGTTTTATTGAGTTGTAATGTTTTAAGGTTACTCCTAAGCTTTGAAGTACGGAGTTAACTATGTGTGATTTACTCGAAGCTTTTAAGCAAGAGTAAAATATGTCACGGTGATTGTCGCCACATTTTATTCAACATTATATGAACAACACAGGTTGTGTTGGCTGTGTGGAAGTGAGATGGGATCTCATGTCTAGGAGTTCCTAGGCAGAAGTTGCATGAGTAGTGTCGAGGTCATAAGGCGTAAACCTAGGATTTGCTGGAGGTCTTAGTGTAAGACGTAAACCGAGGGTTTGCTGGAGGTCTTAGTGTAAGACGTAAATTCAAAGGGTTTGCTGGAGGTCTTAGTGACTAGAGCTATTAGTGGATTTCCTTCCTGGATTGGTATCCCCCAGAGTAGGCAGTTTGGCTGAACTGGGTTAACAATTTCCTGTGCAGTTTATTTACTTGTTGATTTTATTATGTTTCGTAAGATGTTCCAACATTAAGTATGACATTCTCTTTAAGTTGAATGTTGGAACATCTGATCAAACATTATTCCTCAGTATCCGTTTT
The DNA here is from genome assembly GCF_020283565.1 of Trifolium pratense. NCBI lineage: Eukaryota > Viridiplantae > Streptophyta > Magnoliopsida > Fabales > Fabaceae > Trifolium > Trifolium pratense. Next base: position 45,030,026 of record NC_060059.1, on the reverse strand, counting down.
AATGTTATATGCCTTGCCGTGTTATTCATGTCAGACCAGATGTCTCGACATTCTATACAACATCTGGTTCTGCTATACCAGAATTTCAATCTTGTTTCTGGTTTCCTCTTAAATAAGGCTGGGTTTAATCAAACTATTGGGGCTGATATGTACACCATCACTAAGAATGGTATTTTTATTGGGAAAGGGTACGCCTCAGATGGCATGTTTAAACTCAATGTTGATTTTAATGTTATGAATAAAATTTCTCCTTCTGTTTACTCTTTGTGTGATTTTAATATTTGGCATTCTAGACTTTGTCATGTTAATAAACGATCTATTTTGAATATTAGTAACTTAGGATTAATTCCTAAACTTAGTTTTAATGACATAGAAAAATGTGAATTTTGTAGTCAAGCTAAAATAACAAAGAGCAAACATAAATCAGTAATACGAGAATCTGAACCAATGGACCTTATACATTCTGATATATGTGAACTAGATGGAACCATGACTAGGAATAACAAACGTTATTTTATCACTTTTATTGATGATTGTTCAGATTATACTTTTGTTTATTTAATGAAAAATAAAAGTGATGCTTTTGATATGTTCAAAATTTTTGTGAAAGAAATAGAAAATCAATTTAATACGAAAATCAAAAGACTTCGTAGTGATAGGGGAACCGAATATAATTCTAGTTTATTTAATGATTTTTATAAACAACACGGAATTATACTTGAAACGACTGCACCATATTCCCCTGAAATGAATGGTAAAGCAGAAAGAAAGAATAGAACTCTTACTGAATTAGTTGTTGCTATTATGTTAAATTCTGGTGCCGCTAAACATTGGTGGGGGGAAATAATTTTGACTGTCTGCTTTGTTTTGAATAGAATTCCCAAATCTAAAAGAAGCGAATCCGCTTATGAAATCTTAAAGAAAAGACGACCAAACTTGTCTTATTTAAGAACTTGGGGATGTCTAGCCTATGTCCGTAAACCGGACCCGAAGCGAGTTAAACTCGCTAGTAGAGCCTATGAATGTGTATTCATTGGTTACGCAGCAAACAGTAAAGCATATAGGTTCTTCGACCTAAATGAAAAAGTGATCATAGAATCTAATGATGCAGATTTCTATGAAAATAAATTTCCCTTTAAATCAAGAAATAGTGGGGGCACTGAACAGGATAATATTCCTGAGTCGAGTCACGTACCAGTGATACCAAATGCGGATAGCAATGACGAAGTAGAAAATGAACTTCGTAGAAGCAAACGTGTAAGAGTTGCTAAAGACTATGGTCCAGACTATGCGACCTTTACATTGAATGAAGATCCGGCAAATCTTCAAGAAGCCTTGTCATCGATGGATGCAGATCTTTGGCAAGAAGCTATTAATGATGAGATGGATTCTCTAGAATCTAACAAAACATGGCACTTAGTAGACTTACCTCCCGGTTGCAAACCAATTGGTTGCAAATGGATTTTGAAAAAGAAACTAAAACCCGACGGCACGGTTGAAAAATACAAGGCTCGCCTTGTAGCCAAAGGTTTTAGACAAAGAGAAAATATAGATTTCTTCGACACATTTTCACCTGTCACTAGAATAACGTCCATTCGAGTACTTATTTCAATAGCAGCTATTTATAACTTAATTGTACACCAAATGGACGTTAAAACTGCTTTTTTAAATGGTGACTTAGAAGAAGAAATCTATATGGAACAACCCGAAGGGTTTGTTATACATGGACAAGAAACTAAGGTCTTTCTTCAAAAAAAAGAAACTAAGGTCTGCAAGTTAGATAAATCTCTGTATGGTCTTAAACAAGCTCCTAAACAATGGCATGAAAAGTTTGATAACTTAATGATATTGAATGGGTTCAGACTCAATGAGAGTGACAAATGCATTTACTATAAATGTGATGGCAACATTTGCACTATAATATGTCTCTATGTAGATGACATGTTGATATTTGGCTCAAACCTTTCTGCCATAAATAATGTGAAATCAATGTTGAGTAACAACTTTGATATGAAAGACCTCGGAGAAGCTAGTGTGATTCTTGGAATAAAAATCACTAGGTCTGAGAAGGGGATATCCCTAGATCAATCACATTATGTGGAAAAGATCCTAAAGAAATACGGTTACTTTAACTGTAAACCTGCCTGCACACCTTATGATCCCAGTGTAAAACTGTTTAAGAACACTGGTGATAGCGTAAGACAAACAGAATACGCGAGCATCATTGGTAGTCTTAGGTATGCCACTGATTGTACTAGACCCGACATCGCCTATGTCGTGGGACTCTTGTGTAGGTTTACCAGCAGACCCAGTGATGAGCATTGGCACGCTATTGAGAGAGTCATGAGATACCTGAAAAGGACCCTGAATCTCGGATTACACTATCAGAGATTTCCAGCTGTACTTGAAGGGTACAGTGATGCTGATTGGAACACCTTGTCAGATGATTCCAAAGCTACTAGTGGCTTTATATTTAGTATAGTCGGTGGAGCTGTATCATGGAAGTCTAAGAAACAGACCATTTTGGCACAGTCCACTATGGAATCTGAAATGATAGCACTAGCAACTGCTAGTGAAGAAGCAAGCTGGTTGAGATGCTTGTTATCTGAGATTCCCTTATGGGAAAAACCTATGCCTGCTGTCTTGATCCATTGTGATAGTACTGCAGCTATCGCTAAAATTGAGAATCGTTTTTATAACGGTAAAAGACGTCAAATTAGAAGAAAGCACAGCACAGTGAGAGAGCTCATCACTACAGGTGCTGTGAGAGTGGATCATGTACGCACTAATGATAACCTAGCAGATCCTTTGACGAAAGGACTGGCTAGAGAGAAAGTCCAAAATACATCTGTCAAGATGGGACTAATGCCTATGAAGTGAATTACTCATGATGGTAACCCAACCTAAAAGACTGGAGATCCCAAGAATTAGGTTCCAATGGGTAAACAACAAGTTGTGAGTAATATGAGATGAACATGCAAATTAAGAAGCATGAATCCTGAAATGAGAAAGGTTGAGTTAGCAAAACTCTTAATGAAATCTATACTCTATAGGAGTGGAGTACATCAGGAGTACTCTTGATAGAATCACCTATATGAATGTGGAACTGAGGCCGGTTCCTCTGGAGTTTCGGGGCGAATTCCTAGAGCATTCATGAAACTGGGATAGACGTGCAGGGCCATTAATGCACGGGCCTTAGAAAACACCTTAAGAAAGGTTGTGTGCTGGTTTGAGGAAAATCTGAGATAGAGTTCCAAGACTAAACGTCACTCTTGCTTAATCAGGCTCTTACTGGCTACGTGAAGGTTCCAAGACTTAGCTCACCTTCGCTTATGCACAATCTTACTGAAACGTTTAACGTTATGACTGAAACAACTTTTTTAAATTCAAGTGGGGGATTGTTGGAACATGATGAAGAATTAGAGGAAACTTGGTATTGAAGTAAACACATTTGTTAGAACCATGTGTAGTGTGAATTGAAAAAAAGCTCTTTGAGTCCCACATTGGAAAAATCACACTACTTGGTAGTGTTTATATATCACAAGTTGGCAACCAAGGGTGTGCCCTTGGGGTACCCACTTTTGTAAGAAAGGGAGACCACACACAATGTCGAATATCACACGCGCGCGCCGCCGTCGCCGTCCGACCGGCCGGCTCGGGACGGGCCGGGCTTGGGTGATATATTAATTTTTTAATACTAAGAAAAAGAAATTTTTGAATTTAAATTTCTTTTAGTGTGTCCCTTAATTCGCACATGTTAAATGTGCTTAGACCAAGTCTTGAACGGATTTCTTTTCTGTTAAACGGTCAAAATACGTGTCCTTTAAATCCCTGATTTTTTGCCACGTTTTTGCCTTTGACTGAGCAACTTCAGCTCCTGAAAACTCTCTGATTCCAGCTCCCTACTTGCCTATAAATACCACTTCATTTCTTCAGTTTTTACTAACTTCTTTTTCTCTGCATTCTGAGAAAACTGCTTCTTTCCTTCTCCCTTTTCTTTCTTCGAAATTATTTTGTTGTTTCAAAATTTGAACGGTTGTAAACCGTAGAATTGATATTCGTATATCAATTAGAGTGGTTCGAAAATTCGTACCATATTTGGTGTTATTCTGGCCGATACTACAGTGCAGTAGTTCATCGGTATTTATTTGATAAACGGCTGTTTTATCCTGGGGACTTCGGGTTGATATACTACAGTGCACTTCTTCGAGTAGTTCCGCGAAACGTCTTAAAGAAAGCGACCTATAGTACGCGACTCAGCCAATAATTTGTTTCTTTGCCAATTTTGAAAATTCGTTTTCCTGTTTTTATAAACTCAGTAAAACCGTTTTCCAACATGTTTCACAACCTCTAATTCTAAAATAAACTGCATAGTTTTTTCATCTACAAATTGAGTGTGTCTTCCAAAATAGCAAAACTCCAAATAGTACAAGCTCAACAACATGTTGAATAAGGTATAGTGACCAGGAACAATACACATGCTATTCATGCCTTTGGAAAAATCAAAATCAACAAATTCAGGTCCATTAATAGTGCACTCAACAGTAGGGGAGGCAACCCAAACTGTCACCATACTCTTTGGCATTTGATCAAACACTTGGAGGGGATAATCATGGTCTTCAAGTGGATCATGGTAAGCACAATATATAAACAAATTTGTACCATTCAATATATAAATTCACATTCCTCTTAAAAGCCATTTTTCCATTTCATCATAATACATCCAAACACATCTAGAATCACAACCTTTAATAACAAAATGGTAGTGAAAAACCTGGAATAACACTTTCTTCCTCTGAAAATACTGATATGGTGGTTTTGGCTGTGGTGTCCAAGTCGTATTGCTGCACTGTGTGAATGGTATTCTTGCTAGAAGCATTTCTTTATCAAACAAATATGTTTCCCATGATGAATCTGGAAGTAGTGTTCTCATTGTGACACTTGAATTGTTGTTCTTTGGTGTCTTGAGAAGCAACCCATCAGACATGGAACGTTTCATCTTTTCCCAATCCAATATTGGGTCTTCCATTCTCAACTCCCTTACCCAAAACCATGATAGCTGCATCTTACATGTTGATGCGAGTCTTGCCTGTAACTGCAATGGATTCTCACATGTCGTGGAGTCTCGGTGGTTGGTCTTTGGCGAACTCTCCTCAATAGCAGCTCGGTGGATGTTTCTTGATGAAACTGAGGCGGCGACCTTGTCTGGTAGTCCCGGCAGCGGAATTATTGTCGGAATCGAAACAGGGAGAACACAGTGGGTGGCGTGGCGTAACCATCGCTTGAGACAGACGAGGTTTCGTCGAGACACTCCATTTTCGTGTTGATTTTCATGGTTTTGTCTTTATCGTGCAATTTATCAGTGTTGTTGTCACCGAACTTCAATGGGTCGACGGAAAACATAGTTGAATTGGTGAGGGAAGGAGATTTTGGTGGAATTGTGGTTGAACTAGGGGTTTTCTAAATTTGCTCGTCTGTTTCTAGTTTATGAACATTTGTGTTGTGGTTGAATGTGTCCATACCTTGTGATTTAGAAGGAACTATGCTGGTTCTGGTGGTGAGGGAATAAGTAGAAACTATTCGCATAACAAACACATCATAATAATTAATATTACTTTAATTTATATAATAATTATAATATTTTATTTGATTAAAATATATGTTAAAAAATTTAAAAATAGACAGCAGCTGCAGAAGCAGCGCTGCCCCCTCCCCCAATTTCAGTTTCTTGTTTTTTTTTTTTAATTATTAATAATCATAAATAATTAACAGATTAAAGAGAAAAAAAAGGGAAAAAGCAAGAACAACAACAGTAAGCATAAAAATAAATAAAATCTGGTACATTAAGCCTAAAAAAAATTAGGAAGCAACACTAAAAAATAGCAACAAATATCCTATATTTTTGCACCAAGCATCAAATTAAATTATGCTACATAAATAATTAGCTACAAAACATGAAATAGCAGTAAAAAAAAAAACAGCAACATAAAAAAAAAAAAACAGCAACAGATTCAATGAATAAAAACATTAACTTGCAAGACAACAAAACAGCAAACATGCATAAAAAAACTGGCCCAGCAAGGGTAGAAAAATAGCAAGCAGCACTGCAAAATCTGGCACAAGAAGCACCGCAAAACAACATAAAAATAAAACAACATGGTGGCGACAAGGTCTTGAAGAAACCACGAGCAATGGTGTCGTGTGTCTCGTAGAAGTTCACTTGGTAACGATGATCTATTACACGATACGCAAGAATTCCACCATAATTTCAAACATGTTATTTAAAAGAGAATATATACATATATAATCAACAGGAAACCATAATGTACAACATCAGTAAGTAATCGATAAATGAAAGCACATGCAATTATACGATATTGCAATTAGCAACCTCACAAAAAGCTTGATATTTATTAGCTTATAAAAATGTAAACGAAAATTCGCCCCTCTAACCTTAGATCCGACAAAATTGTTATCTTCAAGTAAATTCGAGGATACGTTTATATAGACAATGCCAAGGAAAAGAAAATTTAAATTATTTACATATGTAATATAATATCATTAATTTTAATTATGCAAATATTTATCTTTTTTTGTAATATATTTTGTCAATTTTTGTTGTTGTTGATAGACGAAATGACAAAGTCGTTGAAAATTCACAAACACACAAAGTGGAATGACTGAAGTTCGAACTCAGATAATGACGTCCGACACTAGCAATTTCGGTATTTCTGCCGGTTAAGCTGGAATTCGTGAACTATTTTGTCAAATTTTTACTTATTAGGAAAAAGAATAAAAAAATCACACATTAATAAATTCATATATTTAATATACGCTAACGTGCATATTATTATTCTAAGGATTTAATTTGTAATTCATATATATTCTCAAATAAGAATTGTCATGTTACTCATGTATATAGGATTTATTTTTGGTCTGTAAATTTGGTTTTATTGGTTCCTCCAAATTTGATGTTCCGTGCGGTTTTATTTGTAGCGTCAGCTAAAATCCACGAAAAATAGAAAACATTTGACGCTACATGCATATTAGCACAAGCTTTAAGTCAGTTGAGATTGTCGCATAACTTCTCACCATAACGATTTCATGAGCACACATGAGACGGTCACTAGATATTAGTGTCGGTCAATCCGGAACTTTCGAGTGTCACTATACAACATTCGCCAGTTTTGAAAATTTGTGTGTATAGTTTTGCGTCTCATGAAGCCGACACTACTACATCTATCTTAAATACTCCATCCGTTTCAAAATGTAAGTCACTTTCAGAAAAAATTTGTACCAAATTATAAGTCACTTTACATTACCAATGAAACATTTAATGCTATTTTTCCTATTATATCCTTAACTATTTATTACTCTCTCTTCTTTCAATTATTCAATTTATCTTTCCTATACCATTAATGAAAAGACAATTTTGTAACTTAATTCATAATTTCTCTTTTCCATATAACATTAATTACATTTCGTAATTTGTGTAATTTGACCAAAATGACTTACATTTTGGAACGAAGGGAGTATAAAACAGTACTCCCTCCGTGACACTTTATAAGTAAAATTATACTTTTTATCTATTAATGTATATGATCTATAGTACTCCATCTTATCATTTTTATAAGAAACATTTTATTTTTTAGATTCATTGAATAATTAATGTATCTAGTTTATATTATAGACTAGATACATATTTTACTTAACGAACCTAAAATATTAATTGTTTAATTTCTTATAAAAATGACTGAAAGTTGTATTATAGATCGGATACAGAATATACAATGATTCAATGAACCTAAAATCTAAAATAAAATATATAGTGGTCAAAGTCTAAAATAAAAATAAAATAAAAAGATAGATACGACAATTAAAAAGAAAAAGATGAAACTTTATTGTGGTCAGAGTCTAAAATAAAATAAAAAATAGTGGTCAACATTAGTTTATATCTTGGTGATTTAATTTAATGAAAAGTTAGCCAAAATAATTCATTAGTTAGTTAAAAGAAAGTTGTACACACATACTTGAATTTTATTTGTGCTTAAATTATCAAATTTATCTCTAATTTTATTTATATTTTTGATGTCTAAATACTTTTCGTGTAGAAAAAAAGATTCAAGTTATTTTAACATTATTCGACACAATATATCTCACAACTTCAGAAATTGGACTCCTTGTTATTGTTGTATTCTCACACATTCAGAGTATATATACGATTATTGAATCTTGATCGGACAATTTAAGAATTATATTTTACTTTTTATTTTATATTTTTAAATATCAAAATTAAATCTAAACCATCCGATTATAATTAAGCAATAAACAATATTTTGAATGTGTGAAAAACAACATCCAACAAACAAAAAAAATAGTATTTATAAAATACACTCATTTTAGTACAAGCAAATAAAATGGCAAAGAGGGTCAAGTTTAATAACACATGAAACTACACAAGATGTTTGATTTATAGCCCATTAGATAATGAAATTATACTAGTCGGCTCCCCGTGCGTTGCACGGGGTTTTGTGGAACGTCATTTATATGTCAATCATGGTTGTTGTCAATCATGGATATTGTTGATCATGCTAAATTAAACATAATTAAGTGGACTAAATAGTAATATTCAAGGGATAATATAAAGGTTCACAAAAGTCAAGCCAAATTTTACAGTGGAGCTTTCAAGACCCGTGACATGTATAAATTAAGTTGGTCAAATTTTCTTATGAGTAGTATGTTTACATGATGAAATTAAAAATCATTCATATAATCATTGATAATAAAATCAAGAAGTAAATTGCATTGTTACATCCAAAAGAGTAAACAAACTTAAAAACCAAATTATAAGTACAATACAAAAGTGAACCACCATATTGTTGGATCGCTCAGTCAATTATAAATTTTACTCAGTAATAATTAGTTTCTTCTTCATTTTCCTTCATTATCATTTGAATATTTGTGTGATGATGCAATTGATGTTCCACTGAAAAAGGTTTATCACATATGAAACATATACCCATTTTCATCTTTTCTTCAGCTTCCTCAACACTGCAAATTTTCACCAATTTGTATTTTGCACCCATTAGCGCCGAATCGAAGGCTCTAGATACCAATTGTAACGGATAAATTGATTCTAGGGATGAAACCGATAAAATCAAGTCTCAAAGTAGGAATTCTAATGAATTGAATAGAATTCGGTACAAATGAGAAATGTAAAGATAAATTGAGACTTGTTTGTAGAGAGAAGAAGATAATTGTTCATTCATTCATTGATTGATTTTCAAAGTGCGACACAATGCCTTTAAATATAACCCTAAAGGATAAAAATATAAAATGACATAAAATAAACTATTATTTAAAATAAACTATTAATTGATACTTAGGGGGTTGTATTGGATTGAGATTTCAAAAAACTATTTTGACAAAAAAAATCTTGAGGATTTTAAAAGACTTTGTGAGATTGTATTGATTTTGTGAGACTTTTTTGAAAGACTTTTACAATCAAGATTCTTAACACAAGAATTCGTGAGATTTTATAACACAAACTTTTGAGATTTCGAGGTACTATATTGACTTTTAAGATTTTAATGACTCAATAAATTCGATACAAATTTCTTCTAAATAATGAATCAATCAATAATTAATAATCAATGAAAATGAATTATTCCTTAAAAAAATCAATGAATCAAACAAAACAAAAAAGGAAAAAAAAAACTATGAATCATAAAAAAAAAAAAAACAACGATGATGAAATTGCAAAAAGAAGGTTGTATCGAATTATCAGAAATTGCAATATACCAGAATCAACGAATCAATATACAATGAAAAAAAAAACAACAAAGACTTCTTTTTTATGAGAAATTTGTATCAAATTATCTTAAGAATCGTTTATTCTTTTGGTTGCAAAAAGTTTCAAATTATGTTACAGAAATTTTCCACAGGCATAGATTGAAATGAACCATATAGTTTGGTTGTTTATTGTAACGACCCATTTTTCGTATTCGTATATTTTATTAAATGTATTTTATTTATTAAATTGGCTTTTATTATTTTAGTGAGCGACGAATAATTATTTAGCCGAACGTAAGTTATTAGACGCGAGAACACTCGTTTTGGGCTTATGGGCGTGAGAGGTAATGGGCCTAAGCCAATTGGGCTTGGTTCATGACCATGGGAAGTAGTATAAGTAGCAAGTCAAACATATGAATAGTTTCACAATTCATTTTCTTTGAACTTTGAGTGAGTAAGAGCAAGAGCAAAACCATAGAGCAAGGGCTAGGGTTTGATCAAGAGAGAAAGCTTGAGCAAGAGAAGGCTTGGATCATCATCTTTGCTTAAGGTAAGAGATTAGAATTCATGATTCTTGAGTGGCAAGGAGAGGGGAGATTGTCTATGTCTCCATTCCCGAACTCTCCCACTCAATTTCTTTTAGACTTTTGATTAAGCTTATGTATGTGAGTGTGATGTTCTTCATCATCACTTTGTATGTGTTAATCACTAGATTGATTTCATGAAAAATATGTATGTGTTTGAATCATATTTGAAAAGTTTATGAAAGTTACTTAAAACCCAAGAAATTGGCATGATTTTGATTATTTGAGGTATTTGGATGTTTGGAAGGGATGATTAATGTTCCTTGATACCATATATGTTTGGAATGGCTGTTTATAAGAATTTATAACATGTTTGGATGAATTTTTGAGTTGATTTGATGTTAAACCGCCTTAGAAAACTCAAGAACAGATTTTCTTTCTGGTGTTGTTCGCTTAGCGAACAGGAGTTCGCTGCAGCGAACCTATTCGCCACAAGCTCGCTACCTGTTCACCATGTACCTGTAATCCTCTGATGTAGTTCGCCACAGCGAACTGAGCTTCGCTTAGCGAATAAGTTCGCTACCTGTTCGCTATGGATTCGCTTAGCGAACAGTACTGAACCTGCAACTTTTGTTAATGTTTGTAAGTGTGATTAGGCACTTGTAACATGGTTTAAGGGTATCCTTACATGATGGTTGATACATGTTGATACTGTTAATGCTTATTGTTAATCGTTATATGATTGATAAACGCGTATGCAATAAGTTGTAGCTTAAAGTGAGCAATGTGATGTTTTGACATTAATTTGTAATGTTAAGTGAATGTGTTAGGATTGTGTTCCCGCATTCATAAAAGAGTAGCTTCGAGCTAGAGAATATCATATGATTGATATGTGTATGCATACATGCATTCATGATTGTATGTGAACATTGGAAACTTGGGTTCCAATAACGAAAATGGATTATATGTCCATAATGAAGCCGAGGATCGGATTAGATGAATCCATGAGTCCGGAGTTGCTATCCAACAGGATATAAAACTGTGTTGGCTTATCCAAGGGAGATAAGATGGTTCGGTAAGTTCCGACATATCCAGCATGATATAAAACTGTTCTTGGTCCACCGTTGGTGAGACACCTTGGTACCACATGCATTTAGTTATGTCTAGGGATGGCATGACAGTGAATTAATTGGCATTAGATACCTTAGGGTAAATGCGCATATATTTGATAAATGGTAAGTGACATTATTTGGTTGAATGGTGTTGAACCTTATTAATTGATAATCGTTTAGTGCGATGTTTTGGCGTGAGTTAGAATATGTATGATGTAGTCCGAAAGTGCAAGACCTTTCTTATGCTCGTATGATATGCGATTATGTTTTCTAACTCTCTGCTTTGTGTTATTTGCTGGACCTTTGGGGGTTCAGATATTCAGGCTGAGGACTGTGCCGACGTTTAGACTGCTGTTTTAGCCGGGCGTTGAAATACCTTTTGGTGAGGAGACTTAGCATAGATTACTCCTCTTAGTACTAGCTTTTGGTTAGAGTTTGTAAATAGTAAATGCTCTGGTAATGTAACATCGAGTCGGGGATTACGCTTGGATTTCATCGTATATCGGTGTTACCTTTTGATATGCTAGTTCTTGTATAAGTGACATCCTTAGGGATGAATATGGCTTATGTATATATATATATATATATGTATATATATGCATGCTTGGTTTGATTGAATCCGCTGTTGCTTTTCATGTTCAATTTCATGACGCTCTGTGTGTATGCTTGTGTTTTAATTACCGCGTGGCACTCTGCCTTTACACTTGTTAAAAAGTTTTTAAAATTACGTTTTTAAGGGTAGTATGGGTTAGGGTGTTACATTTATTCTTGTGTATGGATGTATACGATGAACGATTTTAAACTGGAGTGATATATAATAGTCATTCAACAAGATGATTGAAAAGTATATATAGGAGGTTGTAAAAGAAAGAAAGTGAACTCCAATTTTGCCTGCAGAAAAAAGTCTATGGAAGAAAAGAAAAGTCTTGAGGGTTTGAGTGGGATTGTTGGATGACAAAAGTATTTATATTCTCAACAAAAAAGTCTCTCAAAATCCATTTCACAAAAAAAATCCATCAAAATCGGTAGACTTTTGAATACCTAGAGACATTTTAAAAGTCATAAGAAATCTCAATTGAATACTCACTGATTTCGTTGCCCTGAAAAAAAATCTTAATTGTCTTAATTGAATACCACAAAATTTGTTTATATTTTATAAAAGTCTTGATTGAATACCACAAGATTCTTTTTCCACAAAAAAGTCTTTTAAAATCCTTTGAAATCTCAATTCAATACACCCTCCTTAACTCCTGTCACAAATCAACAATCCCTAACTTTCACGGATTTCTTCACCATTGTTTATCATCAACTTCAAAATTTTATCCGTCATCTCATCTCCAAATCCAGGTTGCTTCAAAATCATCACCACCACTGCCTAAACCACTCTATGTTTTTCTCTCTCAACCTCTCATCACCAAAAATCCTCATCATAGTGTTTATTGCAAAAAAATAATCCTTAATTTTACTCAGATTTCATCATCATCATCATCATCATAATCGCCGTGTTCATCTCCAAATCCAAAATCATTCATACCATGAAAAAAGACTCTGGTGATGAGGTTTTAAGAGAGAGAAACTGAGAGTGGTAGGTGCCGTGCATCACTCACGACGTTCACAACTTTAACTAGCTATTTCACCATTCATCATCATAACTTAAATCCTAAATTCATGCATCCATATACCCAATTTTTGCAAAACAAAAACCACCCCATAGGATGGCAGTGTTACGGAACCAAAAAAACATGGTCTTTATGTGTTTTCTTCCATTTCTCACACAAGCAATTATTTTGAAATCAACAACAAATTTCACAATTCTGGATCCAACAGATTTAATTTCGAAGCTATTCCTTTTTCTTACACAAATCGAACCCACTTTATTTTTCCACTGAAATTGTGATGAGGATTTTTGGTGATGAGAGGTTGAGAGAGAAAAACATAGAGTGTTTGGGATAAACAATGATGAAGAAATTTGGGAAATTTAGGGATTGTTGGTTTTAATTTTTTTTTTAAATAAAAATGATTTGAAATCATTATAACAATAAAAATAAATTAAAATAAAAATAAAATTCACATATGCGTGTCACATCATCGAAAATAAAGATTTCACATCTAGTTGATAATTTAGGTTGTGGAGTAATTGAGGGAATCTTTATATTACAGAGGGTAATCACAAAAAGAATATTGCAGGGGTAATACCCTATTTACCCAAAAATAAAATATAAAAAGGTTTTTCAATAGAGGAAGTATCCATCCAGTATAAGGTAACCGATATTAAATGATTGAGTGACATGACTTGTGACTTGATGTAATAGGAGTGTATTGAAAGAGTTTGTTTGAGAGTGTGATATTAGTATTCTTCACACATAGAATGAAATCTAGATCTCAGCTTGGGGTACAATATATTTTGGGCCTCAATTTAGTTGGCCTTGGCCATATGTTTTTGGGTAGAGTGCATGTATCCTTCATTTATGTAGTTATTCATTAAAAATACGGCTTTTCTCTCTATGATAATTTGCTCGGAATTTTTCCCATTAAAAGTGATAATGAATCGAGCCAATTTGATTATTATCTTTTATTCTTAAAACATGGTGTAACTTATTTTGACTATTTTTTTTTTAGCTAAATGAGAATGCCAAATCATAAAATTGCATAAAATCTTACAAACATCAAAACAAATTAACCAACCGTAAGGCCGTAAATTAAACAAAGTTATGACTCATATATATAATAATGTTCAAGATTGAGATATGTTATAGTAAAAAGTGAAAAAAATTATTAGGTTTGGTTTGATTTTGTTTTTTAATGAGTTTGGTGAATGGACATGTGTTATCTATTATTTATATGTTTATGAGTTTCTCTTTCATGATCTTTCTCCTAAGTGACAACCTCTCCTTAATCTATGTAATAGGTGGCACTCTTATGGTTGGACATTTCCTATGTGGCACATACTTAAGAGTTCTTTCTTATGAATTCTTTCACAAGACAAATTAGCATTTAATTCTTCCACAAGACAAATTAGTATTTAATGCACTTAGAATTTGAATTAGAATGTTCTATTACCTATAAATATATAACATTCATGTCGGATTTTTATTCTAAATAATTCTAAATAATTGTATACAGTAAAAAATAAATTTCTTTTTCTGAATAATTGTATAGTATTTTTGTCAAAAAAAAAATTAAATGTATAGTAATATTTAATTGTATGATATTTTGAATTTTTTTTTGGTACAAATTGTATATGATATTTTGAATTAGTTGTCAATTGCATAATAATTAATACATGTTTTTCGGATGAAAGACACATTATAAAGGTCATAATTTTATTCTAAAAAATTGTATATAATAAAAAATAATATTTCTATTTTGAATAATTGTATACTATTACTGCACTAAAAGAAACAATAAACATATAATTTTTTTGGTAATTAATAGTCATAATAATACTTTCTGTAGCAAAAAAAATAGTAATCATAATAATAATAATAATTTTATATACACGTTTTTTTACTTCTTCTGATAGTAATAATAATTTGTCAGTGGAATAATATTAATTTAATTTAATAGTAAATTGATGGACATTCTATGATGAATTCTGCCATCATATGTCAATGTGCAGATTGATACACGTTTTTTTGATGATTGATTTCTGCCATCACACATTGAACTTCAAATAAGCCCTAAATTGATGGACATTCTATTCTCATTCACTTCAATCTTCATGGTTGACCTCATTAATATTTCCCATGATTTTCGATTGTGAATACATGCACCATATTAAATCAAATATTCAATCAATGACACCATAAATAGTTGACTTCTAATTCTGGCAGATACTTTTGAAATTAAATTTTAGCGCCAAAAAAATTATTCAATTTAAGATCTTTTTGAGACATGACCAATTGTGCCGCCTCAGACACCCAATTCTTTTAACCCTAATATCATCAAATGCACGATTTTTCCGTAATCGAATTTAATGCCTTATTTCTTGCCCTACTAGGTGTCAAAAAAAATCATCCTACATGTCAATTAACCAGCTATTTATGTCTTACGTGTCATTTAACCAGACCTTTTATGTTTTTTATTTAAATATATTTAGGAGTTTTCTTTAGTCATCAATGCTCAATTATAACTATAATTATATATAGAAATTTCTTATTCTTATAAATTAATTTGAACAACATTCAATGTTGAGATTCTTTGTTCGTTTGAAAAATATCAACAATGCTTTTCAATTCTTATTTTTTAACTGTATTATTTGATTAGTAAAAAAAAAAAAAACTGGATTATTATTTGAGTGCATTTGTCTAAATTACCTTTAACATAAATGAGTAGTTTTACAACAAATTATTTTTACATTATATACATGCACAAAAAATATGAAAATAATTTATTTTAAAATTAAATTAATAGATTCCTTAATTTTTATTTTGGTCCTCTATTATTATTATAAATTTTGTTGATTCAAATCAATTGATTATTCTTTCCTTGAACATTGCATTCAGTATTAAATATTAATAATAATTAAAAGTCAAACATTTCTTAAGTATTAGTCATCAATGCTCAATTATAAACATATATAGAAATTTTTTATTCTTATAAATTAATTTCTTATTTTGTTCCTTTTTTTATGAATACATTATTTTTGTTTTTAATCCCACCTTATTAGCATTTAATTGAATTAAATTGATTGATATTTTATGAGAGTCTTCACTTCTTAGAGAAGTTTTTATATTAATTATTGGCTTATTTTAGAAATTTCCTTATATAAAATCAAAATATGATTCATTTATTCGGTGTGTATATATATAAGGTCTATAACATAAAATAAATCACATTTTTCTATCCTCATTTTCTCCTCTCTTTTTTCCTCTAATACTCACTAATTTTTCTATCTATTGTCCCTTTTATTTTATTTTTAATTTCTTCTTCTTTGATCAATAATTTTTTTGACGGATTTGTTCAACTTTTCTTATGTTTCTTTTTTGCCTGATTTTTTATGTTTCTTTTTTATTATTTAGATTATTTTATTTTGATGTTTATCATTTTTTTTATTAATCCGTTTTTTGTTTTCGACAGGGAATTCAATTGAAAGACGGGAAGAAATGCATCACATTCTCACAAAATGAAAGTTGGAATATCAATAAAAATGTACATATGAGCTAAAATGTGGCCTATATGTTTAATTGTTGGATATACTAAGAAATTGATCAAATGATGTATTTTCTCAATAATGTTAAGTTTATCTTTATCTTATCTTTTTTTCTATTGTAAATTT
Organism: Trifolium pratense; assembly: GCF_020283565.1. Classification (NCBI taxonomy): domain Eukaryota; kingdom Viridiplantae; phylum Streptophyta; class Magnoliopsida; order Fabales; family Fabaceae; genus Trifolium; species Trifolium pratense. The sequence goes on along the minus strand of NC_060059.1, from coordinate 45,013,320 downwards.
TCTTTTATGTTTTAGTTTTGAACAACGTGATCTATATTATATTGGATTTTGTTTTTGAAAATTGCAACAGATTGAGTAATTAGGTGTTCATATGTTATATTACAAACATTTTAATTTTTGTACCAAAAGGTGAAGAAATATTTTAGTTACACATAATTTACAATTTTACAAGAGACTAAATGTTTAAAAATTTCACCATTCTTGTGTTGTGAACAATGTAATGGGTTAAGTGATGGTGGAAGTGCAGTCTCTTTGAGATAGTTGTTATTGGTGAATTTATTTGTGGTGTCAAATATGGATTAATCTCGCCATTTTAGGGTAGATTGAAATTCTGGCATTTATTGTTTATAAAAAAAAATCCTGGCATTTATTTATTGTTGAAATAGATACTGAGTTTTGAAGATTCTATAGATTTCTTTTATTCCCACATATGAGAATATTTTTCCACACGGGGACGTGAGAGTAAATTCCCAGAAGAAAGCGAAGGTCAACAATAGAGAGATGACGATTAAGAATAGATGCATAATACCCGTTAGATTAATTTTGCGTAGTAATTTTCTTTTTTTTTCTTTTGCAAAAATAAAAGAACAAATATACAAGGACATATCTGTATATGTCCTTGCAGAGACTGATGAAACGGGGGAAAAAATAACATTTAGTTTAAGTGGAATATCATTTTCCATTCCGTCATTCCTCTTTAAAATTTCCAAAATTGATAACAATATTTTTCATATTTAAATAAATTATTACATTAAATGTAAAATTAATTGAGTTTAATTGTTGTACATCGTTGGTGTAATTTTTTTTACACATGCATCTAATGACGCGTTGCCACATCATTTAATGAATGTGACACATCATGTGTTTTTAATTACTATATATGATGTGTCGGTATATTATTGGATGCATGTGCAAAATAACTTTACACCGACGATGCATAGAAATTAAATTCAAATTAATTTTACAAATTGTAACACCCTAACTAAATTGTCTAGAATATTTAGTCGATATATTAATAATTGAATCTGAGTACATTAAAATAACATAATAAATTGATTGAATTACAAGATATCACAAGAATAACGTGATAATCCGGTATAAATACAACGGAAGAGAATTAAATTCTAACTTAACAGCTTAACATATAAACAAAGAAGAAGACGAAAGTCTTCTAATCCGATAATCCAAGCTCGGCCTCGATCATCAGTTCCTGCCTGGTCCTTGCTCCGGTTAACCTGTTTACCTAAAAAAAATTGAAAGGCGTGGGATGAGACTACTAAGCCTCAATGAGCTCCTACTACCCAACTACTGGTGACTACACCGGGACAACTGAAACTAATAGTTTCTAACTTTAACATGAACCTGAATATCTAATAGTCTAATCCTAACATAATCCTGAAGTTTTCACAATATGATAATAAAGCAATAAGGTGTAACACACATAATAATTATCTTGTCAATTTTATCATAACAGGATCACTCCGGGTAAGCCGGTCCCGGAGTGTCTGGCCTGGTATTACCGATAATAATGTACGTCGGAATACAACATGAGCTTACAGTTCTTATTATATGATTTTGGATTCTGAATGAATCACCTGACATGGTACTAATGACCACGCTTCCTGATATTGGTACTATTGACCAAACATCCTGATAAATTCTGAAACATAATTCCTAATCCTGAATGGTTATCCTACCCAAAAGAAAGAAAACCTTCCCGGGGTAATTCTAACAGTCCTAATTCCTGAACCTAAGTTCCTGAGCGTGATAAACATTCTAATCACATAAAATTATTACGCTGCTTACGAAATATTCCAGAATAGTCAGGGATATAAAACGAGTGGATTTTTATTTAAAATGTTGATTCTACAAAGTCCTGATCTGATACGCTCGCTTAGCGAAGCAAGATGCTCGCTATGCGATAATACCAGTTCAATTCTCGGCTTTTTACTTTTAAAAGAGTTTATCAGTTTCCACCTACAATCTCATTCATGTCCAGTCATAGGCAACTAAAATATTATTATATAATTAGAATGGAGATGGTTTTGGGATTAAACCTTCTCACATAATTATTTCCTAATTTTCCTATTGTTGTCGTGCATAATTTTGGGGAGACTAATTTCCTAACTAATACTAATGTTATCATACATATATTGAATTTGGGGAAACTAAAGGTGCTAACTAATCTAAAAGTTAAGCTTCTAAAGGAACCCACCTGAAAATGACGCCTGAACCGTGCTAATGACATCTTCAGAGCTAGCCGAAAAACAGATTTTGCAGCCACAAAACTTAAACCTGCAGACCAAAATTCTGCATCAGACCCTGGACTTCAAACGCGACTATAGGATTCGTTATAGCTCCAAAATTCATGAAATTGGCGTCGAAACGACCGAAATTTCGTTAGCTAACCATAGAAACAAACCCCATACAAAACAGATGTACATAGAGTGAACAGTCACCTTATTAGTGAGGGTCAGTCCTAAAATACTGGTTTTGCACAACCATTCCAAATTCTTGTTTCTCCTACCATGAGTTCTCAATACCAAGAGTAGCTGATCAGAAGAGGAACAATCAACCTTTAGTAGCAGAACAGAACAGCTACTGGACAGAAAACGCAGCTTTGCTACTCACTAGCTCCAAGTCATTTCCAACTTCTACAAGTTCCCATATTTCCTTAATCTTGTTATTTCTCTGCTTCTATTCATGTACCCAAAACAGTTCTTCCATAGAATTTCACATGCTCTACTAGTAGCATCTACAAACATAGCCAAGAGATTTAAACTCCTGATTTACGTGCATGCAAAGCCTTCCAACATGGGGTACAAGAATAGATTATTTGGGTAAAGCATTGGAAAGAAAGGGTTTTCTGTTAGGAGTGAAAAAGAGGAGAAAGGTTGGATTTTTCTTGCTTACACTTACATTTAATCTCCATAATTTCTTCCCATAGCTTTGTTGATAATAGCTTAAGATCTAATCATGAAAAATGGGTTAAGTTTGAGATGGTGGTCTTGTTTTACGAAGAACAAAGAAAAGCTTGTTTTTCTCTATGAATTTGTTCTCTATTAGATTCAAAATAAGGGTATGTTGGGATTTAATCTATAAACATGGATTTAGGGAATAAACTTGAAGATTTGAGCTCCAGACTATGGTGTGTATGTGGTTTGCGTGAAGAGAGGAAGAAGAGAAATGATGCTCCCTGACTTTGTTATTTCATCAAGTATAAAATGAAGCAATTGGTTGGCCACTAGACTCATGTAGTTTATAGAGAAAGTTTGGGTCCCACTTAGTCTTGGTGTTGTTGCTCTTGACGTGAGAGAAGAGGAAAAGTTTGCTTTTCAATTTCTCTTGGCTTGTTAATTGTTATAATTTATGGGTGTGGCCCATCCCTACCGAATGCCATTAAATTGCCATATCTTTTATCCCTTTATTACTAGTTTGTCAAAGTGTTTCTCTACTATTTTTCATTCTTAATTAATTAATTTCAATATATATATATATATATAATCTTAATTAATAATTTTCCTATTAATTAAGATCGGGATGTTACACAAATGATTAAAAAATCACAAAATATTTTTTCTGACTCAATAATTAAAAAATAACAAAATATTAAAAGTTTAATTATTCATATTTTTCATTGAACATTAACCCGTGCGAATGCACGGGTAAGTTATACTAGTTGTCTTTTTTATATAGGTTGAATGCTTTATGTGGGTTGAACCCGGATAAAGCTATTACCTGGATTTGATCACCAATTTTACAAATCGCTTGTAGTTGTACCTCCACCCCATTATCCAAACTTTCAAATTGTTCCGATTTAGACCGATTTGGTCGTTTTTTTTAATTTGATTTTACTCAATTCATGTACACCTATTTGCCATTTAAATTTACCCCTAAGAATAAAAGACGAGGCAACTCAATTTTTCACTTTTTATAGGGAAATTGAAAATAGATGAAACTTTTTAGCTCAACTCAAAAAGGTGGCTGAATCATCAACCGCCGAGAAAGCTACATATGTGTCGTGGTTAATAATTGAGAAGTTTTTATTTAATAATTGAGAAGTTCATAATGTTCTTAATCATCACAGTTCAACAATCCCTTGTTGATCAACATAACATTTTCACACCTCATCATCAAAGAACAATGATTAGAATATTATGATTGATCAATGACAGATCATGCAATCATCTACCCATAAACTTTTGAAAAGAACCGACATGAAAACAAACAAATGATAAAAATTTAGTGTAGAAGGAGAATGATGATGCAAGTTAGGCGGAAAATGAAGGAAAGCATTTATAAACTTGACAAAGTCAACCAATTTGCTAGATAAGAGGCAACACCTCTGCAAGCACCAATCAAAGAAGACCACTAGCCAACACTAATTGACCATTAGCCACCATATATAAGAAGTGCTCGGATTCTATAATCCGAAATAAGCAAAATACGTTTCAGATTCTTAAATATTAGCAGAGTATTTTTAAAATTTAGGGGGACTCGAGAGGCTTAGAGGGGAAAGAAATTTGCATGCCACAAAAGGCAACACAAAAGTTGAGTCATGCATGGGAGCATCAGTAAGGTTATACAGGCCTATTGGGCTAAAAGTGTACTGTTATCGTTTATCATCATTGGATCAATAGACCCAAGATGTACCTGTGTTCAAACATATGCATGGTACTCTATTTGAGGGAAAATACCACTAGCGGGTACATACTCATACCTTAATTTATGCTCATACACCACGTATATTGATTTTTCTAAAAATATTGTACCCCGCACCGGCCCTACCCACGCCTAGGCAACATAGAGTGAGACAGACATTAGTGAAAGAAAACGCTTCGTGCCATGTCAGCAGCACCAATGGTTTGTCACAAATCAAGTGGACTCTCATCCTTTGCAAATTGCAAAAAGCAAAGAATTATCATCACAAGTGAATGGTTGTGTTTGTGACACAATAGACATTTTGTGGACCACAATTTTACTTACTCTATCTTGTGATTTTATGACAACTAGAGAGGCAAGTATTGAGAAGAACTGCTTCTCTCTTTTTTCCTGGCAATGGCAACTTTGCACTCTCTTGCATTCTCCTCTCCGCTCTACAAGTCAGTACAGAAGCCACGCTCATACTCAGGTACAATCACCCTCTTCAACATTATCTCCCCCAACATCACTTTCTTCGTTTGTTTTTGTTTTGGGGTTCCTGTGAAATGTGTTGACAACTTATGTTGGACATTGTTTGGACTCCTATTGAGTTTTATAATGTTTGTCAGATTTTTAAAAAATAATTGTTGTATTTTTCTCTCCTCAGTAAGATTGGGGATTTTAACTTGCATGGTTCTCAGTGGTGGTTTAGTGACTTAGTTCATATATGAAGTTTTACCCCTGGAATTCCATAATTTCAGTAGGTTTAACTTGTTTAGGATTAAGGTCTAATGTAGCCAGATTTGCTCCAACAAATTTACAATTTAATGACAAAATTGTACTTTTGCAATCTTTGTTAAGAATATGAAGTAATCCTGGAAGTCCAATTAGTTTGGCGTTACATTTCAGTATTTTCTATACATGTAGATAAGCAATTTCTAGTATCATCTTCCCTTGACCCCTAACATTGAACATGTGATTTCTTTGAAGATTATAGCAATTAAAAAGTGATGAATATGATCTCATGTTCGTGGTGAACATTATAGACTCTTTGTTTATGCAGTCCCTTCAATTGTCCATGGAAGCTTGAACTTAAACTCCTCATTCAATGGTCAATATTTACATGTGCCAAGTTTAAGGTTACCAATGACAACTCAAAAAACTCCACTGCATATGCCGGTTATCATGATGGCGGGGAAACCCAAAATACAGTTCATTCAAGGAACTGATGAACTGACAATACCAGATGTGAAGCTGACAAAATCTAAAGATGGAACAAATGGTATGGCTATCTTCAGGTTTGATCAACCTTCAGTTTTTGATTCATCTGGAGAAGTAGGTGACATTACAGGTTTTTACATGATTGATGAGGAAGGAGTCCTTCAATCTGTTGATGTAAATGCTAAATTTGTCAATGGAAAACCCTCTGGAATTGAAGCCAAGTATATAATGCGGACTCCACGGGACTGGGATAGGTTCATGCGATTCATGGAGCGGTACTCTAATGCTAATGGTTTGCAATTCATAAAATATTGAGTTAATGTACTAACTTTTTCCCTTCTATTCTTTTGTCCTCTGTCAAGAAGTTTGATTTCTATAATTTAGTTACCAGTATGTAACTGATTTCCTATAGATCTCAAAGCTCATTGTCCTAAGGATTTCTTTTATTATGTTAAAAAGGCAAGAAATTTTGTTAGTAAATATTGTAATACGCATGCGGCTGCATTGCAATTCTATAAGCATGTTCTGTCTGTTGTTTTTTCTACTTACCTTATTTGTGGTGTCTATTTATCTTTTATCACAGTAGAATGTCTCCCTGTCTAAAGGAGAGGGAAATATCTGGTCTGGATACATTGGCCGGATTATATCAAATTGGAACGATACCACTTATATGTTTTTTTTAGGGTTGCTCTTCGCCTCCCTGAATTGCTCACACTAGAAAACACATTACCGAAAGATATCTCTAGGTAAGATTTATACTATCAGAAGATATTTCCTAGTAAGATTTGCACTACCGGGAGATGGGGGGACATGGGGGGAATTCTGATAAATTTAGTAGGGGGAGTGGGCGAAGAGCAACCATCTGTCTTTTTTAGTATTTGACCCTACTTGGATTCAAAAGGGAATTCGCCAATAAAATGCTGCATAATGGATCTCCACTAGGGGAGATAAGGGGGAAGGAGAAAGGGAATGGGATATTGTATGATTGTATCAAAGGATGTTGAGTTATATTTTTCACATACAGCATCACTGATCTCCCCGGTGTCATTTATGATTAAATGACAATGGCAAAAAAAATAAAATTTAACCCTTTCATATTGGTTGTCTTCTATTCAATTTCTATGCCCCTGCTAAAAACAGAGGTTATCAATGTCAGTTTTCTACCTTTCTTTCATTCATCTAGGGTCCTTTTGGACTTGACTTATTTTTGAGCTTATAGAAATAAGCTTATGCAAATAAATAAACTTTTATGTTAATTCATAAGTTTTCACTAACAAAATTGTATCTTTATAAGTTGTTTTCTCATAAACTACCTTGAAAAAGTTATTATAACACATAAAAGCTTATTTATTTGTATAAATTGTTTCGCATAAACTCAAAAAAAGCCAATCTAAACGGGCCCCTAATGGTTTTTGTTTCTTCTGTGTCACCGCGGTATAGAAAATGACCTCAGATAGTTCAATGTTGAGTTGATTTTCTACGCTTAAGGATTAAGCAGACAATGGTTTTGATTATACCTAACCATAGTTTTTGCATAATAATTTTAGTTGAATGAATCAAACTATTGGAATTTAGACTAGTCGAATGGTGCTTTTAAGGAGAAAATTGCACAATAAAATAATCATACTGCGGAGGAAGAAAAGTTCACCAAAAATAATGCTACAAGATTTGTCGGTGAAGAAACTTCTTGCATCTATGACCATGTGATGAATCATTTCACAAACATGAATCTCATCATCAATAAGGAGTCCATTTCATGCATAATTGCACATCAATGAAATGAACCGTACATACTTTGGAAGAGAATTTCACTGCAATTTCTTTTCTACCATCCATTGTTTAACAGCCATTTAAAAATCATTATTCAATAATATCAACTGGCTAGAGTTTTAACAAAGACTAAAGAAAAGTTTAATTAATCAAGTGACTAATTTTTTTACCAAAACAAAGTGGCAGAAAAGTTAATTCTGCAAACCAGAAGCAGGGGCGAGGAAAGAAATAGCTCACAATTTTCTCTAGTTGCACTCGTTGTAAAGTAGATAGACAATATAACACATTCACGCAAGTGTGTATACAGAAAATGAAGTAACAAATATATTAAAATGAATGTGCTATTATCGACAGATAGCAATCTATCCAGACTTCAATGATTAAACTCGTTCAAGTTTACACTCAACCGTGATTAAAATTTGTTTATTTTTCCTATATAAATCAAATGAACAAAAATATTACAAAATAAATTATTAAAACTCCTAAAACGCATTCTAGGAACCACTAAGTAGAATACATGAAACAGAAAGCAAGAAAACCTATAAAAAAAAGTGTAAAGCAAAAGAATAAGTACTCAATATGCTTGGATACATGTTCAACAGTAAGTTCACATCAAGATCCCAGCAAAAATTTGCACCTCTTCCTGAATTCAGGGGAAGCATGTCTCAATCTGTATTAAACCTCACTGCAGCCAGTGTATATTATCATTTAGCTCTTTGCTCATTCTTCCAAGAATTTTTTGCAGCTTCAGCAGATGAATCAGTGGACTCTCCACTACCATCCTTTTTTGGTTTTGAGAAGAAAGGATCCCATTCATGAGCTCCTACCTCATGCTTTCCCTCATCCAACAAAGCATATTTCCAACTGTTCTCCTCAATGAAGTTTTTATCGATATGATCTTCAATAATATCCTTCCTCAAATTTGTAACTTTGTTAATCACTGCTTGTACAGCAACATCAAATGCATCTTTGAGAGTTTCTAACTTAGAGCGAGGGTCAGCATATACTAGTCCTGGAATGAGACTAATGACCTCTTCTCTCATGATTTTTACTTGTTCAGGAGGTATCTGACCAAGTATTTCTTCTATACTCATATTCCTCTTACGAATGTCGTCCTCTGGAATGAAGACTGAATACTTGGTATAATTCTTAGGAAGATGCCAAGTATATTGTGTGTATGCCGAACCAGGATGGAAGAAGACGGGTATACAGCCAGCCAACATTGAATCAAAGGCAGACCTTCGTGTATATGAATCGCCCTGAGGTTGCAAGCAGAACTGCGAGCTTTGAAACATCTGCATTATGCTGCTAGGAGAATGACATTTGCTTTCACCAAAGTCACATTCCAACAGTTTACCAACCGATGAACTTCTGCATTGCTCAATCAATTGACCCCTGATTGATTTGGCATTACCAGGACGTGGAGCTCCAGCAAATGAGAAAAGCCACTTCCTCTCTAATCCCCTCATTCTGTCCTGCCAATTGAACACTTCAGCATCTTTTGCAGGGTGGAAGTATGTAGGATACGGAATCCCAAAATCATTTGCATTCCATGGGCTAGACTCTACCACAAGCATGGACATATTCTTCGCTGCTGGTAAAAACAGAAGCTTATTGCCCCAATCTGATTCTTCCTGAGACAATCTCCGGAAATCCCAAGTTATCCTCCCTGCAACAAGAAAATGATCCTTCCCATTCATTATATTCCACTCCGGTCTCTTCATAAGCCAGTCAACAAGATCAAGCGAAGCGGCATCCCTTCTTGAGATATTATAACCCCAAAGATAACGTGCAATGTCAAACCCAGCATAAAATGGAACAAAAATTGCAGCAGCAATGGAAGAATCCTCAGTCAAGCATTGATACTGCTTCATCCGATTGCTAAATATGACATCAACAGCAAACTGATTTGTTGCATACCAACCAGTATCAGAGAAAACCCCTTCAACATTCTCAAGCGGAGGTCCAAGACCAGCATTGGTAGTAAACTTACACATATTAGTCCAAAGACTCAAACTCTTACACTCCTTCAACATATCCTCATTAAACCTGGAGGGAAGATCATGCACATAAATATACCTTCCCCCACAAGGATCACTCTTATTTTCAGCAGTTTTCAAAGCTTTAATAAAAGGGTAATTTTTATTGTTAGGGGGAGGGTTGTAATTCTTGATCTCCACCGGATTCGGTAACCCAATCTTTCTAGGAAGGGGTTTCACTTCGGGGACATGGATTTCGGCAGATTCATGATTAACAGAAACAGATGTTGATTCGGTTGTGTGATCATGAACAAATTGATCACTAATAGTTGCATTACTATTATCTCCTCTAAGAAACACAAAATGGAAGTATAAGAGAAACAACCAAAGGAATGCAGATAGGAATGCTAAACAGCAAAGGCGTGAATTTTGATTCTTAGCTCCTCCCTTTTCCATTTGGTCAGGGAGAACCCCTGCCGCAGGGCGGCGTCTCATTGCATTCCAATTGCCAAATTTTGCAATTCAACAATCAATCAGCACAAAACAAAAACATAAAAATAAAAAAAAATTAAACCTAAACCTAAAAGCTAAGATTGTGATTTAGTTATTAATCTGAGATGGAACAATTTTGCAGCTAAGCAAGTAAATAGGAATTGTGTAATTGAAACGAGATTGGTGTTATTGTGATGGATTGAAGAATAAGAAGAGTATGCGTTGTGGAGTTAATAGAGGAATGAAAATGGATTGATGAAGGGTGGTGTTGATTTGGATTTGATGATCATTCAGAAATCACAACGAGATTTTGCAATAGAAAAACTGAAATGAATGATGCAACAATTATCAGCAGAGAGAGAGAGAGAGAGAGGGATCGAGAAGATGAAGGAGGGAATTTTGCAGAGAGAGAGAGAGAAGAGAATGAAATATTAGAAAATGAAATGAATGAACGAGGGGGGAAGAGAAGAGAGTGCAGGTTAGCAACGTGCGCCGGGATTGACTCGGAAATTAACGTGTCGGTGTCCTGTTGGATTTTGACGCGTGGTTTATTGGGATGGGAAACTGTGTCTCCTCTCCTCTTACATTGCATCAAATTGTGTTATAGACACCGGATGGAGGAGGAGTACTGCATCAAAATTTGTGTTATATATATATATATATATATATCGTAATGTGCTGAACTTGGTAGGGAAGACGGCGATTCGATCCCCGAAATTGCAATCGGATGGGCTAGAACCACTTGATGCCATAACTAACTCCCGAACCATATTAAACTAGTGGTGATAAAAAATTGTGTTATATAAAGTCACTAGGTTTAGGTAGTATGATATAAATTCTAGATTTGATTTTCAGCTCATTGTGAGTATTGAGTATATAATCATTTTTTACCAAAATATAAATCATCTTGATCCTCATAATTAATGTTGTATATAGAAATAAATTATCGATTGGTTTATAAAATTTTCTTTCATTAATGATAAGAAAAAAAAATTGAACAATTGAAAAAAAAAGTGATAAAAAAATTAAGAACAAATAGAAAAAATAATATTAAATATTTCATTTGTATAGTAAAGCGACTTAAAAAAAAATTCTCATAGTAACTTATGAGTATTAATCTAGTAATACCATAAATGTATGGTACTTTCATTTATTTATTTTTGGCAAAATTACATTACATGTCCTTTATCTTATTTTTTTGTAATACTTTGGTCCTTTATCTTTTTTTTGTAACACTTTGGTCCTTGATCTTTTATTTGTAACACTTTAGTCCTTTATTTTTTTTATTTGTAACACTTTAGTCCTTTTTTTTAACAGTTTGGTCCTTTATCTTTTTTTATTTGTAACACTTTGGTCCTTTATTTTTTATAAATAAATAAGATAAGGACCAAAGTGTTACAAAAAAAAAAGATAAAGGATCAAATTGTTACAAAAAAAAAATAAAGGACCAAATTGTTAAAAAAAATAAGATAAAGGACCTGTAGTGTAATTTTACCTTTATTTTTTTTACAAACCGATACATGTCTTTCTCTTCCCCAAGCCAAAAGTCTCAGTCGAAGATGTTGACATCTAATGTCGGTGGTGTTGGCCCTCCGCATCACCCCTGTCTGGATCTATAACGGCGGTGTACGTTTTGGGGTTTCCTGGATTCGTCACTTTTGGTTCAGATCTAGTTCAACATGCACCGCCATCGTCTAGTGGTTGTCAGTTTGCTTTATTCTCACTTCTTTTCAGACGATTTAAGCATTGTTCTCTTTGATTTCTAAGTAGAAAGTTAAGGTTTCGGTTCGTCGCCGTTTCGGAGCCATGGTGGTGTCGCCGGTGGTTCTACAGTAGTGAAAAGGTTGGTGATGTCGGTTTTTTTAAAAGTGTTGAAGACTTGAAGAGGGTTTTTTATTTTCCTTCTTGTTTGGTTTGTTTTTCTAGTTACCTTGTCGCATTTCCCATTTTCGTTTTCGTCTGATCTAGTAGGAAGTTTGCGGCAGTTTGAGTTTTTCGGCTTGAAAGGGTCAATTATGCTTGTTATGATTTGTGGTACTTGATTCTGACCGTGTTGGTGGTCAGTTCATTCGCCGTTTCATACCTTACCAAACACTCACACGTCATTTTTTTTTTCTTTCTATTTCGTTTGGTGACCGTAAGCTGGTTCGCTGGCTGGATAGTGTATGATGAGTTAGTGTTTGCTAATTGGACTTAATTGTATAACATTTAATTGCTGCATTTTTGTGTAGTTTAAATGGATCAGGTCGATGTCCCCAAGTTTTTTTAATCTATTTTGTATTTTTATTCTATTTGGAGTGGTGGAGAGATTTTTCTTCTTGCATCCTTTTGCTTCAATATATATATATATATATATATATATATATATATATATATATATATATATATATATATATATATATATATATATGTTGGAACAAAGTTCACATTGGTGTGTGAATTGAAAATAAAATTGAGTCTCATATTGGGTACTAGAACATACTAGTATGTTGTCGCATACTAGTGTGTATTTTGAGGAAATAAATTAATTAATTTTCACATCGGTTACATACTTTATTTATTTATTTTATGGTGATTTTATTTTTCATCATTTTGTAACCGTTAATTTATGGGAGAATAAATCTTATTGATGGCTACACTGAAAAAGTTTGATTAAAAAGAGATAAGCCTAGTTGAGAACAACCTAAGAAACCATGAGCCGGGAACACTTGTTCAGATTAATCTATCACATAAACAGGAAAGACCACAAGTGTGGGTAGTAGTGTGGCTTGAATATTATCTATCAGGAATTGAATTATGAGCAAATTCATCTAATGATTATATCCTATTATATTCTGCAATGATGCTCGTGGATACTAACAGGTATGTTACCTTCTTATTTTTATTTGAAACAAATAATGGGCAAGTAAATAGTGCCAAGATGGAGGCTAACGGCCTCACACTAATTTCATCATTTCTATGGTCTAATTAGTAAGTACAAATGATAATTGATTTTGAATAAAGCAACTCATGTATGATTGGTATTAGACCAAACTCTAGTATTGTTGTTGAGACTATTTTTCAGTGATTCGCCGTATATTTACCTTTTAGAAGCTAATGTTGAATATGATGTAGAATTTATTTTTGGTGTCTCTACATGACGTTTGATCTACTGTTTTGTTAGACTTATATAATTTTAACAAAACTTTTATCGTGAAAAGAGAAAGTAAGAAAAGCTTGTGTATATTATAATTTTTTATAAGTTGAAACTTTGAATAAAAGAGAAACCTTATTATTGTTAATTTGGTTTAAGAGTGATAAAAATATCACTAGTTCCTTTAAATAAATAATGGTCTTAGCACCATTATCCCCTGGATTGAAGATTGGTCTTAGTACCATATTGGAGTGACCTCAGTGTCATTATATTGATAGATATTGTAGTATCATCAATACATGTGGTATTGTAGTACCACATGTGGTATCGTAGTTCCGTTGATTCATAGATTGAGGTTGTAGCATCAATCTGAGTGGTATTGTAGTACCACTGAATCACCGATGAGTAATAGATTGATGTCGTAGCATCAATTCGAGTGGTATTGTAGTACCATTCAAGAAGGTGTATTCTTTGACCGATTTCTACCGTGCAGTAGCATATCGGTATACAGTTGTAACTGGGCTGTTTTATCCTGGGGACGGCGTGGCTGATAGTCTGCTTGCACGATTTTGGGCAGTGCCACGAAACGTCTTAAAGAGAGCGACCTAGTCCGCGACTCAACCCAGTAATATTTTCGGTGGCTGTAAAAATTATTTTTAACTGTTTTTAAATCTCGAAAACAACAATTTTAAGACGTTTCTTTCTGCCATGACTACCGAAGAAATTACTGGTTCATATTATTATGTCGCTGACTATGGCAAACCATTTTGGTTTAAAGGGAATCACTTCAAACATTAGCAACAAAATAAATCATATTTTTAGAACAATAAAAGAGTTGCTAACGTATTGAAGGATTATATTTCAATTGTATTTGAAACAATTGAACAAGTTTAAAAATGATAAAAAGTCTAAAGAAGATGCACTTGAAAGTCTGATAACTTGTCTCTTTTGAAAGAAAAAGTTGTAAAGCAAGATCAGAAAAATAACGAAGTGCTTGTTGTCTTGAACAACAACACTAGAAACAGAAAAAGATACTCATCACTTTTGTTGATGAATGTTGAGATTATTATTCATAAATCTTATGGAAAATAAAAGTGATAAATGATGTTCTTGACATGTTTCAATTCTTTGGAATTGAAATTGAAAATTAGTTCAATAAGAAAGTCAAGTAACTTCATTTTGTTATAAGGCACAAAATATGATTCCCACATTTTTTAATGAGAATGAAATTATACATGAAACAACTACAACTTACTCTTTCGAGTTGAACGGTAAAGAAAAATAAAATAAAAATAAAGAACCTTTTGTCGAGCTAGTTGTTACAGTCATGTTTAATTTCGGCATTGCGTCTCATTAGTGGGGGGAATTCAATTAATTGATTGTTTTGTGCTAAATAGAGTGCCTAAGTGCAAGAACAAAATTCACTTGTGAAATTTTGTAGAAAAGACAATTTAACTTGTCTTATTTTTTGAACTTGGAGTAATTTGAAGTAGGTTCAAATTCTCAACTCCAAGAAGAGTTTAACTCACTAGTAGAGCCTATGAATGTGTATTTGTTGATACACAATTAACATCAAAGCTTATAGGTTGTTGCCTAAATGCTAAAATGGTCATAGAATCAAAAAATGATTTCTATGAAAATGAATTTCTCTTTAAAATTGAGAAATAGTGGGGGCTCTAGTGGGGGCATTGTACCTGGTCACATTCCAGTGATCAGAAGTTGTAATGAGAACATCGAACAAGATGTAATAGAACCTCGAAGAGGTAAGATAGCAAAAGTTGCTAAAAAGTATGAACCTGATTACATGGTTTATAGATTAGAAAAGGATCCAACGAACCTCCAAGAAACTGTCTTTCTTGAATGCTGATTTATGGTTG
Source organism: Trifolium pratense (assembly GCF_020283565.1). Taxonomy (NCBI): domain Eukaryota; kingdom Viridiplantae; phylum Streptophyta; class Magnoliopsida; order Fabales; family Fabaceae; genus Trifolium; species Trifolium pratense. Next base: position 44,998,207 of record NC_060059.1, on the reverse strand, counting down.
TAGCCGTAAATGATGAGATAGATTCTCTATGTTGATTTATGGTGGTAGCCGTAAAAAATGAGATGAATTATCTATTGTCTAATAAGACTTGACATTTAGTAGACTTGCCTCATGAGTACAAATTGAATGATTATAAATAAATTTTAGAAATGAAAACAAATATATATCTTTTCAACATGTTTTCTCCAATTACAAGAATAATATCCATAAGGCCAAATGGATGTTATAATTACTTTTTTAAATAGTGAATTGGAAGAAGAATTTTTTATGGAACAACCTAAATATTTTTTTCCAACTCATGGGCATGAAAACTAAAGTCGATAAATTGGATAAGACTTTGTAGAGTCTTAAACAAGCCATATGAAATGACATGAAAAGTTTGACAATTTGATGATTGTCAAATGAATTTCGAAGTAAATGTAATCTTGGATATTGAGATTATTGATCCATGAATGCAAATTTCCTTAAATCAATCTCACTATGATGAGAAAGTTTTAAAGAAATATATTTACGGAAGCAAATTTGTTTGTGCATACTATACGATCATAGTGTAAAAACTATGGAAGAACACTGGTGAAAGTGTAAGACAATCAGAATATGAAAGCATATATATGTTGCCGCATTTGATATGTCACTGATTGTACTTGACCCGACGTTGCATAAGTCGTAGCATTGCATATGTTGTGGTACTGTTATGCCGGTTTGTTAGTAAACCGAAGAACTAGCATTGGTATGCTATTGAGAGATTCATGAGATAAAAATGACCATGAATCTCATATCATATTATTATTAGAGATTTTCTGATATTCTTGAAGGATACAATGATGTAGATTGGAATACATTATTATATGATTCCAAAACAATTAGTGACTATATATTTGGAATATATAGTAGAGAAATTGTATCTTGGAAATCAGAGAAACATACTATATTGGCTTAATACAATATGAAGTCTGAAATGATACCATTAGCCACAGCTAGTGAAGAAGCAAGTTGGTTGCTTGCAATTTGAGATTCCTTTATGGAATAACCTATGCCAGATGTGTTGATCCATTGCGATAGTACCACGGCTATTGCATAAATTGAGAACCGTTATTATAACGGTATAAGACGTCGAATAAAAAGAAAGCACAACACAGTGAGATAGCTAGTCTCTAAAGGTGTTGTAAGAATGGATCATGAACACACTGATGAAAAAATTTAGCAGATCCTTTGACGAAAGGAATAGCTAAAGTGGAAGTCCATAATACATCTGTAAAGATGGGACTAATGCCTAAATGAATTTCTCATGATGGAAACCCAACCTAAATGACTGGAGATCCCAAGAAATAGGTTCAATGGGTAATAACAAGTTGTGAGGAGTTAAAGATGATCATGCAAGTAAAAATAAGAAAAGCATGATTCCTGAAAGTGAAAGGATGAGATAATAAAACTCTTAATGAGATCTATACTCTGTATGAGTGGAGTACTGAGCTTCAGGAGTACTCTTGATAGACTCACCTATATGAATGTGGAACTGAGGCCGGTTCCTATGGAATTTAGAGGCGAATTCCTAGAGCGTTCATGAAACTGGGATACACGTGCAGGGCTATTAAAGCACGGGCTATAAAGATACACCTTAAGAAAAGGTTGTGTGCGGGTTTGAGAAAAATCCGAGATAGAGTTCAAGACAAGTGTCACTCTTACTAAATCGGGCTCTTACTTGCTATGTAAAGGTTCAAGTCATAGACACCTTTGCTTATGCACAATCTTTTAGAAGTGTCCTACGATATATTGGAATTTTCTTTTAAATTCAAGTGGGGGATTGTTGGAACAAAGTTCACATTGGTGTGTGAATTGAAAATAAAATTGAGTCTCATATCGGGTACTAGAACATACTAGTATGTTGTCGCATACTAGTGTGTATTTTGAGGAAATAAATTAATTAATTTTCACATCGGTTACATACTTTATTTATTTATTTTATGGTGATTTTATTTTTCATCATTTTGTAACCGTTAATTTATGGGAGAATAAATCTTATTGATGGCTACACTGAAAAAGTTTGATTAAAAAGAGATAAGCCTAGTTGAGAACAACCTAAGAAACCATGAGCCGGGAACACTTGTTCAGATTAATCTATCACATAAACAGGAAAGACCACAAGTGTGGGTAGTAGTGTGGCTTGAATATTATCTATCAGGAATTGAATTATGAGCAAATTCATCTAATGATTATATCCTATTATATTCTGCAATGATGCTCGTGGATACTAACAGGTATGTTACCTTCTTATTTTTATTTGAAACAAATAATGGGCAAGTAAATAGTGCCAAGATGGAGGCTAACGGCCTCACACTAATTTCATCATTTCTATGGTCTAATTAGTAAGTACAAATGATAATTGATTTTGAATAAAGCAACTCATGTATGATTGGTATTAGACCAAACTCTAGTATTGTTGTTGAGACTATTTTTCAGTGATTCGCCGTATATTTACCTTTTAGAAGCTAATGTTGAATATGATGTAGAATTTATTTTTGGTGTCTCTACATGACGTTTGATCTACTGTTTTGTTAGACTTATATAATTTTAACAAAACTTTTATCGTGAAAAGAGAAAGTAAGAAAAGCTTGTGTATATTATAATTTTTTATAAGTTGAAACTTTGAATAAAAGAGAAACCTTATTATTGTTAATTTGGTTTAAGAGTGATAAAAATATCACTAGTTCCTTTAAATAAATAATGGTCTTAGCACCATTATCCCCTGGATTGAAGATTGGTCTTAGTACCATATTGGAGTGACCTCAGTGTCATTATATTGATAGATATTGTAGTATCATCAATACATGTGGTATTGTAGTACCACATGTGGTATCGTAGTTCCGTTGATTCATAGATTGAGGTTGTAGCATCAATCTGAGTGGTATTGTAGTACCACTGAATCACCGATGAGTAATAGATTGATGTCGTAGCATCAATTCGAGTGGTATTGTAGTACCATTCAAGAAGGTGTATTCTTTGACCGATTTCTACCGTGCAGTAGCATATCGGTATACAGTTGTAACTGGGCTGTTTTATCCTGGGGACGGCGTGGCTGATAGTCTGCTTGCACGATTTTGGGCAGTGCCACGAAACGTCTTAAAGAGAGCGACCTAGTCCGCGACTCAACCCAGTAATATTTTCGGTGGCTGTAAAAATTATTTTTAACTGTTTTTAAATCCCGAAAACAACAATATATATATATATATATATATATATATATATATATATATATATATATATATATATATATATATATATATATATATATATATATATATATATATATATATATATATAGGAGGGATCCGTTGACTCTAGGAGTAAGCGGAGACTTACTCCACTTAATAACTACATATCAGCATTATATTTCTTTCAGGGGTGTGCATGGTTTGGAAACCACACCACACCTAATTGTTGGTCTTGGTTCTAAACCAAAACCATTTCAATGACAAACCGGTTATTTTTTAAAACTAATTTGGATTTGGTTATTAACCGGATCGAAATCAATTTATAACCGGTTTGTAATAAAATTTAAGTTATTCACATGATCCAATTTTAAATAGGTTTTTTATTTAAACTATTTTTTTTTATTAGTTGATTAAAAAAAATAGATTTATTAATTATTTTAAAAACATAATTTTTCATTAATTTTATGATTGAATTGGTTTATAATCAACCCACAAAGTATTTTTTCTAAACCCAAATTATTTTTTACTTAGCCGAAAACTTGTTTTTTATATTGTTTTAAAAATATTTTTTATTATTTAAAAAAAGAGTAATTTTTAAAATTAAAAAATCTGATTTTTAAATACAAAAAAAAACTAATATTTATTATAGGAAAAAAATTAAAATACTAAATTTTTGAAAAACTAAAAACATTAAAAACTGATTTTTTAATTGTTTTAAAAAAAAACTGATTTTTTTAATTATTTTTAAAAACAAAAAACATTAAAAACTGATTTTTTTATTATTTTTAAAATAATTATTAAAAATCTGATTTTTAAAATAAAATAATAATAATAATAAAATAGTATGGGTGGTTGGTGTGGCCGGCCGCCGGAGCACCGCCGCCGGAAAACCGTGTCGGTCGGAGCGTCGCCGTGCCGGCCACCGGTGGTCCGGCGTTGACCACCGTGTTGACCACCGGTCCTCCACCACCTCTTTTAATTAATTATTTTATTATATAATAAAGAATTTTAAAAAATTGAAGATTGGGCCTGAATTAGCTATTGGGCCTGAATTTTCAAACCAATTTCAAACCAAATTACAAAATGTGGTTATGGTTTATAATTGGTGTTTTTTTATTGGAGTGGTGTGGTTTTTTTTTAAAATGGAAGTAAACTAAAATTGGATATGGATTGGTTAGTAATTTGGTTAAGGATAGCCAATTTTTTTGCATTTGAGATGCAAATAGGCATATGAAAGGGATTGCTTTGTGACATGGGATGACCACAAAACCCATAATCCATATTCGTGAATATTTGGACCTTAAATAAGTTATTTCCTCTGTTTTTTTTTAAAGAAAATTTATAGTTTTACGTCTCCTTACATTTTTTTTAGTGGCTACGTCTCATTACATTTTATTGTGAGCAATTTCCTCAATTTTTTTGTTTGAGGTGGACCTTAAATAAGTTATGAGTTTAATTGATATGCACTGACGGTGTAAAATAATTTTATATAATCGTCTAATAAATAATCATCATTTTGTAATGTCAAGAAAGTGGGGTGAAATTGGGTGATGTGGCGGAAAACATGGTTGATATTGGTTGACAGTGTAATATTATTTTACACTGTCGGTGCATATCAATTAAATCCATACGTTACTTCTTGAACTAGAAATTGAATATCTGACTATATGTTTAAGGGACAAAACCTTGTCGCCTAGATCAATTCATTAGTAGATTTAAGTTTAACTCATAAGTAATGGGAAGTGGGAACCGTTACAAAGATACCCAAACTCCATCAGGGTTGAGGAAAGGAATGCAATATTCATCCCGCACGTTGCAAATGCCTAGACGGAAACTGTAATATGAATATTCGCGTCATAGTCTACTTGTCAAATATGCAGCCGACACACATACAACAACGCTCTCAAATCATCATTTTAAAACGTTGGTGTCAGTCTAGTTACAGCCGCCGCTCCCCCTCTCTTCTAACCCTATTTTGCTTTTCTTCTTCATCATCCACCAAGGAGGGGTGGTTTTTGGGTCAATTTTTGACCCAAAATCACCCCTCTAAGTTGTTTTTTTATTTTCTTTCCATTTAAATAAGTGATTTCACATAGATTAAGTTTTTTAGTTTTGTTTTTCTTGTTTTGTGATTTCGTCGTCTGAGTGCGGCGCTTTGTTGGTGGTCGTCATTGTTACGGCGTTTGTTTGTCCGTCTTGTTGCGGTGTTCGTTTGGTTCATTTTGAAAGGTAGATTTCAATCAATTGCAGATTCGATCAATGATTTGGGCATCATCGTTGCAGATCCGGAAGCATGGACATTCTGGTGACTTTTATCATATTATATTATTTGTAGGCATATTGCAATTGCCGTTGTATGCTATTAACATGGATGCTGTGAGATTGTTTGCAGTTTCATCCTTTTTGTTTTTAGCTATGTTGAATTTGTATTTGCATGTGATGTACTGTATCAATTATTGGAATGAATGAATATCCTTATTTTGAGTCAAAAAAAAAAAACGTTGGTGTCAGTCAACCATGATAGAATTAAATTATTGACGACTGGTATAAGAAATTATATTGATAAATAAATAATAATAAAAAATAAAATAAATATATCCACAATTTCTCACCTCCTTTATCGAATCCGTGGTTGAGTTGAGGGGAAGTGTTTTATTCTTTGTATTTGTAAGGAAGCTGAAAAATGATATTGATGTAAGGGGAGTCGGTGTACCTGTAAGACTCTTGGTACATCTTGTAGAAGTTATCTCCCCTATCGAAGTTTTGCTTTGGCCTATGCAAGGTAAGATATTTAAAAGACACTTAGTGCAGTGCCAAACTTCTCCCCTCTCCAGTTCTCCCTGTTTTGATATTTAAATTTATTGAATTATTATTAGTTGTTTATCTTCAAATGCACAATTTGTTTTTCCCGGAGCTGTTGAAGACATGGTTAAATAGAGGTTGATTCCAAGTTTGAACCTAATTCAGGGCTAAAGTACATGGTCATAAGATAACATTCAATATTACAATTAGAAATATGATTTTGAATTTGATTCAAAGGCGTTTTCAGAAATCAGGTATCTGGATTTTATTTTCATCATCAACAAACATGGTTACCCACTCTACATTATGAAAGGAAGATACAAAAAGAGAAAAATGATTCAGGACCAAATATCCAAAGAATCTTAAGGCCAAGCATCTGGAGAGACCTTTTCACTGATTGTAGAACCAAATTGTGGACCTCCTTTCCTATATGAAATAAGAAACTCAATAGGGTATCCCTTTAGCTTGTGAGGAACAATTCCAAGATCATTGAATGTCAAAGCTGCAAATTTCATCAAACAGAAAATGTCGGACACAAGACCGTGAAAGCAAATTCTATAATAATGTATTGGAACACAATATGAAGACATTGCGACAAAGTAAGGAACTCACCGTTTTCTGAAACAACAGTATCTTTAGCAAAAGCATGGATCTGATCCAGATTGAACATCTCAGGCTTGGGTAGTGGAAAGGGAACCTTATTTAAGAATAATTCCCTTGGTGTTGCCAATGCCTGAAATTAATCATGCCCCACACAATGTTGGCAAATGATGACATTAGAGTGACATAGTTTACTCTTAGTAGGAAACTGAGTATTCCCCTCCCATGAGCAGTTAATAATGCACAGCTAAAAGAAAAAGGGACCATGTACTAAAATAAAACAGAAGAGGACCAACTAATAGTTGTCTTTCAAATCATAGTTAAGACTGTGAGATACTAACTCAGATATCCCCAAATAGCATACATATGATAAAGCACAGCAAATTAACACAAATCTATACGAGAGTCTTTGACTAATCTTACTTCAACTGGGGAAGATAGCTTCATTGCCAGAAAGAAATGATATCCCACCCAAGTACAAACCCAATTACATATTTAGTATTGGATTATTAGATGCATTAAGAAAATGAACTAAGCATGCTTGAAACTCTATAAATGTGAGACTTCTAGAATTGAATGTTATATAAATATTGAAATCATTATAATAGCCCCACCAGGCCAAAAATATGTCCATCAAAGGGCATTTCATTAGTAAGTAGACAAGGAATCAACTAATGAAGAAGTGATGAACACACCTTTGCAATTGGAAGAGGCACATTCACATATCGAGGCCATTCTCGAATCACGTCATACATAATCTCTGCCTGCATTTTTAACATAAAAAGATTCTACATCGTTAGGGAAATACTATTAGCTAGTATTAGCTTTGTGAATTGCTGAGATGTTACGCTCGTGCAGCTTGTTCTAAATGCTTCTGTCTTCTAGTTAAACAGTTAGTGCTCTGATTAATTAAGTCAGTTTGATAGAATTCTCTATAAATACTCTAATCACTGTAGATTCTGTAATTTTTGTAATTTCAGAAACAAAAAGATTACAAACACAGATATGATTTTCTCAGTTTTCCTCATTTTCTATCATACCTCATTTCACTGATTTCTTGGAACATTTTTCCCTAACAACTAACATGCCATATCATCTCTTGTTTTGACAAAACATGCACAAGTAACGGGACAAAGTCGGAGATTACCAATTCATGCACAGTAAAGATCTCGGGACCACCCAACTCATAAATCTTTCCCATGCTAGTGCCATCATCCTTCAAGGCTGTAGTAAGTGCAGAGGCGACATCAACAACATATACAGGTTGGATTCTGCAACAATTGCATGTCAAAAATAAATAAGAAACATGAATTTCAATGCCACGAGGAAGAATCACTTAACAATACAATTCACTTTGGAAAATCACTGAAGCTTAGAGTAATTGCTTGATAGGTTTATTCATACTTTGTGTTCCCGTTCCCCATCAACGGAAGAAAGCCATACTTCTTTGCAAAATGAGCCCATCGGTTTAAAATCCGGTCCTCTGTACCAATCATAACAGCAGGTTTGAAGATTGTGGCCTGTTAAGGGTGATATTGTGAATTGTCAAATTAATGCTCTTGCAAGATAGCAAAGCATGATGATCACAATATTCAACTGTAAGAGTGCAAATAATTTTCATTTCACCATTCACAAAGAAAAAAATAAATGTCTATTTTGTTGTGACATTGTGAGAAAGTAGCAAAATGCTATCAAACTATCCTTTTACTCAAATATTAAAGAGATTGCTAGATAAAACCCAAAACCTTACAAATAATGAATCAATAATTTTAAATTTACCATTTGTTCACAGAATAATAAAAGCGAAGACCAAGACAATGAAGAGTCAATACTGGGGTGGTAAAAAGTGTATTATTCAATGGTCTTTGACACCTATCTCTATCATTCAGGATTTTTTTTTCCAAATCCTTCATCATTTTTCGATTCCACCCAAAAGAATATAAAAAATTATTAGAGAATAGTTGCACCTTTTACATGATGAAAATGGAACTGGAAATCAATTACTGGCCTAAAGAGTGAGACACTAAATGTACCTCAGGTAACTCTCTTAAAACCGCTTCTTCAGCAGCTGCTTTACATCTAAGCATCCTGGAAGATGATGAAGGAGATGCCCCTAAACAAGAAACTTGAATGAATCTCATGATACCACCATGCTCTTTGGAAATCTGCAATGACTCAGATTATGATTTACCAATAGAAAAATTGAATATCAGATCAAATTAGGAAATTATAGATATTAGAATAATAAAAATAAAATGTTAACAAGTGCCCTTAGGGCATTGTTTAAAGAATCAAAAGATGTATAACTTTTTCATAGATAATTATGAATTTATTACTTTGACAAGTGTTTGCCTTGTATTTTCAAGATAAAATTTCCTTTTATGGATTCCTTAAACAGTGCCCTTAGGGAACTTGTTAGCATGACTCTAATAAAAATTATTCAAACTAAGCCAAGCCAAGTTAAGCTTTGCAAGGCTTCATATTAGCTCACTTTTCATGCACTAAACCTCACATTGTCATATGACTAAACCAATACTCAAATCCATTGGAAATATCGCTTATGTTTGGATTGATGGAACATGATGGAATGGAGTGGACTAGTATGACATGTAGTTAAATTCTATTGTTTGGATTTCTTAAAAATGGATAGAGTGGAATGTAACATGATGGAACCTATTCCGTCCTATAACACTATCTCTCTCTATTTTTCATTCCATCCAATTTGGGATATATGCAATGGAACGAAACTTATTAATTATATAATTACTCTTTTGTCCATTTTTTTATCCCTATTTTCTTCATTACGTCTCTTGTTGTGTTTCTTCACATAATAATCCCTCTTCTATTACCCCTCTTGTGCATGTCTTGCATTTCTTATCTTTCTGAAATCGTTTTCATTTTCATATGAACAATTATATTTATACTCCATGCTATGTTTGATTACTTCTTTTTTACAAAGCTATGTTTGGTAAATTGTTTTATATATTTCATGGGTTCAAACCACAATTTGTTACCAGTTGTAAATAAGAGATGAAAGTTATAAATTGCAAAATTTAATCATTTTATAAAACACAGGCTATGTTATTTTGCATAATATTTTTTTTTATCTAACATAGTAGTGTTTTTAAGTAAGGGCAAAAGAAGAATAAAAAGTTATAAAATAAGAATAAATAAGGGCAAAAGAGGAATAAAAAGTTATAAAATGAGAACTTTGTTCCGCTCCGTCGTAAACTATATCCAAACAATGGAACAAAAATTATATTTCGCTCCATTCCACTCTATTCCATTCCGCTCCATTCCATCAGATTCCATAAATATAAACGGAGCCTTAAAGTTTGAAAGAGGCTTCTGAGCCCATTGAAACTGCTTTGAACCTCTAACCTGAATATAATTCAACCAAGTGAACCATACAGTTTTTAATGGATTCAATAATCATTTTGGAAAACTTTCTTTTAAATAATTGAAACCCAGTCAGTAAAGGTAAGAGTCAATATGCAGTTTGAGAGACACTGAACAATTTGGACATGCTACAGTTTTGATGCTCGGTATTATTTTTAGTTGACCAGATTGCATAAAACACAAACTCTTGAGAAAACATTACGGTAACCAAGTCAAGTTGACTTTCTTTTGTCCCTTTCTCTCACAACTTCATGAACATCCCAAACTTTGCAGTTAATAGCAATATTTATCAAAATTGGAAGCTACATTTAAATTCATTTTGTTTTAAGATTTAGAATATTCTGTTATTATTGAAAATAAATGTCAATGTACAAACATGTAAGCAAAAAAAATTCTTAGAGAGTAGTGACTGATTCATAATTTAAGATATTAACATGGTGATATAGGATGAGATCAAAATTAACAAATGTGAAAGTACATGCCTTTGCAAGTTTCTCAGCCATGTGATAGTGCACTTCCTCATAGCTGTAGTTTCTTGTCTCATAATCCCTTCCTGCCAACAAACAAATAAACCAAAATGAGTATGTGATTTAAACAAAAAATCACCAACAGTCAGAAATATTCAAATTCAAGTTGCGGAATTACGTGAGATGTATACCAATAAGATTGATGACAACATTGGCCCTAGCCATTACAGCCTTAACCGAACTTTCATCTCTTGGATTGAATTTCATGGGTACAATCTGGGCATATTAATCACTGGAAGATTAGCAAAATAGTGAATGGAAATAGCCAACGACATAGCACTATTTACTTTTTTTTTAGATCAGGAAGGAAGAAAAACCAAAAGTGGACTCTTAACAAGAATTAAAACATCATCAAATGATACCTGTCCTAAATCTCCCATCAATTTGAGATGACGAGGACAATCTTCAGAGCCACGGAATGGAACTAAGACTTGAGATCCCATTTTAGCTGGAAGAGGAGAACGGCATCCCCAAAAACAAGCAATACAATACTTTAGCTTTGTTAACAATATTCAGGAAAAAATGTCTTTGAAACAATTATATAACCCACAAACTTACCAAGTTGTTGGACAACATAACGACCAAGGAATCCAGTTGCCCCAAATACTGTAGCAACAATACCACTGCACAAGGAATTGCTTTCAAGCATTACTTTAACTATCTACGAGCCATTTATAAGAACATTTAACACAGATCAAAACCTTCTGAACCCTATACAAGAATAACCAAGCCTTATCCCACTAAGCGGGGTCAGCTAGATGAAACAAACGATGCCATAATGTTCTATATATACCATATTTCTATCCAACTCACTAATCTCTAGATTTTTCAAAAAAAGCAACAGAAAAAAGAGAATTTTAGAGACAAGTAAACCAAGTAAAAAGGTCAAAAGAAGATTTTGATCCTCAGCATGATCCTAATCTTTAGGTTAATGAGGTTAATAAACTACAGTTCATACTACAAGAAGAAATTTCAAATAACGCTTTCTATTCAATCAGAATGCAAAAGAACAAAATTGAACACCTCCCGAAGAAAAGGCAACCCTAGCCTTAAAATTGCAGACCTATATTCGATAAGCGAGAAACATCCATGATATAACTTCATGAAAACATAATATTAAACATCATATATCATGCTAAGCAATGAACTGGTGACAATATAAAAGATTATTTACAGTGTCTAGTCCTTCCTAAACATGCAAAATCAACCTACAGTTTCATCCAAACAATCTTACAATATTTTCACAATTTCATGAATGCCAGTTCGTACTAAGCAATGCAACTTCATTTCTTGAAAATTTTATTTGAGATTTTCTCTAGTGCAGGAACTACATTGAATTACAAAAATTTATCCAATCTTCTCCTATGGATAAGTTAAGAGATGAAAATATCAGCTACTCCCTTTGTCCCCTAATTATAAGGCCCTTTTACGGAAAAAAGTTTGTCCCTATATATAACACCCTCTACAATTATAGGGTCCAAAGTTAACAGTTAATGGTGAAATCATTAGCAGTTGGCTTCACTTGCCAGCTATGGAGCACGAACTCTGACACGACAATAGAACATGGAGACACAGTGACAAAAAAATCTAAACTGAGATTTAAGATTAAGGCTCTCACAAACAAGAATATTAAGATTAGGAGGAATAATTTATAATGCAATCTTTACATAAATAATCCTGAGATATGAAGATGATTTGTGTCTTTAATAAGAACTAGTTAATCCTATGATAACGAGCATAAAAAAAGGATAAGAGACATCATTTTGGTATTTGTCTCGAAAAGTAAAAGATCTAATATAAGGTTAGGACTTAGGAGAGTTCAATAAGTGTCGGTGTATGGCCGAGAGCAGGTGTCGGCTCAGTCTCTTGCCATTTGTCCAAGAAGTGTCTAACAGGCGTCCGAACCAATTCTTTTCAATTGGACACCATGATTAAAACGTATATGACACACATCCACAGTGTCTCAGTGTCCGAAATGTGTCTGACACATTGCCACAATACTTAGGAGAGGTGTTTGTGCTTCACAAATTGCCAGTCATGATTACAGCTTTAGTTTTTGTTTCTTGATCAGGCAAGGCCGGTAAGGTCAAAATCAAACCCCAGCCAAAACACTAGGTCTTCATCTATAGCAACACCCTTAAGCAATGAAGCACGGACACGCGTTGGTGTCCAACACTGACACGACACATGATTCCATTGAATTATAAAATTTTCTCAAATTATTATCGGTGTCGACGTGTCAGTTTCTGGTGTCCGTGCTTCATAGCCCTTAAGCGAAAAAGAATTCTCAAGCCCCATTTATACCATTCATATATCTCTCTACAGGAGCTGATTCAATAAATCGAAGGACTTGAGACCATACTCATATCTTTCCACACACAAATTCAAATACCTCACTTGAGAGCTAGCTCAAAACTCATACCCAACAGTCTAAACTAAAAATGAAGAACCTAAAATTTTTACCTAGAAAATGTAGGTCCTAAACCAACAGAAATGAACATTTTTGTTGTCAATCTTATCATAAATAGCCATAAAATTAAATAAATAAATAAACCTAAAAAATTTGAAGTAGTGTTATTTATCCGATAGAAAAGAGGAGAATGATGAATGGGATTAACCTGACGGAAGATCTTCCACCAGTACCCTTGCGGACGAGGTGACCAACGCCCTTGGTAGCTATGGTTGATACATAACGTTCGTGATCTATTCCATAATCTGCAATTACGATGATAAAAATTACAATTAGTTAATTGAAAAAGGGAATTGAGAGATAAATATAAAGATGAAGCATTACATTCGAGATTACATACAGTGATCGGAAATTGGATAGATAGATTTGAGCGAAGCTGAAGACTTGAATGATTGGTGACCTAAGCGTCTCGTAATGGCTTGCATCTTACCGTTCCAGAACAACAACAACAACGACGCAGAAGAATCGAAGCAGAAGAGAGAACACAGAAATGAAGTTATGCTATTATGGAGACCGGAGGGTGCACGCTAGAGTTGAGAACTCTTCATTTGTTGGGCTCGTTTTGTATCGGGACTAAATCTATTAGCAACTAATTAATTCTTAAATACACCCCCATCACTCAGGAGTTCACAGATCTCTTATAGCTTAGGTCATCTCACTTTATCCACTTTATGGTGAACTCCTTGACAAAAAAAAAAAAAATCAACTTGCATTCTTAAATTACTTTAGATTAGGGGGTGATTTATCCGAACAAATTCAAAAGTAAAACCGCAAATAGAACCAATCAAAACCGCAATATTAAACTTAACTCTATCAACTAGTAGCAATCAACCTATTACCTTGTCTAACTTAGCAATCCCAACCCAAATTGAGTCCATAAAACAGTAGACTGTCAAAACATATCATTTCACGCGATCCAAAACTATACTGTTGATGTTAAAAATAAGTTCTTATGTATATGCAATTTCATGTAAACAATAAAATAAGTTAAAATTTGCTATATTTATTTTATAACAAGTTGATAATAGCGTCATATTTTATATATCGCGATAAACGGCACAAACCGAACCAACCCTAACCGCATTGGTTTGGTTTGAATGACTTTTTAAAAACCAACCGAACCACATGCATCTTTATCTCGCGGTTATGATGACTTTTTATGCTCAAACTTGAACCAAACCGCACTGCGAGCAACCCTTGCTATAATTGAACACTACAATTTCCTTTTTGTAGATAAAATAATAGTTTTAACCATTCATTCTTATTGAACAATGGTAACTACATGAAGAGGACGTGTTATATCCTCTTCATAGCCAATAGGTGATAAAACAACCTTTGTGCAGAGAATTAGATGTGGTTGATAATCATAACTTTAAGGTACAAGATTTATGATATTTGAAGTGAACTTAGAATTAGGAGATGCTATAACACAATCATTCCCCCCTGATCTGTTCCAAAGGATCAGTTACGAGGCTTTTTGGTGTTTTTTTAATTTTAAACCAGCAAAGAGTCTGTACCCCCTATGATGCAAGGGGAATTTTAAGAGATCATAGCATAGAAGTGTCTGCCATACTTCATGGTAATCTATTCTGGCTTAGTACATAACACGGTGTATAATATCATATTGCAAAGGATACTTCACTAGTGAATTATGATATATTGTACAAAACAGTTAATTACATTATCAGAGATTATATAAGAAAGCTAATCAATATGTGGTAGATAAAAAATATAACCGATATCATTCTTGTGGGATATGAAATGTAGTCAAATTTTCAGCCTAGAACAGCCTTGATTCTGAATTACTTTGCTATAAGAAAACCGTGGAATACACAAGACTATTTCCAACTCTAAACTTCTCTAAGCAAAAAACTCTACTACCTCATTCTCAGAACTCTTTATTGTACATAATTGATCCCATCAATTCAGATGCAGATGCCCCGTGTTTACCTTACTGTAACAGCCGATCTTTTTTGTAACCAAGCATCTCAACCATGCATGAATTTCTCAAACGGATGTATCAACTTATAACACTTTCAAACAGGAAACTCATTTACTCCTCCACTGGAGCGGTTGATCAAGTTGATCAACGCACGTCTATTCATTTTATGTCTCTGCGTGTGCCAATGCAGCAGTGGCAGCAACTCAAGCATCGTCACTGTTTCAACTTTTGATTGCCGCTACCTCTGAAGGTTCTTAATCTCTTTTTGCCGCTAACTATGAAGGTTTTGAGACATTTTGAACTTGTTTAAAAATCCGGCATGCCACTTGATCTCGATGAATATTCAGTCACCAACTTCAAAAACATCAATGACTTATCTTCTAATAGTCTCAATGGGGTGTCAAACTCTGCAACTAGACCTGCAAAAAAATGTCAAAAGATAACATTGTGAGCACATAGTAGTGAAACATAAATAAATCATTTCCAGCCATCCCAATCACACAATTTAAAAACACATTTGAGCTTTATTTCCTTTTCATTTTGTGCATCAAATAGGGACTTAGAGAAAAGACTTAAATAAATCCATGAGAATAGCATACAACAATACGTACCATCACTGAGTACCAGAACAAGATCACTGTCAATAACAGTAGGAATACGATGAGCAATAGTGCACACAGTGCAGTCTCTGAACTCTTCTTGGATAACCTTCTGGTTAAGCTTATCAGTTGCAGAATCAACAGATGCTGTTGCTTCATCAAGTACAAGTATCTTTGACTGCTTGAGTAGGGCTCGACCAAGAGAAACAAGTTGCCGCTGTCGTACACTCCAATTATCACCATTTTCTAGCACTGCGTCAAACAAATATTAAGTATTCCAGTTTGAGGGGTTGGTGAAGAAAAGATACAGGGAATATTCCAGTTTTTGGGGAATTCTTACCTGGTGTATCAAGCTTTTGTTCTTGGTCACGGATGATCTGTCCAAGCTGAGACTTATCTAGTGCCTGATAGAAGTTAAACACAAAGCAATCAAAAAGAGAACCACCACACTTTTACTTAAGATATACATAATTTTCAAATAACAAGGACTATTCAATTATTCTCTTATATTAGATAAGGAGTGAAAATATAAAATGGTTTTGGAAATTAATCAATCATCTAACAATAAAATAGCAATACTTGGTTAACAATTACACAAATTCCGCACAATTATTTAAATGAAACTATCGAAAGAATATTACTAAACTGACCTCCCAAATCTCTTTATCAGAATGCTCTTCAAGAGGATCAAGATTGCCTCGAATGGTGCCTTCAAATAAGGTTGGATCTTGTGGTATGATACTCAAATGGATGCCAAGGTCATGAAGACTGATTCCTGAGATATCAATGTTGTCTATAAGGATTCTCCCGGTTTCTGGTTCAACCAATCGAAATAATGCCTGAATCAAAGTAGATTTGCCACTGCCAGTTCGTCCGACTATTCCAATCTTCTTCCCACCAGGAAATGTGCAGGATACTCCATGAAGAACCATGGGAAGATTTTCCTTGTAACGAACCTTCAAGAGAGACATTAGAGGGAAATGAGATGGATCATCGCCGGAAAGAGGTAATTGCAGTAGAAAAATCATTATAAAGATTTTGATGCAAGGCACATTACTAAGAGTTTGGATTAGATTCTACTGTTGTGCAACATCAATAAAACATAAGAGTTTTATCCCCTCAAAAAAAGTAAAACAATAAAATGACTAAAATCGAAATTAAACACAGTAGAATAGGCATGGACTAATTGGTGCTAAACAAAGAACAAAGAGCATATTTAATGTGAAACTGAGATGGTACCTTCAGATCAATTAGTTGGATTGTCCCATTCTCGGGCCATGAGGACGGAGGGCAAGATTCTTCAATAACTGGTGGTGCTTCACTAGGAATTTGACTGTACTGATAAATTCTTTCAATAGATATAATTTTATTTTCTAGCTTACAAAAGCTAAGTATCCAGCGAGACAATCGTCCATTTAAATTCAGGCCATATGTCACAGCAAGTCCAGCCATACAACAGCGATTAGTAACGTAAAGAATATTTCATACTGGATACTGCCTGGTTCCAAACCATCACTTACGCCCTTTCCTATAACACAATCTAATACCGTATACACCTGCTTTAAGTAGAATTGAAATGCAAGAGTAACCATACACACACGACATGGCAAACAAATTCAAACAGTAAAGAAAGAAACAAAATAGTATAGACACCGTAGGAGAGGGGACAAAACAAGAGGACAAAAAAAAGAGGAGAGGGGACAAAACAAGACAACTTACACGATTCAGGATCCTTCCAGCTGGTGTAGAGTCAAAGAAAGACATTGGTGCATGGAAAATACTTCTAAGCATGTTGAAAAATAGCTTATGTGCTGCTGCTAGGCCAAACGTAGCCACAAGAACAGCCCTTACAAATATGAAGCATGAGCTTCCAAAGGCAAGGGCCATGTAAACGAGAAGAAGAGTTGTGGGAGCTACTTTGGGTTCGTCTCCCTCTGTTTGAGGATTTGCCCAAGCCATCCACCAATTGCTGGCTATCTGAAGGAACTGAAATAATGTTTGTGCAATGATTATGAGGGGAATCAATAAGCCTTTATATGCAGCAGCCATGTAAGACAAGTAAACCTTCATGTTGACTCTACCCCGCCCTAACAAGCTGTTTTTTTCTGCTTAGGCAAGTAAATCTCCTCTTCCTGAACAAGCTGTTTTTTTCTTGAGCGTTTTGTCTTCTTTTCCTTTATTTCTTTAAGATATGATGATCCCTCGTGAACTTCCTTCGCCAAACTGTTAATATTTACAGAAGAAGTAGATTTCTTCATCGTCATAATAGATGCATCCAAGGACTCGTTCTCATCTGAATCTTCCGAGGAGGAGTGATTAGGAATGTCCATAGCCTCTATTGCTTCATGGTGAGCTGAAACAAGAGTTCTAAAATATGTTCCTGCCTGTAAAAGATCATCATACTTTCCTGCCTGTATGATTTGGCCTTCTTTAAGAACCTGTAAAATTGGAGGAAAAAAATTATTCAAAAAATTATTTTCACTTGATATCAACTACATTTTTTAAGACCTAAGATAATAAAAGGACTTTTGCTAGTCTTTGAAAGAATTAAACATAGACAAAGATAAATAAGACTTGGCAACTAAAGAAACTAGCTAGGGATCAATGTTGAAACAAAACAATGTAACCGAAATTAAGGGGGTGTATTAGATTGAGATTTCAAAGGATTTTAAAAGATATTTTTAAGGCAATGAAATTCGTTGGTATTCAATTGAGATTTCTTACCACTTTTAAAATGTCTATTGGTATTCAAAAGTCTATATATATATTGATAGATTCTTCTTTGAAATGGATTTTGATGGACTTTTTTGTTGAAAATATAAGGGGGGTGTATTGGATTGAGATTTCATTGGATTTTAAAAGACTTTTTTATGACAAAAAAATCTTGAGGTAATCAATCAAGACTTTTACAAAAGTTCAATAAATCTTGTGGTATTCAATTAAGACAAACATGATTTTTTTTTCCAGAGCAACAAAATTCGTTGTTATTCAATTGAGATTTGTTACTACTTTTAAAATGTCTATTGGTATTCAAAAGTCTACCGATTTTGATAGATTCTTCTTTGGAATGAATTTTGAGAGAATTTTTAGTTGAAATTACACTTGATAGACTTTTTCAACAATCTCACAAAAAACCTTCAGACTTTTTTGAACTCTCCAAGACTTTTTACTCTCATCATTACTGTATCAAATTTCTTCTTCTTCTTTATTACTTTCTCGGTTCATCATCACTGATTTTCTTCTTCTTTTCTTTTTGTTCACTTTTTCAAAAGCCTTCAGACTTTTTCAAACTCTCCAAGACTTTTTACTTTCATCATCATTGTACCAGTTTTTTTTTCTTCTTCTTCTTCATTACCTATCAAATATCTTTTTTTGCAAAAAAAATATTTTAACAAATTCTACATTTTTTTTACAAACTTTTGATTCATTACAACTTTTTACAGCAAACGAATATTTTTGCCACATTCATCTACTTCTGTTTCCCATCAATGGTGGTGGTGGTTGTGACCTTTTTATTGATGATCAGAAACATATACGTAAAAAAAAGTAAGGGTTTTTTATTTTTTGTTTAAATATTTGCATTCCGAAAAAAATATAATTTCTTTTATTAAAATTTATTGATTCTTTAAAAAATTTCCAAATATACAAAAGTTTCCTAATATATAAAGTATTATGAAATCTTGATTGTAAAAAGTCTTTTGAAAAAAATCTCTCAAAATCCATTCAAATCATGTGTTAAAAATCTAAAATGATCAAGACTTTTTGTGGCAAAATTGTCTCATAAAATCTCAATCCAATACACCCTCCTTAAATGAATCTAAGGCTAAAACAAAGTCAACCATGGTGGGAGACCTATGTTGCTTTCCCACCCTAGACTTAGCCTAACCAAATTCCTTTTTATGTTTGTTTTGGTTGAAATGGTTTCGTCGTACTCCTCTGTCCTGTCCCACAATGAGTAGGTCAGTTGACTGCGTCACGCATGTCAATACATAACTTTGACGATTAATATTTTTAATTGTATAATAGTAAAAAATATAAAAATATGATATTTTAAAAATACTCATCGGGATTAATCGAACAAAATCTTATATATTAATTTTTTTTTTGGTTACATTATATTTATTTTTATTTATTAATAAGAAAAATATGATCAAAACAAAGATATGTGAATAGTGCATATAGTCAAAATGACTCATTCATTTTGGAACGAAAGGAGTAACAAGTAACATCAAAACTATCGCTTCATATGGGGGACAGTCTGATTGGATTCAAATTCAAATATTCACCTCATCATAGTAGTGCTAAAAGTTACTATTAATACTGCTACAAATGATAGTATTCTCTTCTCTAGTACTAGAAGAAATTCAACTCTCTGGATTACAAAGGATAGTATTATCTGTTAGATAATAAAATAATAGGTTATGTTATTGGGTCTGTTAGTTTAGAGTCCATTAGGTTTTATATATAGTCTCTAGTAACTCTTTTGTAATGTTAAGCTATTGGTATTCTATTGAAACCCTAGTCGTCTTTCTCTTTTCCTATTTGTATCTCTGATTCTAACATGGTATCTAGAGCTATGTTCGATCCTCCTTAAACGGTTTGCCGCTTTTCCGCTGTTGAGTTCCCAAGAAAATTGGGAATGAGTTGAAGCTTTAATTTGGTTGGTCTTTGGAGTACTATTTGGTCTTTGGGGAATGAGTCGTAGCTAACCCCAGATTTTCTTGTAGTGGAGAGTTTATTATATTGTTGAATTTTGAATGTGTGCCCTAATGATAGTTTGCTTCAGGTAGACTTTTTAATGGGTAGTGTGGACCGTGGTGTTATGCCACTTTAAGGTAAGTTTTGTGTTGGATTTGGTTGGCTGACTTTGCTCTATTGAAAGAAGAAAAAAATTGGGTCTTGTGTTTAATTATACCTTCTTGCATCTGCGTTGGTAGTCTTCTCAATTCTCTTCAAGAAATTAGTTTGTTTGGAAAATTGTTGGTATTATGGCATTGGAATTTGGAAGGATTTCAGTGGGAATTTGGAAGGCTCTTGGTTACTGGATTATAGTAACAATGGTTGATATCTTCTGATTGTATTGCACTTCTCCCTATTGCACTTTTGATTGTATTGCACTTCTCCCTTATTGCACTTCTCCCCCCTATTGCACTTCTTCTGATTGCATTGCACTTCTCCCTATTGCACTTATGATTGTATTGCACTTCTCCCTATTGCACTTCTTCTGATTGTATTGCACTTCTCTTCTGATTGCATTGCACTTCTCCCTATTGCACTTCTGATTGTATTGCACTTTTCCCTATTGTACTTCTTCTGATTGTATTACACTTCTCCCCCTATTGCACTTCTGATTGCATTGCACTTCTGATTGTATTGCACTTCTCCCTATTGCACTTCTTCTGATTGTATTGCACTTCTCCCCCAATTGCACTTCTCTTTGATTGCATTGCACTTCTCCCTATTGCACTTCTCTTCTGATTGTATTGCACTTCTCCCTATTGCACTTTCCTCTGTTTATTCTTCTGTTTGAATGCACTTATGGCTGCTCTTCTCTTTGATGGTTTCTCTGTTGACTGTGAATGGCCGCTCTCAGTTGATCATGATCTTAGTTGGGTTGATTTATTGTCGGGGCTAATTTGTAACAAGCTTAAAGCTTAGTAAGCTTTAGCTTGAGGGGTGATGTTAGAAGTTTATTTTATTTGGTAGTTTATTTTATTTTCGTATTTTGTTTGACAAACTCATAATGCTTTTTGTTGATGCATAATGAGTTTGAGAGAGTAGGTGTTAGATGATAAAATAATAGGTTATGTTATTGGGCCTGTTAGTTTAGAGTCTATTAGGTTTTATATATAGATGTTTTCTCTTCCCACCCCCATGAATCTTTTATCCCCTTGAATTTCCAATTTTGCCCTTGAGAAAACTTCGGTTCGTAGAAATCGAAGTTTTTTTTTGCCTTGAAAATAAATTTCGGTTTCTAAAAACCGAAATTTACTCTGAAAGCATTACTATTGGTATTCTATTGAAAGCATTACCCAGAACCTATTCGATTTTATATATATGGCTTAATTACTTAATTGGTCCCTTAAAGACATTTATGGTTTCAAATTGGTCCCTTAAAGAAAAAAAGGGCCAAATTGGTCCCTTAAAGACCTTGCCGTTAAACATTTTGGTCCTTTCCGTCCAGAAACTGTTAATTTTTACAGGTGGCGAACTGGATGCTTACGTGGCTGCTATGTGGCTGCTATGACTAGGCAAAAAAATTGGGTGATTGTGTATTTAACTTTGTTTGTTGATTTTAATCAAAAAAAATTAGGGTTCTTTCACATTCCAATCCTCTTCATCTTCATCTTCATCCATTCTCTTCTTCTTCTTCTACATTCCAATCCTCTTCTTCTTCTTCTTCTCTCATCGAAACTTGACTTGTTACCCACAAAAAAATGACAAGCACCAGTGATAGCTCGTTTGCACAACGCAGGAAGGTTGAAACAAGTGGAAGAAGTTCAATTGGGAACACTGGATCTATAAGTTCAGTCATTAGGAGACAACCACAACACTGCAAATGTGATGAAGTTGCTATATTACGAACTGTTAAAGACATTTCAAGTCATAATTTTGGGAAAAAGTTTTGGGGATGTAGAAATTGGAGACATGATGGTGATGCAGGTTGCAACTTCTTTAAGTGGTTTGATGATGATATTGTTGATGAACGTGATTTGAAGATTGCAAGGCAAAAGAAGAAAAATGGAAAGCTGAAGAATGAAGTTTATGTGCTCAAAAATGAATTGGTCATAACTCAAAAATGGCTAAAGATTTCAACTGGTTTTGGGTGTTTATGTTTTGGAATTATCTTGGTCTTAGTGACCATTATCTTGTTTAGTGGTAGATTCATTTCCAACCCATCTATGTATTTGAGGTAGTTTATGTCATTATGTAATGAATGGAGTTTGTGTAATTTATGAAGTAATTTATGCATAATGTAATGAGGTTTATGTATGGAATTCAAATTAAAAAATGGTAGTTTTCAGTATCTTCCTATACTCTTATCCATAGAAGTGCTTAATCTTCAATAAACATTGCTTATATTGAGACCTGTAACCAAATGTGCGCAAAATTTTGAGACCAAAGATTGAGAGCAAAATATTGAGACCAAAGACTTTCAATTACATTAATTTGGTTTCTCAAATACATCATAACAATTAGGCACAATTAATCAAAAGATTGAGACCATATATATTAAGGTTCTCAGATACATGATAACCATCCTACAAAAGATTGAGACCATATATAATAAGGTTCTCAGATACATGATAGCCATTAAACAAAAGATCGAGACCATATATACTAGGTTCTCAATTACATCATATCAGCTGATTAAATATATACTAAGATTGAGGGCATATAAACAAAAGATCGAGACCATATATACTAGGTTCTCAATTACAACATATCAGCTAACAAAATATAACAGACACAAAACATCATAAACTTCAAATTCTCCATGTTGGTTGTGTTGAAGTTTGGTCTCATCCTCACTATCCTCAACTTCATTCTCAATGTCACTATCACTTCCACTATCTAGCTCCTCACTATTATAATCCTCAATATCACTCAATCCTCCAACAAAGGCTTTATATTTACTCTTGTCAATATTCCCAACATCTTCTTCAAATAACTCATCACCTTGTGCAGTTTGTTGTGCACTTTGAACAACAGTATATATATTAGAGTTATTATTCTTCTTTTTTGGTCTTCCCTTCTTGCTTGTTGGTTTGCAAACATTACACTCTTGCCTCACTTTCTTACCTTTCTTTCCCTTTCCCTTGGTCACAGGTTCATCAACAACATTTTCATCCACAACAGTCTCATCCACAACAGTCTCATCCGCAACAGTGTCAAAGTTATCTTCAAGCAAACAATCTTCTTCTGAATCATCAAAGTATATTCCCAGGGCACTATCTTCACTGTCTTCATCATACTCAACTTCATTTAATAAATCATCAATAACATCATCATCAATTCTCACACCTTTCCCTTTTTCAGCAGTTGGGCCAACCTTATCTCCCTCAGTAGGGCCAGTTGGGCCAGTTTCATTGACTCCCTCACTTGGCCCATTATCATTTAAGTCATCAGTTGGACCATATTCATTTACTCCCTCAACAGGCCCATTTTCTTTTACTCCCTCAGCAGGCCCATTTTCATTTACTCCCTCAGCAGGCCCATTTTCATTTACCCCCTCAATAGGCCCATATTCAATCGCTTCAATGAATTCAGGCTCAGCCATTGGATGCATAAGATACAGGTGGACTCTTCCATCCATTCGTGCTATATTTTTCATTCTATTTGCATCCATATCATCCTCCAACAAAACCAACTCATTTACATCTTGTGGGTCATAAAACCACATTGTGACTATACTTGGGTATTTCAATTTCTTCTTAATCTCTCCAACAAACTCAAAATACGAAAAATAATCTTCATCAACAAACCAATTTACATCTGCTCCAACATACCCATTGTGATCAAACTCTTCAAACCACCCCCATGATGTACCACCACCTCCAATCTATCATCCATGAATAATACACACCACACCTAATAAAATAACACCCAAAATAAACGGACGGACCACAACAACAAGAAGACAACAAACTAAGAACCCTAAATCATAAACAAACACTAAAACCATAAATAAACTAGCAACAAGAAGAAGACAACAAAATTCCAATAACAATCTAAAACAATTCGAAATCTAAAACAGAAAAGAAACAAATACAAAACCCTAAATCGATTCGATTTGTAAACACAGAAACACAAAGTTAAACATAAAAAGGATCGATTTGTAACCTGGATGTGTAGTGTCTCCTTCGATTAGCCTTCGATTCACCTTCGATTCGTTGTCTCCTTCGATTCGCCTTCGCGTCGCCGTCGTTCGCCGTTCGCCGTTCGAAAGCTTCTGAGTTCGCAAGCTCTTTCTTTTTTTCCTTTCTGAGTTTTCTTTTCTTTTTTATCTCTTTTGTTTTTTAATTTGCCATTTTTTTTTTAAAAAAATTTTAACTTTAAGTTTTTTTTTTAAAATTAAATGATTTACCTAGTAAGCAGCCATGTAAGCACCCATGTGAGCAGCCATGTAAGCATCTAGTTCGCCACCTGTAAAAATTAACAGTTTCTGGACGGAAAGGACCAAAATATTTAACGGCAGGTCTTTAAGGGACCAATTTGGCCCTTTTTTTCTTTAAGAGACCAATTTAAAACTATAAATATTTTTAAGGGACCAATTAAGTAATTAAGCCTATATATATTATATAGTAACTCTTTTGTAATGTTAAGTTATTGGTATTCTATTGAAAGCATTACCCAGAACCTGTCCTCCGTGAGAAACTGGGACGAAGAACCTTGGAATGGAAAAAAAATCAAATGCCGCTGCGCTGAGTTACATTATTCAATCGAAGAATCTTCTCTTCCATTAACGTCACTTTAATTCAATGGAAGAAGAACAGGATCGAATTTTGCTTACTACTTTAGGCGTTAAATCCGCCAATCCTGAAGACATCGAACGCCACGTTCTCCAAAAGGTAATTTTTAGGTTCAATTCAACTTCACTTATTCTATTTCAATTCAATTTAATTTTCAACTAGGTCTTGAAATTTAAATTGAAGTTCAATAATATAGATTATAGTGTTGTTTAATGTTTTTGTTTACTTGCAAAAGTTGAAATTAAATTTAAGATAGTGTTGATTATTGTAGGCTACTAGGAATGATTCAGTTACTGTTACTGAAGCTGAAGGGAACACTGATGAAAAAGAAGGTTCTACTTTACCTGAAAATGTTGATCCGTTATCTACTGCAAAAGCTGAACTTCATCAGAAGTTGAGAGCGATCGAATTTGAAATTGGTGCGGTTTCTTCCACCATTAAACGGCCTAGAGATGTTGATAAGGGTGAAGAAAATGGCGATGTTGGTGAGGAGAATGATAATGTGGAGGAAGGGATTGGTGAGGGTGGTGGTTCGGAGCTTCAGCTTGCTCTTGCTGCTGATAGGTTGAGAAGTTTGAAGAATACAAAGGCTCAATTGGAGAAAGAGCTTTCGAGATTTTCTAAGGATGGTGATTCGAAAAGTACTGAGCGTAAAAAAGTTGTCTTTAGTTTAGTTAAGGAGGATCGAAGACCAAAGAAGAAGCTTAAAGATGATAAGAAATTAAGTAAAAGACCTGCGAAGCGGTTTAAGACGGTTTCATTTGATGACGATGCTGATTTTGATGCTGTTCTGGATGCTGCCTCTGCGGGATTTGTAGAAACTGTAAGTTACACGAATTGTTGTTATTAATGTTTATTACAGGTTTTTGTCCTATCATGTTACTTATTTGTTGTTCTAAAATAATTTTCATATATTGGATGGTATAATGTGCTAGGAAAGAATCAAATTTGAAGGATGTAGTTGGTGGTTGTAAATAAAAGAACTAATTTATACCGGTTGTTTTTCAGGAAAGGGATGAATTGGTTAGAAAAGGAATTTTCACTCCTTTTCATAAGTTAAAGGGCTTTGAGCGTGGCATTCAACAACCTCAAGCATCAACTAGTCGTAATGCAGCTGAGCAAGAAAATGCTGACGATCGTGTTTTGCCCAGTGTTGAGAGAGCTGCCAGATCATTTTCTCAGGCAGCAAGAGCTCGCCCAACCTCCAAGCTGCTTCAGCCTGAAGAGTTACCGAAGCTTGATGCACCCACTATTCCTTTTCGCAGGCTAAAAAAACCACTACAATTACCCCAACCTATAGACAGTGACGAGGATCTTAATACAGATTCAAAAAGGAAAAAGAAGCGACCTTTGCCTGGTAGGAAATGGACCAAGCGTATTTCTTCTGAGGATAGAAAACTGGAAGGAAGTGGTATGCCTATTTCTTATTTATCTAAGGCACAAAGAATAGTAATAGAAAAAATTGAGGTAGTGGGTGTTCTGTGTTCCTATACCTCCAATAGACTTCCTAGCAAGTAAAAGATTTGCAGGCATGATGGTATATCTGGATTCATAAGTGAAACTGATTCTGGATATTCATATATCTACTTTATATGAAAGTTTACAACGCCTTTACCATTAATAGTTGCAATTGGTTATAATTTTAAAATGTAATGGTTCACATAAATATCTTTTATTTGTTATTGGTGTTTGTTTATATGGACATGTCATCTTTTGTTATAACTCTGTTTTTATTGTTGGGTGTATATGCATGCAATGCAACGTTAAAATGTCAGTTTTGTATCTGATCTTTTTCTGAGTAATATGTAAGTCGGTAATTTGCATGTTGATAGCTAATAATGATAAATTGAAAGATATGTATTAGCCCTCTGTCTGTCATTGTGGGGGAAGGTTGACTTATGATCCATCATGCACTGGTTTCAGTTCATGTCACTCCTCTAGACCACTTTGCTTGGTTTAGTATTATTTTATTTATGTTTATGTCCTCATATTCAATTAATTCAGTTAATTTTATTTATTGCAGAAAATGCAAATGGTTGCTTGGACACTTCCAGTTGTGAAAGTTTAGAAGTGCATGATGTTGAACTTTCTGAACATGAATCTTATGTAACATTAGAAGGTGGATTGAAAATCCCTGATAACATATTTGAAGCTCTGTTTGACTATCAAAAGGTTGGTGTTCAATGGCTGTGGGAGTTGCACTGCCAAGATACTGGTGGAATTATTGGTGATGAGATGGGTCTTGGTAAAACTATACAAGTGTTATCATTTCTGGCTGCATTGCATTTTAGTGGCATGTATAAACCCAGCATTATTGTCTGTCCTGTTACACTCCTGCGGCAGTG
Organism: Trifolium pratense; assembly: GCF_020283565.1. NCBI lineage: Eukaryota > Viridiplantae > Streptophyta > Magnoliopsida > Fabales > Fabaceae > Trifolium > Trifolium pratense. The sequence continues at coordinate 44,970,838 of NC_060059.1, read as the reverse complement.
GAAAAGGGAAGCTAAAAAGTGGTATCCTAAATTTCATGTAGAACTTTTACATGATTCTGCTCGGGATCTGGGTTCTAAAAAGAAGCGAGCTGAATCCGATGGAACAGACTCTGAAAGAAATAGTTCAAGCGACAATGATTATGAGAGAAGCGTACCGTCTAAAAACACAAGAAAATGGGAAACCCTGATAAATCGTGTCATGAGATCAGAATCTGGATTACTCATCACCACTTATGAGCAGCTAAGGATATTGGGGGACCAGTTGCTTCACATTGATTGGGGCTATGCTGTTCTTGATGAAGGGCATAAAATAAGAAATCCAAATGCAGAAGTTACATTAGCTTGCAAACAGCTACAAACTATACACCGCATCATAATGACTGGTGCACCTATTCAGAACAAACTGAGTGAGTTATGGTCGTTGTTTGATTTTGTTTTCCCTGGAAAATTGGGTGTTTTGCCTGTATTTGAAGCTGAGTTTGCAGTTCCTATAGCAGTTGGCGGATATTCAAATGCTTCTCCATTACAAGTATCCACAGCATACAGGTGGGGCAATATTTCTTTTATTTTGGGTTGGGAGGGAGGTAAATTAAAAAAATCAGCTTAACCACATTTGCAATTAGGTGCTAAATGTTTTATTGTAGCATCTTCCCGTGATCTGTCTTATATGTACAAGACATTTGTCAGAAGTCAGTTAGAATTTCTATCAAAATTGTAGAAACTTGCTCCCATAATTTTTCTGTTTGGTGTATTTACCCTGCCAAGTGGCAACTATAGAACTCCGTAACCAATTTTAATAACGCTAGAAGAAATAAATTGCACTTTCTGATAGATTTAGGGGTGTTAAATCTTCCAATTTAAAGTTTAGTTAAAAAAGGTTAAGGTGGTTAGTTGTTTTTCTAAAAAGAAGAGAGCTGAATCCGATGGAACAGACTCTGAAAGCAATAGTTCAAGCGACAATGATTATGAGAGAAGAGAAGCATACCGTCCAAAAAAAAAAATGGAGAGCTGCAGCTTAGAAGTTCCTATAAAAAATATTTCTTGCTCAAAATACTTTAATTTAGTCAATAATGTGTATGTTTGGTTTGTACTTAACTGTTGAAAAACCCCAAAGCAACTACGTAGTCCTAAGGGACCAAAACAAGTTTCAAACTTTCCGACATTAGTCCAAACACATCAAATTATAATCCTTCAAACATAAAATTTAATTGGTTATAATAACAACATATTCACCTACTGAGATCTTAGGATGTACAGGAAAAACGAAGGGGTTGTAGATGAATATTTTTAATTTGATTGTTGGCATATTCCATTTAGGGATTGAGTTTATTTTCTATGTCACCCCCATATATTTACCAAATAATTTAATTATTTTGTTATGTTGCAGGTGTGCTGTCATGCTACGAGATTTAGTTATGCCTTATCTTCTCCGACGAATGAAGGCTGATGTAAATGCCCAACTTCCAAAGAAAACCGAGCATGTTCTGTTTTGCAGCCTTACATCAGAGCAAATATCTGCTTATAGAGCATTTTTAGCAAGCACTGAAGTGGAGGAAATATTGGATGGAGGCAGAAATTCGCTTTATGGAATTGATGTGATGCGCAAGATCTGCAACCATCCAGACCTACTTGAAAGGGAACATGCCTTCAGCAATCCAGATTATGGAAATCCAGAACGTAGTGGGAAAATGAAAGTTGTAGCTCAAGTGCTTAATGTTTGGAAGGAGCAGGGCCACCGTGTTCTTCTTTTTACTCAAACCCAACAAATGCTTGACATTTTTGAGAAATATTTGACCACTTCTGGTCATATTTACCGGAGAATGGATGGTCTCACTCCTGTAAAACAGAGAATGGCTTTAATGGATGAATTTAATGCCTCGATTGAGATTTTTGTTTTCATTTTAACAACCAAAGTAGGGGGGTTGGGGACAAATCTTACTGGTGCAGATAGAGTGATCATCTTTGACCCTGATTGGAATCCTTCAACTGACATGCAGGTATGTTTGTATCTAAAATGTCGTTTTGCTCTTTAAGTGGTTGAAACATGACTGAAAACCTTTACTTCACCATTTTTTCATGACCGGTTTGTTAGTTGTGTCTGGATGTTTTATTAAGGGGAAACGAAAATGGGGAAAATAGGAAGGAAAAAACAAGAGGAATGAATGGGTATCGAAGGGGGCATGAACAATGGCCTCCTTTATCACCTCATTCAATTTCCTCTTCTTTTTCCATCAATCTAAATACACTCTGAATTTCAATGCCTCTGATAATTTTCAGATTACTTTTTTGTTTGTGAAATTGTATCAACTTCAATCTCATGGGGAATAATGTTCTAGGCTAGAGAGCGTGCATGGCGAATTGGTCAGAAACGGGATGTCACAATATATAGGTTAATCACTCGTGGAACTATAGAGGAGAAAGTGTATCATCGTCAGATTTACAAACATTTTCTTACCAATAAGATCTTGAAGAACCCACAGCAGAAAAGGTTCTTTAAAGCCCGAGATATGAAGGACCTTTTTGTATTGAATGTGGATGGAGAAACTGGCTCAACAGAAACATCAAATATTTTCAGTCAAATATCTGAAGATGTAAATATTACTGGGACACATCAAGATAACCAGGATAAGATTGAATATAGTCAAACTGCTGAACTGGGTTCTGAAGATGCTGCAGTTGATAATGATGACAAATCACACACAAGATCTTCAAGAGGAAAATGGAAAGAAAAGGTTGACAAAAGTAATGAGGTTGATGGAGAAGCGGATATATTGAAAAGTCTTTTTGATGCTAATGGGATACATGTAAGCTTCTTCAGTATTTTTCAACTTGCATCTAAATTATCATGCATCATTACAAGCATATCATTGGAAACAACAGTCTTTGCATGAGTAGTTATTCAAGAATTAAGATGATTATGAAACATGCAAGCATATACTATATCCATCCCTTATTATAAGACCTACGAATTTTACCCATATTTAGAAAAGTGGTTGTAGCAATAAATTTGTAAAATGTATGTTACTTTTACAATAGTTACCCCTGCAATTAATAATATAATATGGGAGAGAAAATAAACTTGTGTTTCCCAATTGTACATTTAATGGGGGTAGTTTTGTTGAGAAGTGATTAATACATGTGAAAGTTTGGAGAGTCTTATATTACGGGACTACAAATGTAGATAGTGGGTCTTATAATTGTTGAAGTTATTTGTAGTTTGTTTGGAGTCCCGCATTACGGGACTACAAATGTGAATAGTGGGTCTGATAGTTGTTTGGTGTTTGGGCCCCCTCACCCATTGAGCTAGACTTTGGGATGAGATATATCCAAACCCATTTAGCAGGGTATCAGAGTCGGGTTAAATATTGCAATGTGGGAATTGGATCCAGGCCCACGCTAGGCGTGAGGGTGGGTGTTTAGATTGTTTGTAGTCTGTTTTTGGAGTCCTACATTGCTCAGGTTCCCGAGCTGTTGGGTGTATAAATGTGTTTGGGCATCCTCTTCCTTTGAGTTAGCTTTTGGGATGAGATCCAAGTCCACTTAACAATAATTAAGGACAAAGGTAGTGTTGATTTGTACAAGAAATACAAGATATCCAAACTATACTATATTGCACATATTGGTCTGTTTACTGTTTTCCTTTGTGATTAACTCTTTATATGATTTGACAGAGTGCCATGAACCATGAGTTGATCATGAATGCCAATGATGAGGAGAAGATGAGACTTGATGAGCAAGCTTCCCAGGTTGCACAAAGAGCTGCAGAAGCTTTACGTCAGTCACGAATGATCCGAAGCCATGAAAGCGTCTCTGTTCCTACATGGACTGGAAGGTCGGGAACTGCTGGTGCACCATCATCTGTTCGGCGGAAGTTTGGTTCAACTGTGAAACCCCTGTTGCTAAACAATAGCAAAGCATCTGATGAATTACCAAGCAGCGGATCCAACAAATTCAATGGATATGCTGCTGGGGCATCTTCTGGTAAGGCATTATCTTCTGCTGAAATATTATCTAAAATTCGAGGTAATCAAGAAAAAGCCATCAGTGCCGGGCTTGAGAATCAGTTTGGTATGTCGTCAAGTTCCACAAATCAGTCAAGATCTATAAATGTTAGAACTACAAGGGCTCCTGAAAATTCATCTGGATTCCAACCTGAAGTAATGATACGGAAAATCTGTACCTTTTTCGAACAGAAAGGTGGCAGGTGTAGTTCAGACAGCATAGTTCAGCATTTCAAGGACAGGATCCCCTCAAAAGATCTTGCCCTGTTCAAGAATATGTTAAAGGAAATAGCAACGTTGCAGAAAGGATCAGATGGTTCCCATTGGGTTCTGAAGCCAGACTATCGAGAATAGTATGTTATTTGCAATAATTCGATGCCGAGTGCTGACTGCACACTACAAGTCACATAAGTTGAGGGAATACTCATTACGTAGTCTGAAGCCTTTCCTTGCGTTTAACAGGTTGACTTTTTGTATACTAATATTAAGTTTTTGTTGGGATACCGGTCAGAAGAATGCACATTGGTGGTTTCTTGCCACAATTTTGTACTGGAGAACAAACTGCAAATAGTAGTTTTCTAAAGCCTCTTTCTATTTATTTATTTGGTTCTAATTTGGATAATTCTAAGTAGACAAAAAATGCGTGTGCGTAAAAAAGAACTTGCGTTGTTATTGGTTTCATGTGAACCTTTTTAAAGGGAGGGAACATGAATGTGAACCTCTACAGTTTTGGGTTTTACAATTTAAATTAGGGTCTTGTTGTCAAGTGCCCTAAGAGCATGTGTTACAGAAGCAAAGATAAAAAACTCATCTTTAAAATTACGTAATTTTTTATTTTTCTAAGTAGCCTAATAACTAGACTTACACAATGAGAAATCCAAAGGTTGAATCCTGATTCCTCCAATAATATCTCTTGTAGTTATCAATTATGCTACACTCACGAGACCAAAATTATGTATTTAATTCTTTGAAAGTAGTTTTAAACACAAATTTCAAAGATAAAATTTATGTGTTTAGTTCTTTAACATACTATGGTTTGATAGAAATCGACTTGTTTTCTTAGACCGTCAGTTGGTTTGAGCGTAATATGCAGAGGTACCTCACTACGGTTCATCACCACCACAAGTGGAAGAGTGTAAAAAATAGATCAATGTGAAGGTATCGACCTCCCCTTATAGGAAGATAAATCCTATCAAGCTAAGAAACTAGGATTCTGCACTAAAACTAGGTAAAGACATTAAAATTACTCTAGGAAATATCAACTTGTGGAGGGCACATTAGATAATCTTGGGTTGTTTTATTTATGGTTTTACCTTCTATCTTGGTCAGTCTATTTCAGTAATGGTTAAACTTTGAGTCTGGGTATTATTTATTTTTCACGTAGACAAGAATTTTTCTTACGGTTGTTGGCAGACTTGGCATTGTCAATTTTGTCAACTACCTTTTATCCACGAAGCTCTGACTCATGAAATCAGGCTGAATTAGATTGTCTTTGCTAAAGCCTAAGCTATCCCATTTATTTTTATCCCTGTTAACTCAACACATAGAGTTATTAAAAGATAAAAGAAAAAGTGTCTGCAATTAAGTATAAGTAAAGCACCAAACTTAGAGACGGGGTTTTGAAACTATCCACTAGTTGTTTTGTCTCAAGCACCCACTGAATAACGGATAACAAACGACACACTTCTCCTTCATCAACTAAACAAAATTGTCTGTGACTTTCATTAATTTGACCAATTGTTCCCTGATTTACATCAATTCTATGATCACCTAAATTTTTTTAAAAATATTTGTTGTATCTGGTAAATATCTAGTCGAAATGTATATATCTACGAACACTTAACTAAAGAGTTCATATATTTAGAGCCAAGATCGGAAGTCTGAGCATAACTAAGTACGCCAAATTCTCATGCAATCCAAATCGTGCCACAGCTGTTGTATTTGGGCGTGAAACTAAGCACACCAGTTGTTGAAATTGTCGTATTGAACTATTACCATTATTATTATGGAATAAAAACCACAATAGTTAATAAGAAATTATATTTTGTCACCATAATTTGATGACAAATTCAGTGTCTTCTAATTTATGTATATTTTAGAAATACATGAAAGTTGTATAAAATAAAAAAGTAAAAGAGAGATAGTGATAAATATCACTGTCTGTACTTTGACGTTCTTATAAGACAAGTCAGTTAATACATCGACAATTTCTAATTTATGTATATTTTAGAAATACATGAAAGTTGTAGAAAATAAAAAAGTAAAAGAGAGATAGTGATAAATATCACCGTCTGTACTTTGATGTTCTTATAAGACAACTCAGTTAATACATCGACAATAATTTCCTCCCATAGTTGGTTCAAATAAATTTGGAAAAGCGGTCTCCCATGTTAACAAATTGGGCATGGGGAGAACCCTTCTTTGAGCACGAAAATCACAAGCACATGCCTCGATCAAGAAATATTGGGTGAAATCAAGGGATCAGGGAGAAATTAATTTTACATGGATATAGAAACCTGTTATTACAAACCAAGGAAAAACATGAATATTTCCAGGACATTCCTCGAGCAATCGAATTACTCAGTATTGTGCTAACTATACTTATGACACACCTCTTTCTTCAGCTTCCTCCACTATTTCTTTTCTCAGAATGAATAACCCCAAAAATAAACCAGAGAGTAACAAAAGCCTCGTAGTTATACTCGTATATATAATCAGAAGGCTGCCCATCCAGATGCAGCTCTCGATCCAGGAGTGTCTGTATATATAATCAGAAGGCTGCCCATCCTGATGCAGCTGTTGATCCAGAATTTGCTGGTTTTGGAAGATTCTTCTGTAAGTGCAAACATTAAATATCTTACTAATGGTTCATTTTAGATAGTGTCTAGGACTTCAGCCCATGTAGGGAAATTAAACTGGAAAGTCAAAGGATCATGGATATGGATAACCAATATAATTGCTTGTTTTGCAAATTAAAACAGTCACTTTATGTAGGAATCTAGATTGATACATGGGATCAGAAACTACAACTCAATAAACAAAACTGCCAGAATTATTATATGCATAACAAAGAAATGTCGTTAGTATTGTTATTATTAAGTGTTTACTTTATTACTTCATTAGCAGAGGGTAAATAGTACTACCAGTGTACCAAATATTCTGTTAAACGCCTTGTAAGGAAAGGAACAAAAACTTAGAACTTGGGGGTTACAGCATTGAGATGGCAACAATGAAAAAGTAAAGGTAATTAATTCCAACCTAAGTACTAAGATTAGATAGGTAAGACACAGAATCTTCAAAATTAGATTTAATTAGAATAATCTTCAAATTGTCTAAGAGAATGAGCAGGACCAGCATACCTGTAGTTGAGAAAGATCTGATAGAGAATCAGTAGAGTGTTTCGCGTCTTCGTTTGTCCCTTTGACACTAGATCCAGTAATGGTAGAAGCAATCCGAACAGCAACAGGATCATTTGGTGGGGGTGGGAGAGCAGATCTGATTTTCGCTGCACCCGGTGGGGGAGCAAGGTTCAATACTTTTGGCTTTGGTGTTGCTACATGCCCGCCCGTTAGGCCAGCAGCTGAAAGCATGCCAGCTCCACCAGCTGCCTTATGCTTCACATTAATCCTAATGGTTTCCCCCGCCTACAGACCAATTGACAAATACAATCAAATATAGGAAAAACCATGAACCATAAGGGAGAAAAACACGCCCACAAGGTCAGCAATCTAGGTCACAACATCAAAGTCTATGAATTTTGATGTCTCTCCAGACTGCAGCCACTATTGAAGCTGCTTCAGCCTTATTTGACCAGAATCATCCATAATGCCAAGGATCATGACTGGGACCATGATTTAAAACGGATTTGGATCCTCTAAAGTGAGGAAATCAATGGTTGTTAGTTTAACAACCCTGTGATTTATTATGGTGCACCTATAATATCCACTTTTGATTTGTTAATCAATGACTAATTACACACTTTAAACTCTAAAGTGGATTGCTTTAGAGAAGCCGGATCCATATAAAACATTGTCTGACAAACAAACAAATTGCTCTAAAAATCGAATTTCACCAAAACAAACCACCCTTTTCAATTCACCATCATCATGAAAATAGCATAAAGCAACTGTAATCATAACACGAGTATTTCAATGATTGTTTAACCACAACATTGAACCATGCTTCATTGACTCTAGCTCATCAACAACTGACACTAATCAAAAGTACACAAGAACTACATCAATATACATGCTAAAAATGAACATGTCCACTAAGATTTTGATTAGAAAGCATATTTCAACTGAAAATTGGAAACATTCGTAAGAATTAGATCGATTACACAAAATTAGTAAAAGAAAAAAAAATACCTTGAGCCTGTGATTAACGGCAGGATGAATGTCGATCTGAGAATCCTCGGCGTCATCGGAGTTACCGGATTCCTTATCATTCTCTCGCCGTACATACTTTTCATGATCAGACAGTGCAACATTGAAATCAAAAGCTTCATTCCTTTCATTGAACCCTAATCCAATAAACGCATGCTTACCTTGACCATCCTCGATCTTGAGAACGAAGTAGCGAGACGAGTCGAGAACCGGTTCAACAGAACCCTCGCGCTGACCAGGGAACACGAAACACGCTGCGAAGAGATCGCCGGAGTTCGGTTCTTCTAACCGGATCTCACATCGGTCCTTACGTGATATAACTCGGAGCCGACCTGACCAGATCTTGTCGGATTGAAGCCACTCGCCGCACTTGTAGCCGCCGGAGGTTGTGCGCGGCGGGATCTTGTAGACAGCGACTTCGCGTACGACAAGTAGCGTGTGCTCGAAACCCTCATCTTCTTCTTCTAACGACATCGTTTTGGTTGCGTTTGAGTTTGAGAGAGTTTAATTTGAATGAATTTGAAAGACGCGTTATCTTTTGTTCAATTTAATCAGAAAATTGAAGATTGGTGCAGTGTCTTTCTCTCTCTCTCCCAACTAACTGCTTTAGGAAGATAGATACACAGTCACATTACCAATATCCTCACCTTAGCTCCTCCCTCTTCTTTCCTTACTCATCAAAAACCTCATAATTATATTGCCTTGTTTATCCAAACAGCTATTATAGCACAAGATAAGCGCTTGTTACTTCATTTGGATTATTTATTTACCCGTGGCGATGCACGGGTACTATGAGCTATTTTATATTATAATATTAAAAAATTATTCGTATAAATTAAAATAATAAGTATTATCAAAATAATAATAACAACAACAATAATAATATTAAAAGTCATGTAAATGTAAGATATACATAAGAGATGTGTTTATACATTTGAAAAAATTTCTCTATACACGACATTTGAAGTTACATTTGTATCTTCATCATCATCATCATGGTTAACAATATTTTTATGTGGTAGTAAACATGCAATTCAACTTATACTTATGTGGTGTAATTTTGTATTTCGGATCACTTCCTTCAATCAATATTTTTTCAACCTCATATGTTGATCCTTCTTGAACCATTTTTTTAAATCTCTGACACCAAACTCTCTCACAGTAGCATGAATCTTATCGCTCTGGATGATCAAAGTAAAAAAAAAAGGAAAAAAGTCAATAATAATAATTAAAAAAATACATCAATAGAGATTTTGTTAAAATGAGAGAAGTATATCAAGATAATTCTTCATTTTTTCATCAACAAACAACATATTTATAAAACTTGAATATATTACAAAAAAGGGAAAGAAATGAATAAATAAGGGTGAGAAAGAGGTTTATGGAGAGAATGGTTCACTGTGAGGTATTTAAATGAAATAGAGAGACTAAAAGCATCAATATATATTGAGAGGTAATGAAAAGAATAGAAAAGGGTGAAGAATTACAAACATAAGAATTTATTGAGAGGTGGTAAGCAATTACATTGACTTTAAAAATATGAAAGCATTTAAGCATTTTAATTCTCCATCATAATAGTGGGTTCATGCATTTTAACACTCCATCATAGTGGAAATAATACAATATTAATCTACAATAATATTGATGAATTGTGATTTTTTATTTGTATATTTATTCAATGATATGAAAACTTTTCATCTTATACATTAGGTGTGTTTTCATTCATAGGTTGTAATTAAAATTGTTACAATTAATTTTAAAATGAAGAAAATAATTTAAAGGCTATGATTGGTTGACACAATTAGGGTTAGATTAGTAGTAGGAGAACTATCTAGGATTTATATATATAGATTTAATTTTTACAAAACAGTTTTTATTTAAAATTGTTTATGAAAAAAAAAATGTTTATAAAAGTACAATTTTGGCCAGTAAGATTTTTTTTTTCAAGTAACCTAGTGGATAGAAAATTCACCTTAAAGGTGGATAAGTGGAGTGTCCCGGGCTCCTGCACATATAATGCGATGTCCCTACGAACTGAGCTAAGCTCACATGAACTTAACTAGTAAGAATTAATAATAATATAAAATATAAAATTTGAATACATTATTTTTCATAAGCTAAAAATATAAATTTATATAAATTAATTTTATAGCTGATATTATCTTATCAGAACAGTTGTGGTCAACGGAGCTCCTCTTCGATTGAGTTTGTCGTTGACTGTGACATACAAGCAAACTCTCATTCACGAGTGACATATATTTGAAGAGGCGTTCGTCTTCGGCTTGATACTCTCACAAGATTTGGGATCATGACTTGATTTTTTCTTCTTCTTAAATCTTTTATGTTAGCAAGAAAAAATTTAACAATAAAAATCAACATAAAGTTAACAGTGTTAATAGGGAAGTGAGATGTTTTATAGGCATGAGCATTGATCGATTTCGGTCGGGTTCGTGCCGAAAATCATAAAACTGATAAAAAACGCAACCATTTAAATCGGACCCAATGCCACCGCCTACATCTTCGGTTTGTTCGGGTCAGTTATTGCAGGTTAGATTGAAATTTTGATTACATCTAAAACATCATTATTCAAAAATTTCTAATTTTCAAATGATTCAATATATTGTGCAGAATGTAACAAAGGATAGGAGAACTAAATGAAAAAATAAAATAAACAAGGTGATGATGTTATTTTGTTTCAAATTTGTAGATCTAAAGACAATAATAGATCAATTAGAAAAGAAGTATAAATATACATTTTGCGCCTATTTCATCGATATATTATAAGCTTGTAAAATATAACATTTATCTCTTATATTGAAAATGGATAAAAACAACAAAGTGAAGAGTATACGAGATTGAGTTGAGATCAGCTCCATTAGTATATCCTCCTTTTCCTCCATTAGTTGCCTAGATCTGTGACACGTGGCAATAAAACAAATCAACGGTTCAGGTTAAAAAAGAAAAAAATTGAAAGAAACATGTAAACTATTTGCTAATCATTCACCACTATCATCTCCTTATTCCTTGCTAATCACGTCCCTCTTCTTCTTCTTCTTCTTCCCTTACACAATTTCACTATTAGGATTCCTTGCTAATCATTCACCGCCGTCATCTCCTTGCAACTCGCCGCTGAAATCAACTCTCCGTCTGTCTCAACACCATTCTCCGCCATCACCTCTCTTTGTCAGTACCAGCACCGCTCGCTGTCACCCTCTCTATCCGTTTCGCCGTCGTCGCCGTCATTTTCACAGTTTCAGTAAATGGTGATTTGATACATTAGTGATTTGATACATTAAAATGTTAATAATTTGATACATTAGTTTCACTATAATAATTTGATACATTAGTTTCACTATAATATTTTGTTCTTCGTCACATTCTTAGTTAAAATGTTAATAATCTATATATATAAATCCTAAATAGTTCTCCTACCATTAATCCTAACCCTAATTATATTAACCAATCATAGCTTTTAAATCATTTTCTTTAAAAAATAAATAATAAAAAAACTATATATATATATATATATATAAATCCTAAATAGTTCTCCTACCATATATAAATCCTAAATAGTTCTCCTACCATTAATCCTAACCCTAATTATATTAACCAATCATAGCTTTTAAATCATTTTCTTTAAAAAATAAATAATAAAAAAACTATATATATAAATCCTAATAGTTCTCCTACCATTAATCCTAACCCTAATTATATTAACCAATCATAGCTTTTAAATCATTTTCTTTAAAAAAAAAAATTAACAATTGTAATTAATTGTTTATTTAGCCACATGCCACATTTATTCTAATAATTTGTCATATGCCACATTTAATTTGAAGCATTCATATGACTTTTCATTTCTATTCATACACCATTATCCTTTTCATATGCACATTTTAATTACCAAGAAATTTAATGGTTTCCAATGAAAAGTTTTTTTAAGCAATGAAAAGTTGTAAAAATTTAATTTCATATAAGGACCTATCTTTTCGGTGGACATTATAAATACTTTGTTTGTTTTTAAATTCCTTCCACCCTTAGTCATTTGGAAATAATTGATTTTCTTCTTTACCTATGTTTTTTTTATCTTCCTTTCACATTCACCTCTTCATCCTTCTTATTTTTTCATGTTGTTCCTTTTTAATGTGCTTGCTCATGGTATTAGGTAATAGTTCGTCATTTTAACTATTTTTGTTTCCCCTCTTAATTACTTTGCATTCAAGATATTTACAGCAGTAGTTTTAATTCATACGCTTTGAATATCTATAAAATCTTTTGTTTTGTAGATATATTTACATTGGTTGATCTAACAAATACTTTATTTTAATTTTTGTCCAGGTAGATATTACTATCATCATGGAAGTAGGACTTGGTGTGATTGCTTATATATTTATAATGTAATACTACTATTATGCAATTGTCTTTATATATGCTACTGTTTATTTTGAGTTTCTATTACGGGAGTATATATATATATATATATATATATATATATATATATATATATATATATATATATATATATATATATATATATATATATATATATATATATATTAAATAGTGTATTGTTTTTTATTTATTTATTTATACTTTTTTATGTTTGCATTATATATATTTTGCTTTTAATTTAGAGATTGATATACTTTATCTATATGTATAATTGTGTTTCTCCGAGTAATTGACACTGTTTATGCTTAATAATTGATTTGTTTGTTTAATTTTTGGTTACAAAGTTGGAAGAACTTGAAGAAATACGTTTGTACCAAAAAAACAACTTATGAACTATGTATGTCATTGCCTAGAAAAAATGTATGTTCATGATATTTTTTTATTTCAAGTTTCAACTATAGGTCATTCCTCCTTCAATTATTTAAATTTTTTAGTTGACGTTATATTATAAACAAAAAATAACACCCGTGCATCGCACGGGTAAGGGTCTAGTATGTTTACAAATGTTGGTATAATATGTTATTACGATGTACTTGTTTAAAATATTGGTTTCACTATAATATTGGTTTCTGCTATAATATTGGTTTCACTATAATATTAGTTTCACTATAATATTGGTTTCACTATAACATTAGTTTCACTATAATATTGGTTTCTGCTATATACTAACATGAAGAAGACTATACTTTTACAGATAACATGAATTCATCATCAATTCCGGTAGTCGATTGTGTCGATAAATGGGTGAACAATATCCATGAACAAAATGTGCAACCTGGGCAAGACAGTATTGTCGATAGCGAACCACACTTGGAAATGAAGTTTGACTCTGAGGCAGCTGCTTATGATTTTTATAATGAGTACAGTAAAAAACTTGGATTCGGTATTCGCAGAGAATATGTAAACAAAAGCAAAAAGGATGGAGTCTTAACTTCAAGAAAATTCACATGCTTCAAAGAGGATATACGAGGTGTTGACAAAAGCCGTCAGCCGACAGGGGAGCGCAATAGAGCAGAAACTAGAACGGACTGCCAAGCGCGTATGGTTATTCGACTTGATCGGAAGATAGGGAAATATAAGGTTGTTGACTTTGTAGCTAAACACGACCACCCTCTTCAGCCACAAAAGTATGTTCACATGATTCGCTCTCATCGGCGCATATCTGAGGCACAAGCAACACAAATTGTATTGGGGGATCAATCTGGATTAAGACCAAAAGGTTTACATGAATATATATATATATCAAAGCAAGCTGGTGGGTTAGAGACAGTTGGTTTTACAAAACAAGACCTTAAGAATTACCTTCGAACCAAAAGGATGCATTCACTAAAGTTTGGTGAAGTGGGTGCCTTGATTAAGTATTTCAAACATGAAAGTGAAAATCCCTCATTCTTTTATGACTTTCAAATGGATGTTGATGATGAAATAACAAATATATTTTGGGCGGATGCACAAGTGATAAATGATTATGGGTATTTTGGTGATGTCATCACTTTTGATACCACGTATAAGACAAATAAGGATTATCGGCCATTGGGAGTATTTGTAGGACTTAATAATCACAGGCAAACAATCATTTTTGGGGCAGCATTGTTATATGATGAAACAATCCCTTCTTTTCAGTGGTTATTTGAAACTTTTCTCAAAGCAATGGGTGGAGCAAAGCCTAAAACAATTCTAACAGATCAAGATGCCGCAATGGCGAAAGCTGTTTCTTTAGTTATGCCGGAAACATTTCATGGACTGTGCACTTGGCATATAAGACAAAATGCTATAAGGCATGTGAACCATCTATATCAAAAGAGTTCACAATTTGGTAAGGATTTTGAAGCATGCATAGATCTACACGAAGAGGAAGGTGAATTTTTACAAGCATGAAGTTCTTTACTTGTTGAGCATAATGTTTCGGAAGGTTCGTGGTTGCATACGATTTTTCAATTGAAGGAAAAATCGGCATGGACTTATGTTCGGAAAACATTCACAGCGAGTATGAAGTCTACTCAGTTAAGTGAGAGTTTTAATGCTAAAACACCAAAAATAACAACTGTTAATTTTTCTTTATTATAACAATGTAGTAGAAATATTACAAGCTAAAATTACAGTCTAAAATTGAAAGTTAAAATTACAGCTACAATTGATTATTACAAAAAAACGATCCTAAAGTTGAAACCTAATCGCTCATGGCACTCGTTTGTCCTAAAACTGAAGTTGGTAATAATGGTGAAAATGACGGCGAGCTGCGATGGAGAGAAAGAGTGAGCGCTGCATCGTGCGATGAAGTGGAACAACGAGCAAACCATGTGGTATCAAAACTTTGGCGGCTTAGTAACCGTGTCTTTTTCTTGCTCTCTTGCTGCAAATTTTTAATGTTGTTGAAATTTCTTCATGCTATGTCGTCTAGATTTTCTTAAGTGTGGATTGAAAAATTGCAGATGGAAAAGAGAGAGAACAGTGGAAGATTGCAGATCGAAAAGAGAGAGAACGGAATCGACTACCGGAATTGATGATGAATTCATGTTATCTGTAAAAGTATAGTCTTCTTCATGTTAGTATATAGCAGAAACCAATATTACAGTGAAACTAATGTTATAGTGAAACCAATATTATAGTGAAACCAATATTTTAAACATGTACATCGTAATAACATATTATACCAACATTTGTAAACATATTATTAACATTTTAACTAAGAATGTGAAGAAGAACAAAATATTATAGTGAAACTAATATATCAAATTATTATAGTGAAACTAATGTATCAAATTATTAACATTTTAATGTATCAAATCACTAATGTATCAAATCACCATTTACCGTTAAACTGAAACTGTGAAAATGACGGCGACGACGGCGAAACGGATAGAGAGGGTGACAGCGAGCGGTGCTGGTACTGACAAAGAGAGGTGATGGCGGAGAATGGTGTTGAGACAGATGGAGAGTTGATTTCAGCGGCGAGTTGCAAGGAGATGACGACGGTGAATGATTAGCAAGGAATCCTAATAGTGAAATTGCGTAAGGGAAGAAGAAGAAGAGGGACGTGATTAGCAAGGAGTAAGGAGATGATAGTGGTGAATGATTAGCAAAGAGTTTACATGTTTCTTTCAATTTTTGTCTTTTTTAACCTGAACCGTTGATTTGTTTTATTGCCACATGTCACATATCTAGGCAACTAATGGAGGAAAAAGAGGATATACTAATGGAGCTGATCTCAACTCTACGAGATTGAGGAGTTCAGGTTCTCTCCATTTATTATCCCTCCATTTATTCTCCATTTGGAGAGAGATAGACACATTAAGAATTAGTGGAACCCATTAAAAGTGTGTCCCACTAATTTGTGGACCCCACTAATTTTTTATTGTGTCTATCTCTCTCTAAATGAAGAATAAATGGAGAGATAATAAATGGTGGGAACCTGAACTCGAGATTGAGGGTGGCGGGTCCGTGCTCATCCCTAGATGGTTATAGTATTTGATGAAAACTCAAGGGAAACTAGAACTTTGACCAATGCGGTTTATGTGTCTAATTAGCTGTAATATGTAACAATAAAAAATAAAATATAAAAATTCTAAGAGCATTTTCAATAAGAGTATTATAGAGAATTTCATGAACTAATTATTCTATATTTGTTTATGTGCTTATTTTATATTTTATATATTTTTAAAATAATTTTGGAACCCCATCATTTTGTTTACTTATTAAAAAAAATTGTTGATAACTAAAGGTTAAAATATTGATGATAATTAAAGGTTAAAAAAAAATTAAAGACACAATCAAGAACATAAACTTAAGTAGACATCCATAAATAAATAAAAATTGTGATTAATTCTGCCGTTCAAATCTATTGAAAACAGGGTTAACATATTAGGATTCCTAAATTCTTTCATAATTGAAGCACATGTTTTAGCGGTTAAAATGTTTTATTGTAAGTAAGGGATGCAGGTTTGATTCCTATCGTAAACAAATCTGTATTTTTTTAATATAAAGCTGCAATAAAAAGAAAGAGAAAATGAGAGGGGAAAAAATTGGTTTAGGGTTAACTTATGTTAGCAAGCTTATAATATAAGAGATAAGAGATTATCGGTTTTTAATTGTTTAAATTGTGCAATGAAAATTGATGGTGCTTAATTGTCGTATGAAATCTTTCCTATGAAAGTTGATGGAGCTTAACACTTTGTGGACATAATTTAAATCACAATTGGTCTGTTAGTGCATATTGTATCAATTGATCATCGGTTAATATTAAATCTGCAATGTTAAAATCAAAATAAATAATGTGATTAGTGACATGACCATGGTTGTGTTCGGTTGTATTGCAAAAAAATTGATTTAGCAGAATTGAGTTTGATAATAACTTGCCAAATTACACGTGATAATAACTTTTCAAATCTCACATGATAATTATTCTCTAAATTTATGATCCAGTAAAAAAAATCATTGATCAGAAAAGACATAAAAATATTTCGTGATAATAAATACTCCCTCCGTCCCAAATTATAAGGGAAAAAAGTACATTTTTTTTGTCCCAAATTATAAGAGAAAAAATCATTTTCAAGAATATTTTTTCCTTATTTTCATAAAAAATTTCTTCTCTCTCATTTTCTCAATAAACAACAACCAATAAAAATTGTTTTTACATCTTTCTATGCAACTTATTCCAATAAAAACCCACAAAAACGTACTTCAAATTATCATATTTTAATTTTTCTTAATAAGTGTGATTTTTTTAATTTTCCTTATAATTTGGGACGGAGGGAGTAATATAGTTAACAATAATTTTAATATGATATACTTTTAAAATTGATGGTGCTTATCAATTATTGCACATAATTTTAATCATAATTGGTATACTTGCCATAGTGGTTGGAAATATTGTCTTGCATCGAAGGGTTGTAGGTTCGAATCATAGTCAAGACAAAATAGAGAAAACAAATTAGGGTTTAGAATTTACTTGTGTATACAAGCTTATAATATAAAAGATTAGTGTAAGTTTTTAAACAACAGGGGTGTCAATGTCATTCTATTAGACCCGAGGGTCCTATTTTCTCTTAAACCATCAAATTATCGAACGAAAATCACACAACAACACCGGTATAATTAAGTAGCCAGTTACATTACAGTAGCACTGCAAGTCGTCGCCTGCGTTTACTGTTCTGAAACAAACCACACACTCTCCGATCTCCTCTCATTCAATCCAACGTATGCATCTTCTTTTATCTTCTTCTTCTTCTTCCGAATGCATTTTACCTAAACCATCATCGCTTTCTTCTTCTTCTGCAGGAATGGCCACAACCGCAGTAGGAGCAGCATTTCTCCTGCTGCTACTTCTCCCATTCTCCATCTCCATCCCTCAACCAATCTCCGATTCTCACCGATCCGCCGCTTCCAATCTCTTCAATCAAATCTCTCCAAGGTCACAACTAACCCCCCCCCCCCCCCCCCCCCCCCCCCCCCCACCCCTAATTAAACCCTCATTTCTCATCTCAACTCCGATTTCCGATCCATTGCATTACATTCCTTTTTATCGATTCCGTCAAATCCTTTTATTTTACAGAATATAAATTATGTGATAATTAACCGATTAATTCTGATCTATGCACATAACATTGGAAAGATTGAGATTTATATAATTGATTTTGTTTTCTAGTGATTTTAAACGCGTAGGTTAATTAATTGATGTGTTTGTTGCGTGTTATCAGTTTAGAAGATGCGTATGAGGCACTGAGAGTTTTTGAGATTCTCGCTATTGAGAAGAAGCCTCTTGATACCGCAGACACTTGTAAAAAAGTGTTGGAAAATCTAGGCTCTTCTTCCCCTCTTAAGGATGTGTTCTATGCGTTGAAAGTTAATGGCATATTAAAATGCAATATTGATGGCACAATTTTCAAGGTACTCATTTTCTGTGTTTCTTCGATTGGCATTAATTATTGTTATTGTTTCGTTGAGGATTTTGTGTGGTTGCTTTTGGTTTGCTGAAAACTGAAGCCACTGTTGTTTATTTTTGTAAAGGATATTGCCTCAAGACTTAAAGCCACTCTCCATGATGCAAGTACTTTGCTTGACATATACTACTCAGTTGGAAGTTTGGTTCTTATAAAGGTAATCTTTGGTTTCTACTTTACTCTTTGTGAACACAGATATCAAGCACCCACACTGATTTTTATCTGATACCATTTGTTATTTGAACACCCAAAATACAGACACCGAATACATTTATCTGCATCTCTCTCTTACTTTTTCATATGATACACCCCTTATTCACTGAATATACAAAATATTCTTATGTCAATTTTAGATATTTGGCACGTTACTAGTACTACTTACTTTTTTAGTGGTTGTTTGGAGGAGCTTATTTGGAATTATCTTTTTTTTTTTTTTTTTTTGAAAACTTGGTATCCGGCCTTAGGACCGACTAATCCAAGGGGACCAATCCCACCGCCCACTTGCGGGGGCCCCATTTAAAGCCAGAGTTTTTTTTGCTCTGTATGGACTTAGCCCACCGAAATTGGCACCAGTGGGAATCGAACCTGAGACCTTGAGAGGAGCATACTCCAAGGGCCCAAGCCAACACCACTCGACCAACCCCAAGTGGGTTTATTTTATGACATAAGCACTTGTGCTAGTGTTTGGAATTATCTTATGACATAAGCACTTGTGCTAGTGTTTGTAAGAGCATATGTAAATTGATTTTGATATGTTTATAAGCTATTTTCAAGTTATTTTCATAAGCTCCTCTAGATAGGTTATTGTTGTAAGTTGTTTATCAGCTTATGCAGAGTGTACCCTAATTTTCTCTTCAATTACTGTGTGTGATGTTCCGTTAGTGTCCTTATTCCATTCCTTACCTTCTTTGTATGCAGGATCAGGCTTCTGATGTTGACGTTCTTCTTACTGATGCTAATGGCATTTTTCATTCAATTAAGGTCCGTACTTATTTTGTTTTCTATTAAATAAGATTAAACTAGGGTTGCTTCTTGGTGACTACTCTCTTGGCCACATTAATGTGGGTGATAGGAAATTTAGTATAATAACTGTACGGCACCCAATTTTATTAGTTTCCCCGATTTTCTACCTCAACCATTCTGCAATTTCACTTGAAACTGTCATGCTCACATTTGATTCCACGTCCTTTAAATTTGGCAGGCTCTAAGCCAAAGTGATGGAAGATGGCGCTACAGCTCCGATAATCCAGAGTCTAGTACCTATGCTTCCGGTAATATTTTGCAAATTGCATGGAAATTTGTTGATATTCAGAGCTCATTTGTTATTCTTTTATTACTTTCGTTATGAAAGGAAAAAAAAAATTGTTGGAGAAATAATCACTTTTGAGGATTTTCAATGTAAAAATGTGAAATCTGATATAAGAAACAGCTACTTTGAGTAGTTTCTGAGAAAGAATGGGTTTGGTAGGTGAGAGAAAATTTTAAAAAGTGATTTTTATAATTATAAACATACAAATTAGCGTTTTGAAAAAAATAATCAACTCTTATACAAAGTAAAATGATTTTTTTTTTTTATCTTAAATAAAAGGGCTGTTAATTTTTCCCAATACATGCAACACTCTTGTTGCTGAAGCGAGCATTTTGTGGTCCTTCAAAAGATTGAAATTTCTATCATTTATCTGTACTGACATTATAATCATATATTGTATTTCACAGGATTAGCTCTTGAAGGTCTTTCTGGAGTGATTTCACTAGCATCTTCTGAAATTGATCAGAGTAAGGTAATGTTCTGAATCTTTGTAGTGGTTGCTTCACTGTTATAAAGCTTCTAAAGTTGAATAATAAGTTTCATACACTTTCCAGAAATTCATGCACGGAATTGTGTTATACACAGTTTGTTACGGACCATATTGTGAATCTGAAGTTAAACTCACTGATGCTATTGCTACATCTGAATATCCATTTTAGCCTATGCTACACATACTTTTCTAGCTTTTGATACATCTAGCCAACATATGCATTTATATCAATATCTTATGTTAGCTCTATATTGGCAGGTCAGTATAGTAAAAAATGGTATTGTGAAGCTTTTTGACAGCATTGAGAAGTATGGTATGTGAAGCTCTTCGCTTTTAACCCTTTAAAAGTGATTACTATTCATGTTTATTTATATATTTCTAATTACCTAGCATTGCTTTAGTAGCCGTGGTGTCTGTTGCATTTGTTCTTTGGTAAGTGGTGTATTCAAAATTTCTTCTTGTTAATGGCGCTTAGTGCATTTTATGTTTCATCGCGTTTGATTTCTTATTTGGTTTTTTCTTTGGAGAGGGGCTGTTTATAAGTTGATTAAGTTACAATCACCTCCTTAAGATCGATAGTTTGGGACTGTAGGTGTAAGCTTCCCTAGAGGAAACTGCTAGAATTGATGGTTTATGTTAGATCAACTGCCGACGTCAGTTGCATGTAACAGGACCGTTTTATTATTATTGATAAAAATTGATAAACTTAGCGCCTGCTTATATGAACTAAGTTAAATATCCTGAGTCGAGTGGGTACACATTTTCAAGTTGCTTGAATCTTAAATACATTAAATCAAATTCTACTTATCCTGTAGGGTTGAGGTTTTTGTACGCATGCAATTTTGCAGTGCATTTTGGTCATGCAGTGTGTCAATTGACAACAAGTGGCATAATTTTCTTGAAGCACTTGTGCATTAAAAATGCTCTTTTCCCTATTCCACCTAAATATATTTTCCCCTAAAATTTGTGTATCGCACGAACTGTCCTGCCTTTAGCCCTTATCGTATTGGACTAAGTTTAACATGTTATATTTCAGATGATGGAGCATTTTATTTTGATGAGAAATTTGTTAGAGGATCTGAGCCTCAAGGTTCTCTTTCTACAACCTCTTCTGTTGTTCGAGGGGTTAATGCGTTTGCTGCAGTAACTTCTGGGAAAATAAATGTGAGTAAGGAATGAGGAATTGCTATTTAATTTTTCAATATGTTAGAATTTGATGTTGATGTCTTGGCTTTGCATTTTCCAGCTTCCAGGGGATACAATATTGGGTTTAGCAAAATTTTTCCTCAGCATTGGAATCCCAGGAGATGCCAAGGACTTCTTCAATCAAGTTGAATCATTATCCTTTTTAGATAGCAACAGGCAAGTGCTTTCCAAGGAACAATCGCCATCCTACAATGAGTGTCACACTGGCTTAGTTAACGCAAATTATGGAAAGACTAATTATATGATACAATTGGAATAAAAAGTAATTAATATTACAATGAAAATTGAAAATGACATTTATTTTAGGATAATTTTTGTATGCAAATGTGATACTCATTGTGGGACAAAGGGAGTTTTATGGAGATACTTAAGTTTTCTTCTGTGTTGATGTATGTATTGGCCTCTATGATGTTCAAATTTCAATAACAATATCTAACTTGGATTTCTTATTGTGGGTAGGATTTCCATTCCATTGATATTGTCACTTCCCGAAACAGTATATTCGTTGACCAAGAAAGGCCAGTTTAAGGTATGTAACTAAGTTAGTGGATTTAGAATACTTATTTTGCTAGTATTATGATGACACTTTTTAGAACTTGGAATCTGGTGAGTAGTTGATGGCATACATTGTGTTTTTGTCCCAATCATGGTTATCAAATGAAGATTCGAATCGTGAATCGGAAAACTTATTTTCCAAATCGCGAGTTGAATCTTATAATCTTATTATGATACATAATATATAAAAAGGAAATTTTTACTTTTATATAAAAACGAGTGACAAAAAAACTCAGAACAAGTGGTTGGAGCAAGCGGCCATCAAAGAAGAGACAACATTGTCCCTGAACAAGACAAGGGGACCAAAAGCAGATAAGAAAGGAGAGAGGGTGCAAAACTCTGTATAGACCGGAACCGGAAGAATAATAAAACCCAGTGTTGGAGGGAGTGGGGACCAAAAATGTGTGTTAAAGAATTATTTGGAATATATGTTTTTGACTGATTAATGCCCCTTCTATATATAAATGCAAAAGAACTATCCTAACATGCCTTTTTGAAACTGGGTCGTGCAACATGACTCAATTCAGGGCTGCATCCGTAGCTGAATGTGAATCATGAGACACATCTAGAGGGACAATAATGGATTTAGGATAGACTCTTTTACCATCTTTGAATTTGAGCTTTCGGTCTGACTCAACCCCAAAAGCTAAAACAAGAAGGGAGGATTGGCCAAACCTTATAAAAACTACTTTGATTATATTTGACTATATCTGTAGTCAATGTGGAATTTCAACTATGACATTTGGCGTTTTTGTCCAATAAAGGACAAGCAGAATCCAGTAGCTCTTTTGTTGTAATTCATTTTGATTGTCTGCCACAACCCTGCAAGCTCATATTTTCCACCACTTGAAGTCTGAAAAATTTATCAAAGCTATTAAGATTTCTGATTAGGCTTTTTTAAAGAAAGAAGATACATGAGCTCTTCCTTGTTCCAATGTTGCATTTCCACCTATTTTTTGCATGTTAATATCTGCAGCAGCATCTTCTTCACTCAGCCAAATAATTTTAATCTTCTGTTGTAGTCTCGTCAAAGAATTAAATTTGTGATTCTGCAGCATTTCTGTTACTTTTTACTGTTGAGAATATATAACCGTTACAAATCAATCAGGTCAAGGTCAGTACGGTGTTTGGTTCAGCTGCACCTCCTCTAACAGTTAAGCTTGTTCGAGCTTTTAGCACTGGTGCAAAAGATTCAGCTATTATTGACAGCAAGGTGAGTGATGTTTCATTGACTTCTTTTGAGATTTGATAATATTTTCCCTATATACAATTCTTTAGTTTAGTCGAAATCCTTCTTATGTTTTGGTGCCTTTTATTTTTGCATGATCCAGGAGCTTCAGTATAACCAAGAAAGTGGATTTCATTTCTTGGATTCTTTCCCAAAAAATGTTGATGTGGGGACATATGTTTTTGTTTTGGAGGTATTCCTGTCTGTGTAGTTTAGTTTATATATTTTCCATTTTAGTTGCATCAAGGTATATTTGTATCAACCTATTGGTGAAAATATTTTATCTTGCTTTGCAGATTGTGCTACATGATTCTGAAAGTGAAAACGTCTATGCTACTGGAGGCCAAATTCATGTGCCAATATATGTCATCGGCGTTATTAAAGTTGGCAATGCAGAAATTGCAGTTCTGGACAGTGATCTTGGAAATGTTGAAACCCATAACACGTATGTTTCTATTTTTGTTTAGCATTATATTTGTAAATTTTCTGCAGTGACATTTAGAAAAATTGCGGTTTCTGATTAGTATGTCATGTGATGATTTTCTTCATTCTATCATGTCATCTGTTTGAAATCTGAACGTGTTGCATGTAGATTTGTATCGTAATGCTGTATTCATGCTTCATGCATGGTTCCAATTTGTTCATTTTCAACTTACGCTCACATTTTACCTATCCAGGCTAGATTTGTCTGGAAATGATATTGTTTCACTCTCGGCAAACCACCTTCAGAAGTTGAGACTGTCTTTCCAATTAGAAACTCCTAATGGTCGTGTTTTTAAGCCTCATCAGGTTTGCAGTTGTTTCTTATGACCTTATGAATGAATGTCATTTGAATGCTCTGTTTATTGGGGGTTTGTTGTTCTGCAGGCATTTTTAAAGTTGCACCATGAAACTAAGATTGAACACATCTTTTTGGTTGGAAATACTGGAAAGAAGTTTGAGATAATTTTTGTAAGTATCTTTTATGACATATCTCATTGTCTAGAGTTAACTATTTCTCCCGAGTACTAGTTCAATTTGTTAAATTGTGTAATAGATCAGTCTGTTTTTGAGCTTGTCGGTGATAATTGCTTATAATGTTGTATTTTTACCTTGTACATCTGGGGAGGCTGTATGTTACTCTGATTCTCATCTTCCTCCAATTTTCCTTATTTTGCTGACATTGTTATTTTGGCTCTAAGGATTTTCTTGGCTTGGTGGAAAAACTTTTTTATCTCTCTGGCAAATATGACATTGAGCTGACTGTTGGTGATGCTGTCATGGTATCTTGCACAACTTACTACTTTAAAGTTACCTGTTCTTCTCTAATATTATTATACAGAAATCTGAATAAAAATATTTTGTTTCAGGAGAACTCTTTCTCACGACTTCTGGGCCATGTCGAATTAGATCTTCCAGAAGCTCCTGAGAAAGCAGCGCGTCCTCCTCTACCACCTGTTGATCCTTACTCAAGATATGGTCCCAATGCGGAGATTAACCACATATTCAGGGCTCCTGAAAAGCGACCACCCCAAAAACTTTCTCTCGTGTTTTTGGGTTTGATCCTTTTGCCATTCATTGGCTTTTTGGTCGGCGTAAGTCTTTTGATAAAACTAATAATAGGACAAAAAACTCTTCATGAACCTAAGTTAGGTTATTGAGACCCAAATAGAATAGTCTGACACTCTCTTACCAGTTCCCAATGAGATATATTTCTCTATCAGAAATGCATACGATTTATGAAGGGGAAATTGTCTTTTCCTTGGAGTACTAAGTATTTCAAGTTAAGAGCACTGTTTCATGACATACAGGATACTATTCTTAAACTTCAACATGTAATATTTTGTAGATGCTGCTTAAAACTTTAAAGTTTGGAGCAGTTATCTTTATAAAATTAGGCCTCTTCGAGGCCTGGTCCATCGATGGCTCCATGTTATCTTTTTGAACGGCATTGATGGCTGCATGTTGTTAGCGTTTAAGTTGTTTTATTGTCAGTCTAGGCTGGCAGCTCTATGTGTTAATAATATATAGGTATATTTACCTTCTTCCTATGCATAGGAAGGTAGAAGTGAAAAAGTGAAAGGAAAAACAATGTTGTTACACAGCTTTATTTTCTTTTGATTTGATCTGTAGTTTTTGGTAGTTAACGTTATATGTTCTCTTTTATATCATTTACAGTTGTTACGATTGGGAGTGAACTTGAAGAATTTCCCTGGTTCAACAGTACCTGCTACATTTGCCACCCTTTTCCATCTTGGTCTTGCTGCAGTTCTGTTGCTTTATGTGCTTTTCTGGTTGAAGGTATGTCCACTGTACAATCATTTAAGATATTACATGTTCTAATTAAATTAAACTTGGTTAAGTCAGGTTCTTCTATTTGGAGTTATTATCACCCATCCATGGTGGTTTTCATTGGAACAGTGTTATGTTGTCAGTTTCATTCTTTTTCTCTGGAGTACTTACTCTCGTCATTTTTGTTCTGCAGCTGGACCTATTTACCACACTCAAAACACTTGGTCTTTTGGGAGTTTTTACAATGTTTTTTGGACACAGGATTCTTTCCTATCTTGCTTTAACATCGACCAAATTGAAATCTGCATGAGTGAAACAAATAATGTCTATTCATAAAGAGATAAGAGCATTAGAGTTTTCCTCTAGAGTTATGATACTGATCCAATTTTGTAGGACCTTTGTTGTATTATTTAATGACAAATTTAGAGATCATTATATTGCACGAGGTAAGCTTTTACTTGATCTTGGTTTATTCTGATGAAGCCATCCCCACAAATAGCCTATCTTGGTTTAACTTGATCATGTCACATTTTATAGATACTATTTTGAAATATCTAACGACTTTTTAAATGGGATTTATCTTACATTTTAGACTTATCTACATTTTACTACGATCTCGATTTTTTTATTTTTTTTTTGGCAATAAAGCTCATTGTAATCTATACCAATTACATAATGATATATAATGACAATTCAAAAGTTAACTGCCAACTATTTTACTATATGCTCACACTACACACCTTTTTTTTTTGGATAAATTTATCTTTCAAACCTTAGATTAAATTTAAATAACAATTATAAGACACTTTTTTTTTTTTTTTTAAACATAAGACACTTGAAAACTATCTATTTTAGTTGAATATTTTTCTTTTACAATTATTTTCTTCTTAATAGCATAATCTTTGATGTTGCAAATTTAACTAAATTTAGATCATATTGAAAAAAGTTTGAATTACACTCCTCTTCCATTATGTTAATATATATATATATATATATATATATATATATATACACACTTAGTCTATTTTAACAAAAATGAATATTTTTGTGATAAATATCTTTGATATTTTTACATAAGAAGGAGGATAATATAATTTAAAAATCTCTCGAGGAAAGAAATATAATTTACTCAAATAAATATTATACAATGAAGTACAACAACAAAAATGCAGATAGACAGGTCCTCTAGTTTGGTCAAATGTGAGTCATAGAGCCTCTATATACAGAGTAGAGATTCTCTTGCTATATTTTTCTCTACTCTTATTTTATTTTATTTAGAGTGAAGACATTTGGTCTCTCACAAATTTCTTATGAGACAAAAATATAACTCTAATTAATTCCCAACATTTTCATACTGGGTACAAACTAGTTTCTGATTCGTTATAACACCCTTTTATTTATTTATTTCCAAAATATATATGATTTAAGACACGTAGTATACATTAAGCACTTATGTCTTTATGATCACAAAATTATATCACGCTCTTCATTTCTTGCACCTTAATTCTTAACTCCCACAGTAAAAGTCTAATGTCCAATTGAAAGGCTTGTGGTTCCATCCCCCAATTTTTACTGCAAAAGCTTGCATGCTTCTTATTTCAATGTAATTGTCATCAAGTTTCCAAATAATCACATATTACATTTTCCTGGCCTTCAATAAAATGTTAAATTTCTAGAAAGAATACTATGTCATTTAATTTGAGAACTTAATAATGACAGATATATAGAACAACTTCGTAATATATATATATATATATATATATATATATATATATATATATATATATATATATATATATATATAAATATAAAACTTGAAGCATTATTCTCAAATGATTTTTCAAATCAATTTCGACAGAGATTAATCTATATGCACTAACCGCGTAAATAATTGAAGCTTCTATGTATACCCATTAACTTCTTCAAATCAATTTCGATAGAGATTAATCTATATGCACTGACAGTATAAAACTATCGCCGTCTCAGATTCATCTAATTTTCCTCCTAATCACAATAACAAGGTGCCTTCAAAATCAAATATGTTCAAAAAGATGATTTAGGATGAGCTTTCATTGTAACTCATGCCTGTAGTGTATAGAAGAGGAACATCATAAAAGGGAACACTTACAACACATGAAACCAAATTTTTGCGTTGATCTGCTCAATTATCACATTGCTGAAGTGTTTTAAACTTCAAGTGAAATGCCAAAGACTGTCTGAGTCCATTGTGTGAGTATGTTAATTTTCTGAAACCCGGACGCTCTCGCTTGTAAGCCACATCTTCTTCTGAATTATTAACACTGCATCATCTTCACCTTTATCTGAATCGTGCTCAACATTAGATTTGGTCACTGCATCCCAGTGCAATGCTGGCAAGAACTTCTTTATATACAACACTACTGATCGCTTATCACGGATAATTATGAAACCTTTTGGCCTCAGTATTCTATCCATCTCGATCAATAAATCCTGTACACTGCATTCTTTCTCAATGATATCAGAAAATATAGTCCACGCATGGAGTAGATCATAAGTACGAGGGTACGTTGAAAATGCTTCACACCTGTTGTTTACATTGATGCACAAAACAAGGTCATAAAAGTTATCAACAAGCATGAATCTTGATTGGGACTGGCCTCTTCTTTTATTTAAGGGTTAAATATGTGTTTACTCCTTAACTCCCTACAAAATTACAACTTTTTAAGCTTAGTCCCTACATAAATTTTTTTCTTTCAATTTTAGTCCCTATTTTGAAACTCTTTTAGAAAAAATGAGTACTTTTAGTCCTGCATTTCCAAAATCAAAATAGGGACTAAAATTGAACAAAAATTTGCTTCAAAATAAAATATTGAACAAAAATTATGTAGGGACTAAACTTGTAAAACTTGCATTTTGTAGGGAATAAAAATATATTTAACCATTTACTATTATAAGACTGATAACAGTGGCTTCAAATTGGTATCTTGCATTTTATGTTCATCATTTGCTTCAAGGGAGAGTATTTTTGAAAATCGAAGCGATAAATTTGACAGGAATAGTTACTAATATTATATATAACCATATGAAGATCCATACCAGTTGTGAAGTGTTCCCAACAGCCCTCTGTCATATATGATCTTGAGCGTGTTTGGCCCATTTTCAGGCACCACATTCATAACCCAAACACCTTTGTCCTTCAAAGCAGCAGCGAAAGAACCCAAATTTGCCTTCATGTCCATCACGTTCCGAATTGTGTCGTGCTTTATTTTATTGCCTATTAGTTTCCAGTAATTACTAACTCTTTGTTGCCAAATGTCCTGCACAAAATTAGTCAGGTCATACACCCCATAATCAGACTTGTTGGCTGTGAAACTATCATGCCTTTGATTAAATGTGGGAAACACGATATATTTCAAATTACCATGTCCTTTTCAAACATTTCACTAGAATAGTTAAAGTCGGCAAGACGAGGAGGTGGAGAAGTTAATCGAGCCGGCCAAGGAGACAAACCGCTTCCTCTTGCTTTATGCACCTCTGCACAGACCAGCAGAATATGTGGTTGGTTATTGATTTTTCAACTTCTAATACAAAATTCATGAATTAATTCCAGAAATTGCTGATGGAACAGAACAATGTGCAACATTTATATATGCAAATATGCAGTTGTGTAAATTGTGTCAAATATAATGCAATCAGAAAGAACATGGACCTATCTGAGAACAGCAAAAGTAATCTTGAGATTAAAAAAAAAAACTAAATCATTGTATGAAATAGGGAAAATATCACTCACGATCAGAATAACGTGAGATGCAAGCTTTCATTTTAATTCCCCAAACAGCATCAGGATCATCATCAGAACTGCAGAGTGGAGGTTGTGTATCAGGCTCTCTTTTTAAATAACAATCATTTGTGAGAGGCTTGACCCATATGACAGTCTGGTTCTTCTTAGCAGCTACTTTCCAACACATCCGCCCAACAAGAGCACTCATTTCTCTCCATATTCTTCTATCCTCTTCATCCTGAGCATAAGCTTCAGGAGACGAGTAAACAAAGTAGCCTCCTGGCCTGAGTAACCTATCCAGTTCAAGAAGAAGTATTCCGTCTCTTTGAAGCCAATCAATTCTACAGCGTGAACAATGGGCAAGTTCAAAAGATCTACTAGGGTAAGGTTGTCTTAGCGTCCCTAGGACACCAAGATACGCTGGAATTCCTCTCTCTAAAGCAAACTGGATTTGATTTTCATGAACATCATTTGGTGCTAATGACATTGCCATTACATCGGAAGAAAGAAGATATCCTCCAAAGCTTGCAACACCACAGCCAACATCGAAAACATTGCGGAGTCTTCCTCCGTTGTTTATATTATTGTTTGGAAAGTTGAGCATCTGTAATACCAATCATAAATATCAAATCATTCCTTTTTCCAGTTGAGTTTAATGTTTCATGTTTGTGATTAGTTCATCAACTCAAATAAGAGTAAGAAACTAGCTTACATTGGCAATTGATGCAATATATTTATCCGCGCCGCGATGGAAGTGGGTTCCGCCACCGGGAAAAACTATCTTTTCACCTTTTACTACCATCCAGTTTTGGTCAGATTTCTCAGTTGCAAGATGTGTATGAGGTATATTTGCTCTCCATACCTGATCTCTGCTTTTTGGCCACTTGATCGGAATCTATCAAGAACAAGACAAGAAATTTAAAGCTTTAAGCATGGAATATTTCAAAATATAATGAACTTTCTTTTTTTTTGAACAGGCAATATAATGAACTTTCTTAATTCCATATAAGAAGCAGTGTCTATGAGAAAGCCACCTTATACCCTGGAGGAGGGGGAATCAAGCAATTATAACGCCTCTCAGGCATTGGACAGTGTCGCTCATAATGTTCCATCAAAGTCAGATCAAGCTTCAATCTTGTTTGGTATATGAGATTTCTGTCTAGACAGGGAATCAGCTCTGAGTGTCGATCATCACAAACCTTGAAAAGGGAAAATAAAAGAGTAAAATAACTTGAATGCTTCATAGTAGACACCAACACTTGAGGTTGACGGGAAGTGTTTAAAATCAGTGTTGAGAGTTACCAATCAATAGTTTGTTCAAATTCCACTACACTATAGTGCTCTAGCCACTATTTGACAACACTTCGTACTAAATCGCATATCGCGGAACAATAGCAGATTGTTAAAATTCCGCTACACTGTATTACTACAACGCTATAACTGCTATTTGACAACAATGGTTAAAATGTAAAAGTTGTTCAGTTCAGGTTGAGATAACTCACGGGAATGGTCTTCGGTACAGCACTTTCCTCTTCTCCAGTATTTAATGATTTACTAGTGTACTCAATGGAAGATGATGAACCACTATTTCGAGAATACAGGTAAACTAAACCACCAACAATGAATAAAACCAACACGGTTGTGACCAATCGCTTTCTTGGGTTCCCATCTGCTCTTCCTCTAGCCATTCTTGCCACTACACAAGAATCACATTTTACTATATGAACTCAACCACCAAAATAAAAAATCAATAATTCACAAGGCAAAGAAACTATTCAGTCAATAACCATCGCAAAATTTTCTCACCACACTCACTGATTTAAAATTCACCCAGGAAGCCCTCGACTTAATGACTCGAGTTCCACAAAGTGCCTAGGTGATGCAGTTGAGAACCACAAATCAAGAACTGCATACAAAGTTCAAATTAAAATCAATGAAACAGTAATAACACTACTATCATAACTAAAAGCTTGTAAAACAAAACCAAACTGACTCAACAGAAAAACCAAAAACCAAACTGATTCAACAGAAAAACTAAAAACCAAACTGCAATGTCATAACTCATGACTAACTGAATACAGCACAAGAATATGCTATAGAAATCAAGTTGTAGCAATCATAGTATTATGGTTCAAAACAAAACCATCAATTATTGGGAATTTGGGACCTTATGCACATACCCTAAAAAAGGTAACATTAAAATCAGACCAAATAATTGAAAATATTCTAGACAAAATGATAGAGCAATCATAGAAAAATAACACTAAATAGAAAATCAATTTTCTTTTTCTTTTGGTCTATAGACGAAATGGTAAATACCACCGAAACTCACACACATGCGAGGTTCCGGTTCAAACCCGGGTGAAGGCGTCCAACCTAACAATATTGACATTGTCACTTGAGTTAAGATTTATGGACAGAAAATCAAAATCTTAACTGTACAACATAATAACTAATAACTGTAAAAAAAAGCATAATAACTAATAAGCTAATGAAAATGAAATCCATATAAATTATGCAAAGGGAAAAGGTAGGGTACGGAGGAAAACAAATCACCGACAGTTGCAACAGCTTTCAATGACCCATTTGATGAAAATAGTTCAGTGATTGAAGAGAAACTGATAGCACAGAGAGTTTGGGGTGGAAAGATGCAGAAAGAGCGAAAAGATAGCATTTTTATGAATGTAAGTAGCAATTGAAATCCAAAAAGTAACGAAAGAATGTGAAGGGTATGATGAATAAGAGATCTGAGGAATGGGGAATGATGAAGCAGTGAGACAGAGTGAGAAAAGAACGTACCTTGAACTTGGATGGGTTGAAACTAGAAAGAGTGAAAGTGAGGTATTTGATTTGGAACAGAAAACAAACAATGAAAAATGTTGCAAAAGGGTGAATAAGAGAATTCCATTTTTATTATATTCATATACTGTATTCATTTATTTATTTATTTATTTATTCATCATTCATAGGGATTGTGATATGGTGGCGAGATCTAAATCTTTTTTCTCATGTGTAAATGGCTCTAAAGTACCATCTAGCTGTAATCTTATCATTTTTCCTGTGTGGGGTTAATAAATGTGGATAAACATTTTAAGAATAAGAAGAAAAAAAAAAACTATGTCTCTTCGAAGGAAATAAATAGTATGATTTCTCTGCTAAAAAATAGAGACATGACAAAATAAAAATATAAATATTAAGCGTTTGATCTAAAAAAAAGAAGGAAGGACAACACAAAATAAATTCTGATAGCAGGACAACTAAGCCATTTTTTGTAACCCACTTAGTGGGGGATAACTTTTAGTTCGGCGAACAACAGTTAAAAAAAATACTCTTTTATGTTTTGCTTCTATTTTATTTCTCACGTATTCTTCCTCCTTCTGCTACAGCTCTGCTACTGCACCCCTCTTCCCTCGTCTCTTTCAAGTAATTTTTTCATTTGCCTTTTCTTTTATTGACATGCTTTCCTTTTCTTTTTCCACTAGGGGTAAACCCGTGCGTTGCATGGGTTCGATTAAAATACATAATTAAAATATTTTTATAAATTAAAAATAATAATTGTGATAAGTATAATCACACATTCGATTAAAATATATTGTTAAATATTTTTTACGATATAGTTATATTTAATATTATATATGTGTAAAAACAAAAAAAGTTGTTCAGAATTAAAATAATTTTTATTGAAATGATGTATCATATTTTATTTTAATTGTGTCATCGTATAAAATCTTAGTTTTTCATTATATGAGTTGCATTTTAGTCACAAATCACTTTGCTTTTTTATTTTTAATGTATCACTTATTTATTTATTTTCAATAAGAGTTGGAGGTCATACATACTTATACTTGGTGAAAATATTGCTCATGAGTAATGTTGAACTAAGAAGTATGGTGGTTTTGACATTTTTTATCACATGATCTCGTATTCTGAAAATTACCTATCAAATAACAACGTTACTGCTTACTCCTTTCTATACAATTTAATATGTCAAATAACTTATCAACTCACCTCCCTCTCGTTCTCTTGAAGTTTCTTATCAATTATTCACTTGGTGAAATTTTATCCCGGTTTTATTAGTCTCGATTTTTTTTGTCTATTGCTTGGTTTTTTTTCTATGGGGTTTTTCTCCGCTCATTTTGCTTTCAATTTTTTTATTTAATAATTTTTATTCGGATTTTCAATTTAATTTAGTAGTGCTTATTAAAATGCAGTACTCTTTTTTTATAGATGACTAGGGGTAACCCCGTGGGGTTTGATTAAAATATATAATTAAAATATTTTTATAAATAAAAAATAATAATTGTGATAACTATAATCACATATATTTAAATAATAGATATTATTTTAAAATATGATTATATTTAATATTAGTATATGGGTAAAAAAAAGTTGTTTAGAAATATTAGATTTTTTATTAATTTATATCGTAGTTTGTTCATATTTTAATGTAATAGATCTCTTATAATATTTCATAAGTTTGAAAAGATGTATCATTTTTTATTTTATTAGTGTAATCATATAAGATTTTAGTTTTCTTTATATGAGTTGCAATTTTATAGTCAAATGTCACTTTGTTTTTTTATTTTTGATGTATCCCTTATTTTATTATTTTCAATAAGAGTTGTAGGCATACCTAATTATACTTGTAGACAATATTGCTCATGAGAAATGTTAAAATAAGTTTTGATTATAGAATATGATTCATATATGGTGGCTTTGACTATTTGTTCCACGTGATCTCATTTTTTGAAAATTATGTCTCAAACAGCGTATTTGCTTACTACGTTCTATGCAATTTAAGGTTTCAAATAGCTTATCTACTTACTCATCTCTCGTTCTCTTGGAGTTTATTCTCACTTATTCACTTGCTGAAATTTTATTCCAACTTTATTAGTCCCAATTTTTTAGTCTATCGTTTGGTTCACTTTTTTTTTTGCTTGGTCCTTTTGTTTTTGGTTTGTTTTTCTTTTTCTTTGTGAGGTTTGTGTCTCTTTAAAATTATTGTTAGTTTTTGTCCCTCTTATTTAATATTTTCTTGAACATTTATTTTATTTTTCTTATTATATTATATAAACTTGAATATTTGTTGTTGTCAATATATAACTTTGGACGAAGATTTTATATATTTGAATTTAGGTTTAGTTATTTGGTTAAGGTAAAGAAAGTCTTATAGATGAATTTAAGATTTAACATGTGTCATTTTCTTATTTGCTTAAAAAAATGTCATCTTATTCTTATAAATATTCCACTATTTTATTTTCAGTCGTAACGTAAACATTCTTTTAGAATATGTAATTAATTTATCCAAAAAGTTATATTATTACGTAAATTAAATTAATAATTTTTGAATTATTGGTGAATTTTAGTTGTGTGTAAATATGTTTAAATATATGTGTGATTATATTTTCTAAATATATGTAAATATATTTTAACATCTACGGTTTTAATAATTTCTAAAATTTATTTTGACAAATGAGCATCAACAATTTTTATTTAATAATTTTTGTCTTTTTTTAATTTAATTTAGAAAGTTTTTAGTACAATTCTAAGTGGGAGGAAAAAGTATTTAGCACAATTTCTAAACTAACATGTTTTTAGCACAATTATTTTCATCGATTCATTTTATGGTTGTAAGAATAAGATGTCATGCGTAGATTAAAATAGGATCATCTAAAATTCATATATATTCATATTGAACCATCCAGATTTAGGCAAGTGTTATACGATAAATGCATGAAGATTATATATTTGGACAACCTCTAAGTCAAGTTGAATCAATATACTTCTTGCATGTATTACAATTATAAGAACCACATGTCTTGAGTATCAACTACAAAAAAAAAAAACTTATTTTAATTTCTACTTTGTTATTGTTTCTATATTTCTCTTGATTGAGATCAAGTAGATTACCTACACATTGTAGACAATATAGTATTTAAAAATGAGACACATATTTATATTTTTAAATTATTTGGATTGTCTTTTTTTAATTGAATGCCTCCAACATCAATATACCATCGATCTATATAAATTTTAAGGGACTTCAAAATCAATAAATAGAAGTCTCTTTTATCCTCTTCAACTTATTCACATGAAAATAATTAATTATATTCCCATTAATCAACAATTTTTTATACAAATCTTTTACCTTATATAAAATAATAAATGAAAAAGAAAATAAGAAACAAATAAGCTAAAACATTAGACTAATAAAATAATAAATGAAAAAAGAAAGTTGTCTAATTACAAACATTATATCAATTAAAAAAAATGATGGTTTACAAACTGCCATCAGAGTTAAATACACATCCTCACATGAGGTGCCATTTCATAGGTTTACAAACATTCATAGGATGCAACGTAAGCAAAAATAGAAGTATGTTTTATCCTGTTCTCCTCCTTCACATGAAAAAATAGTCATATTCATATTAATTGATTCAACTCAAAGTTTAATTAATCATCGAACAAAACACCGGTTGATATTTAAAAAAATATCCAACCTAAAAAAGAAATATAAAAAATGATTAGAGATGTTCTAAACTCAGAGTAATAGAAAAATTCCAATTTACAAACATATTAATAGGCAGCTATCACATATATGTATATCAATTTCTTAATCAATCAAATGTAGACATACCTGATACTTTAAGATGTTAGACACCATCACCTACCAAGGACAAAAACCAATATACTTATGATGTAACTATATATATGCACACAATAGCTTTTAAATCAATTCAAGACACTATAATGTGTAACTTTAACATATGAAAGGTGAAGAAGCATAACTTTTTCTCATGGAGATGTTAGACAAAGAAACCATAGAGTTTTTGCTATGAGATAGATAAATTAAAATTTTGTTAAAACATAGAAGGTAGACTTCCTGATATGGTGGTGGTGATAATCAGCTTTTGGGTTAACTTTATATAGAGCTTGTGTTTGACAATTAGTTAAATTAACATATTCAATATTAGTGTCTCCAAGAATTCTTTGTTTTCAATTGCATTAATAGGGAATTGTAACATACAATATATATTTTAATAATATATTGCAATGCAATTAAAACAATAACATGATGCACCATTCCACCTTTCATTGCTTGCAATTCATTTTTGTCTCAATTCAACAACAATAAATTGTGTTAGTTTTTTTTTAATATATTATTATTATTTATTATTAGAGTAACTCTATTATATGAAAAAATATGAAAAGGTTTTAATAGAGATTGTAAACTTTTCTTATAGAGTGTCACATCATCACAATGCTTGCTTGTGAACAACTCAATCTTCCTTTTAAAGGATTGTTTGATAAATTTATTTGTCATAGTTAAAGAATAAGAGTTAAGGAATACGAAAGAATGGTAGTTTAAAAGTTGGTGTGACAAAATTAATTTTTTTTTAAATAATAGCACAATAGTAATTAATTAATAAACAATATAACTAAAGTATTTTTTTTTCATAAAATTTATTTATTTATTTTGTCAAGCATGGAATTTTTTTGAGGAGTAATTTTTTTATTTGGTTTATTTATTTAAAGTAAAATTTTACAAATTGCAAATCATATTTACGCATGCATGATTTATATTTTATGTTTGGTAGTGTAAAATATGAAAGAGCATATATCTATTCATTGTTCTTTTGTAATTTGATCTTTTTTTTCTTTTCTTTCTTTCATTATTATTGGGAGCCATTATTATTGTAACATATAGATAATTATTTTGGAGGATGAATGGACACACAAAATAAATTGTGGGACAAATTTTAAATAGATATGAGAAGCTCTCTAAAGCATGCCACATCATCACAATGCTTGCTTTTGAACAACTCAATCTTCCTTTTACTAGTAAAAGATTTGTTTTTTTCTTTCATTTCATGGGTTTGATTAAACACACACATTTAAAATACTTTTTATCAATAAAAATAATAATTATGATTAGTATAATCATATATAATTAAATGATTGTTAATATTTTAAATATAGTAACATGGTTATATTTAATATAAATCTATATTAAAAATAAGAAGGTTATTAAAAAAAAGATTTTGTTTAATATTAACCTACATAGTAGATTTATGTATATTAAGGACAACTAATATAATTTTTAGTGTATATTTGTTAATATTCATAAGTTTGAAGAGGTGCATTATATTTTATTCTAATAGTGTAATAGTATGAGAACTTAATTTTCTTTTTATGCATCGTGGTAGTATAGTCGCAACTTGCTTTGTTTTTTTACTTTTTTTTTCTTACCGTTGCTTTTTTTACTTTTGTATGTTAGAGGTAGTCATGCTTGCCTTGTGCTGATAAGTGATCCTTCCTTGTTGCTTGATTCAACCTCCTGTAGTCTATGCACATGCGCCACACAGTAACTGTAATTTACAAACTTTTTAATAATTTATTATCGTTATAAGAAACTTGATTTTCTCATACATTTATTTTTCTTTTTGTAACTAATTTACAAATGAAGGTGGATTTGTGGTTTTATTTTCACGATTACTTAAAAAGACAAATTTAATTGAATATAATAATTGCTTTATCGCAAAGAATAAGTAATATCAAAATTAAAATGATGTTTTTTTTGGTACAATTAAAATGATGGTTTTGTTGTTTTAATAATTTTAGTGATATTTTCCTTTAAAAAATAAGCAATATTGTTGTAGGGTAGTAAGTAAAAATATGGTATTATGAATAATAACATATATAGTGGAAATGCACTCAAAGATATATACTTACATAAATTGTCACTTTTCATAGACTTCTTGAGCATCAAAGACGCAACAAAGACAAAAATAAAGGTCTCTCTTTTATTCGCTTATCCTAATTCACATGAAAAAATTGTCAAATCTACGTTAAGAAATAAAAAAAAATTAAGAAAAAAGTTAGAAAAGTAGGCTAACAAACATTATATCAATAAAAATAAGGATTTCTAAAATTTTCACACAATGTAAGAGTAACACAATTAATAAGTTGCTATATATATAGAAACTAATAAATTGTGAAAAAGATGAAGAATCTATTGAAGAGCATCTATCCAATAGTTGGTTGGAGAAAAGTGATGATGAAAACTCAAATTTGCACGACAAACATTTAACATTTGTGCACAAAATCATATATATTTATACACACAATGGTTAGGAATGAGAAAAGATGAAGGTTTAAAGGATTGTATGATAAATTTATTTGTCATAGTTAAAGAATAAGAGTTAAGGAATATGAAAGAATTATAGTTTAAAAGTTGGTATGACAAAGTTTTTTTTTTTTAAAAAAATAATAGCACAATAATAATTAATTAATAAACAATATAACTAAAGTATTTTTTTTCATAAAATTTATTTATTTTGTCAAGTATGAAAAATTTTTTAGTAGTAATTTTTTTTATTTGGTTTATTTATTTAAAGTAAATTTTTGCAAAGTGCAAATTATATTTATGCATGCATAGTTTATATTTTATGTTTGGTAGTGTAAAATATGAAAGAGCATATATCTATTCATTTTTTCTTTTATAATTTGATCTCTTTTTTTTGTCTTTTTTTCATTATTACTATTATTTATGTTATATGTTACACTTGCTACTAATTTAAATTACTTGTCACTTGAACTTCACATGTATAATTATCAACATCAATATAGCATTTATTTTTTTGTTCTTTGCAAAAAAAATATTGGGAGCCATTATTATTGTAACATATAGATAATTACATACAAAATAAATTGTGGGACAAATTTTAAATAGATATGAGAGCTCTCTAAAGCATGCCACATCATCACAATGAAGGCCTAGGAGCAATTCAACCTTCCTTTTACTGGTAAAAGATTATATCCTTTCTGATTCTGATTTTTTTTTATCTTTTAATTTACTTTTCAATAAATTATTATTTCCAGCTAGTTTCTATTAAATCAAAGAACTACATCTTTTAGATTTTTATCAGTTTCTCTGCGTTATTATAGGTAGGAAGTTGGAAGCCGCAACTAGAAAGCATGGAGAACGTTCCAGAATCTTCATCCAAAGGCACCAAACGCCGTCGAACTGATAATCCCGATGCCGCCGCCGGAAACACCTCATCATCACTCGGTATTCAATCTTCTCCCATTCCACACCTCTATTTCTCTTCACTCGTAATTTAGATTAATCTCCATTCCAATTCGCAGAGAACGATCTTACATTCTCTGATACTCTTATTGCGCTTCGAATCATGCGAGCTCAATTTCCCCAAATTCACAATGTAACAACATTAATTATCTCATCTCTTCCTCTGCCTGTGAATTCTACTTATATATATATGATTAAGTTTTGATTAATCATGCTTATATTTCTAGGTTTCGGTTGAACCGTTTATTTTGAAGTCTCAATTGTATAGCAGTGTGAAGGACAGAACACAAGTTGATAGGGAATTAGAGGTCTGGTTTTTTATTAATTTTTTTAAAAATTTTTTGTCTCTTGTTATTACTGATTAGTTTTGTTGCTAATTTAAGCTCTTTTAAGTTTTGATGGATTAATTTATGTGATAACTTGTATTAAGATTACATTTTCTTTTTGCAGTCTCTAAGGAGGGATAAAATGCTTCGCCTTTTTAAATTAAATACTGGACAAGATGATCATGCTGTAATGTTTTTGGATGATTACCTAAAACAGGTTGGTTTAAAATATTATGTATATTGTTACTTGTTAGTTTGTCTCTCCAAACTATTAAAAGAGATTTGGAGGTCAATGGTTTATCTTTATCTTTAAGGTCCTGTTTGGATAAACAACTTGATTAAGCGAGCGCACCATTACAAAAAAAGCGATCATAAGCGCTTGTCATATAGGTGCTTATGTATAAACTATTTCTACAACAAAAGATAAAATAAATTCAAAATATTTCCGTATAAGCTTTAAGTTGGTTTCATAAACTATCTTGAAGAACTTATGGAAATAAGCTGAAAAAAACTTATGGACATATCATAAGCTGTTTTCGTAAACTCTGACAAACAGTTTCACAAGTGCTTATGCCAATAGATAAGCTCAAATAAGTCAATCCAAATAGGCTCTAAATCAAATAAATGATGCGGGTTTTATGATATTACTTGATCCACATAAACCTTACCTAGGTTTGATTTTTTTATATTGTATATATGTCTTCAGTTACAAGAATGTATTTTTTGGGATAGAATGTCAGTTGTTCAATGGTCATTATAGTTTTAAACTTCGAGTGCTAACCCAGTACCCTCATTTTGGATATTTTGTTTTATTTTATTTCCATTCCTTGATCATATTACTCTGACTGAGTTTGATTCTGAAGGATTGTTGATGAACTGTCATGTTTATTTTTTCTAACTGTTTATGCATAGATAGATCGTGTTGTTAAAAGAATGGAAGGAAAGGTAGGAGCAGAATGTGAAGTTTTTGATTGGTTCAAAAGTCATGTCCTAGATTCAAAGCTAGAAACCGGCATTGAACATCAGGAGCTTGTGAGTAAGATATGCAAACTAGCCTACAGTTTTTAATCATTTCCACTTCTGCTTATTATACTGTCTACTTATCAGAAATGTTTATAATTTGATAAATGTCTGGTTTTGGGAGAATGCAAATACAGAATGTGAAAATCTGACATGTCCACATATATAGGGATAAATCATCACTATATATGTTACTGATAAAAATTAAGTACTAATATTAAGACATTTTTTTCAACTTTACCATGTTAAATTTTTACCTTGACTTTAAATCATGAAGCGGCTCAATATACATGTTATCTTTACTAAATGAGTTCTTATGCTGATGGCTATTCATTTTGATGCAGTGCTCACTCTTGTCACTTGGGGGAAAGGTGAAGGACAACCACATTTCCCTTCTAATTAATGCTGGCATCCTTGTGAGTGAAATGGATTGTAACATTGCTCATTTTGGTTGTATTCAAACACTTGTGTTTTAAACTGTCACAACTTTGCTTGGAGATTTTCAATCATATACAAGTTTTTCTCAACTTGTGGCTTTAAATGGTTACAAAAACTTCATAATTCTTTTGTCAACTCGGTTAAACATACCATGGCAACATCAAAAGCATTCACTTTTATGAAAAGTATGAAACCTTATTTTTCCTTTCTTTCTTTCATTA
The DNA here is from genome assembly GCF_020283565.1 of Trifolium pratense. NCBI lineage: Eukaryota > Viridiplantae > Streptophyta > Magnoliopsida > Fabales > Fabaceae > Trifolium > Trifolium pratense. The sequence goes on along the minus strand of NC_060059.1, from coordinate 44,929,147 downwards.
GGAAAAGAAAAGAAAAGTATCCCCTGATTCTAACATGTCAGTTTCCTGTTTTATCTTATCTTATATTCATGGGCATTTTTCTACATGAAATTGTTGATTTATTTAGGCATCATTAAAAATCCCTGAAGCACTTTATTTTGTGTGTTCCTTCATTAACATTAAACGTTGTTAGCTGCACTGAGAATCTTGGCGCCTCACTATCTTATTTCAAGATTTAAAGTCCTACAAGGCAAAACTTTCTCTTTGACTAAGCATATTATATTTATCAACACTAAGCATATTATATTTATCAACACAAATTTGCTAGGAATCTTTATCAAGACAAATTTCTCTATTACTTTACGCAGTTATGTGATTCTTTGAGTTTATTTTATATTGATTGTCTCCTTCTTATGGCTTATGTTTAGTTTCATCCAAAATATGTGTGTGAATATATGTTCTTTTGGTTGAGTATATATATAACTCTGCTTTATACTTTTCAGACCAGGCAACTTATTGATCCAAACATGTATTGGATAGCAATTCCAAATATTGGCTCACTTCTTAAGGGTCTTGTTCAGGTATAAATATTTAACGTTTACCATGTCTTTATGTCTGGAATCTGGATGCTTGCTATGTAGTTTAATCTATATTATTGATGGCCATGTATAACATATACCATCTTTTAGATGGTATACTGTTGGACACAAATGAAGAGTGATGAGATTCGCGGAGCGGTTGGAACAAAACAAGAGTTGTGATGATAGAGGTGGTGGAAAGACGCCACAATCGGGATGGAAAAATCCGATTGATAAGTCGTGAGGACGCCACAACCGGCTATGGAGGCTCCGGTTGATAAGTCAAAGATTAGCGTCACGGCAAGCCGATAAGCTAAAAATGAGGTTCAGAGAACCAAAGAGAATAAATCTCATATTTTTACTCAATCCAAAAATCTTTTTTTAGCAAGAGTTACATGCCTCCTATATATAGGAATGACTTATGATGATGTAATAAGCAAAAAGTAACTCCTAAGAAAGCAAAAGGATTTCAGCCACTAACTATCATGATAGTGGGGCTGAATTATTACAAGGAAAATGCCAAATAAAAGAAGAGATAGTGGTGCTCTTTTATTGCTTGGTGCACCACTTTCATATGCTTAGTGGAGGAGCTCTTCATTTTCCACTATCACATGCTTGGATGATAATCTTCAACTTTGGTTCTTTTTATTCCATGACCGAAATAATTCTTCTTGTTAAGGGATAGAATTTTAGGATCACATCAAAGAGCCATTAGATGTTCAGACTATTAAAAAAACCTGTCCAGATTAAATTAGGGTTAAAAGGGTAATATAGTGTTGGGAGTTACGAGTTTAAGATAAAAGGAGGAGAGAAATAATAAGAGCTTGAACATTATTGATAATAAATAACACGATACAAATGAAATGACAAAAAAACAACACCCGTGTATAGGAGGGGATACAAGACTTCTAATCCTAAATAACCAAGATACTCTAAGAAACATATCATAATAACCAAGTAATATGGAAACAAATCATGGATATAATCTGAAATACTCGATAAGAATAGAGACTAGTTTCAAGAGATAAACACAGATACTCTAATATTAATTATATAGTAAATTGAGAATAAGGGAGAGAGTGCAAGTGTTCCCAACCCTCTCCCACAAACCCCCACCCTCTCTCCCCTCTCCAGGCTCCGCCCCTGTCGTCACAAATCTCTATCATTTCCATTTCTTATTTCCAGTGAGAGACTTGCATGTTGACATTCAGTATAAGAAGAGCCTTCTCAACAAATCTGATCATGCTTTCTTTTTTCTTTTCTTTTTGTTTTTTTTTTTTTTTGTTTTTTTTTGTTTTGTTTTTGCGAACTCTGATAATGCTTTCTAGGTATCCTTTTTTTTTTCTTCAGTTTTTGCTTTAATGCAGAAGTAGAAAATGCAACTAGATCTCATTTTCTTTGAATCTTTTGGACAAAAAGGTATATCTCAAATAACATTTTGAACCAAGTTCTGTCACATCTTGAAAAATACTAACATTAACAACTAATTATTAACTTTGGCCATTAAAAAAAAAGTTAGCGCGTGGTATAAATAACCAAATAACCTTCCTATTATTCATTCATGTAATATGCTTGATCTTAATAATAATACATGTACTTCAATTGTTTGTTTGTTTGTTTGTTCAGTATTTGCTTTATTGAGGTTAATCCGCTATATGGAATTTAAGGGCACTGTATAGTATTGGGAGGGAGGAAGTGAGGGGCATGGTACTCAATCATATACATATTTGTATTACTTATTAAATCTATTAACTAAACTATGACATGTCTGAAAGGTGGTTACCATCGAAATTGAACTTCCATCTCACTTGTTTGGATCTTTTTTTGAAAGCAAAGAGCAACTATTTTTCCAAAATTAAGCTGAAACAAGCACTAAAGTAATAAAGCTGTGAAAAAAAAAGCACTAAAGTAATAAAGTCGTACAAAGACTAGGAGTTATCGGATGAACGTCTAATTATAGATTACATCATAATTCTAATCTCTGCTAGGTTGAGCTTGAACTGTTAAGCACCACTACATGCCAAAGTCCATCTTTGAATTCTATTGCCGGGGATATTTATTCTAAGGAGTCCGGTGGATATTTTGTGCGGATTGAGTTATTTCATTTTGGTTGGGGTATGGTTTGGGTAGTCATTACACTTTTCACATTTGTACTCTTAGCCAGAATGACGGATGCCTTTTGTTTTTCCCCATAGGGTTTATAACTTTTGTGTATTATGATCTTTAGGTGATATTTTGATTACAATGAAATTGTTTTTACTTTGTTGTTCAGGGAAGGAAGGAAATTATTTCCCTTCTCAGCCGTCGTCAATATAAGGAAATGATGTTGGCTGTTTTGGAAAAGAAGCGTCTTCGAATGTCCCCACTTGATATCAGATTTCATCTTCGTGATTTAATTGGTTCCGGTCATCTCAGAAGTGACCAGACTCCAACTGGTATAGTTATCAGAGTCTCAAAAGATTAGAGATCCAGAAAGTCAAAGATTTACTTGGATCCATGAAATGATTTGTCTGCTGCTTTTTTGCTCTTAATTTTAAGAAGAGGTTTAGTTGCTTAAGCTTTGAATATATATTTTGCATTTTTTATTTATAAATGGATATATAATTGGTATGTCACTTCAAATGGCTGTCTTACATATAAGAGAACTGCATAGATGAAATATCATATTTTATCCTTTAAATTATTAAGGAAACAAGTTTAAGACATTTGGAAACGAATTTCATCAGCTGTCAACATGGAGTAATTGAAGCCAATGTAAGTCTTCTTTCACAATGTGCAATTATAATAGTTCAGTTTCTGTTTTTCTTTTTCCTTGAATGTAAACCTTCATAATTTTTATACTAAAGACTTACATTAATCTATTTTTCAGGTTACAGCTTACAGCTTACTTGAAGCGATCTGACTAGTATTTGTGTTCATTGCATTATTATTGGTGCTGTGCTTTATTTATGCCTAAAGTATTTTTTTTCTTAAAAATATCCTTCTTTCTCATAGTTTTTACTTGCGACTTGCGAGTTTTTAAATTAACTGATCTATTTGTTATTTTGTGTAGTAAATGCTAAAAAGAGTTGCTACTGGCAAGAGTAATAAGTTTTTTTTTTTTTTTTGAAGCAGTAATAAGTTTTCTTTTAAATTGCGTTTAATGTTTATTAGCGATTAGGTGCATGTTTTATGAGAAGTCTTATACATCATCTAATACATTTTCTTTGATGCTCCCATGTTTTTTTTAAATAAAACACGGTTCATAGTTAAAATGTGAAACAAACACTAGAAAAATATTTTGAATGAAACAAACACCGAATGATCGAGTGGCTAAAAAAAAAGTTTTCAATTTATAGAATTCTATGTTTGTGTATGATTGTTCGATACAATGTCACATCCGTTACAGTGGCCAATTAAAGTGTAAACTGGGTTCGCACTCTAAGTAATAAACTGTGTTTTTCATAATATTTTAATTTATGGGGGTGTGACAGGTGCAAAGTTGAGGTTGAGATAAAAAAAGACTTAAATATGTTGTTAGTCCCTGCAGTTGTAGCTCATTTTAGTATTGATTCCTGCAATTTTTTATTTATTTATTTATTTTTTGGTGAGTTATTTTTATTTTATTTAAGTCCTTGTACTTTGGATAAAATTGGTTTTAGTTCTTACTAGTTACTTAGTTTGGCTCTTACAAAAATGAGAAACTAACAGAGTGCCACATGGCTCAATCATATTTTATGCCACGTGGCACAGTTAAAATCATGCTTGTATCATTTTTTTAAACCATTGATTTTTAATTTGTTTTAATGTTATTATTTTTATAATTTTATTAATACATTAACTAAAATGAAGAAAATAAGCATCACCAGCCGATGTTTCAATTTATCTTTCAATCACCACCAATATGTTCATATTCATCATCACACATATTCACACCACCACGTCTTGCGAGACGACGAATTGTAGGCTGATGTTATCTCTCAGAACCTTACGGTGTCGTTTTGCTCCTCCCTTTCCAATACCTTTTCCTCTTTTGGTTGTGATTTTCTCTGTTTCTCTATTGGCGATTTAACTAAATTTGCAGGCAAACGATTTTTTACTGAGTCGCTACCCAAATTCATTATTGAAATAAATAGATTCATGCGTAATAATTGAAATCCAGATCAGCGAAACACTAAACTCCAAATCTGGGTCCTAAATCCAACAGCCGGCCCGCCACGATTTGTTGTCGTTTCTGCCTGTGTTGTTCGAGTTTGTGGCTCTGTAACTGTCTCACTTTGTGAATTCGAGTTCATGCAATGCAAAAATCGCTCTCTCTGTGACTGCTTTCGTTTCACAGTGGGAAGCGGTGGAGTGTTGTTTGTCCTTTGTGCCACTTTGTTCTTTTATTTTATTTATTTATTTGAAAAAAAGAAGATGAAAACATGGTGATTATGGTGGTGAGATTCAGAGGTATAGATCATGGTGGTAATTTAACAGGACTAAGAGTACTTCTGCATTCGAAGAGATGCTGATTTTCTTTTAAAAAAAAAATCTACTAATTAATAAAATAATATTAAAACACATTTTAAAACAATATATAGGTATGACTTTGACTGTGCCACTTGGCATAAAATGATTGGGCCACATGACACTATGTTAGTTTCTTCCATTTTTGTAACGGTCAAACTAACAGCAAGAACTTTATCAATTTTATTCAAAGTGGAAGGACTTGAACCAAACAAAAAAATTGAAAGGACCAATACTAAAATGAGGTACAAGTATAGAGACTAACAACATATTTAAGTTTAAAAGAAATTATCGTTTACAACTTAAATAGTAAGCGGAATATTTTAGTTTTTTTTTTGTGCATGTGATATTTTAGTATTTTAAAAGAACGCGAGAGAAACTTTTGGGGGCCACCGAAAAGAAATCCTCCACAAACATTGTGTACTAAGAGCATCTCCAATGGAAGAATAAATTTCGGTTGCTTGAGCTATTTTTTGTGGGTCTAAATTACCGCACATTTAAGCAACCTCTAAGCAATTTCAACCAATTTTACTCCAATGGTCATCATCGCAACAAGCAACAAATACTTGACCCCACCAATTTATATTTTTTTATTCCCATTTTATTTTGATTTAATTTTTAGTATTAATTCAATTTTTAACTCAATTACTAATTATTATTTATTGTGGATGAGTAAACCTTGGAGAACAACAAGCTCCACCACTAGGAATGACAATAAAACTCATACTCGCAGGTACTCGCCCAAATCATATCCGCTTTGACGGGGAAAACCCGAGTTGACTGAGTTTGGGTTTGGGTTTTCCCCGATTTCAAAATATGGGGTTGGAGCGGGTAATGGGTACATTGATACCCACCCGAACCCGTCCCCGAACCCGCCCCGCTTATACTAAAAATTAGATTTCACCTCTTTTAAATCATAAACGCTTAAATAATATCTTAAATTACATTCATATATTTATTTTTTATTTTTAATTTGAGTATTAAACAAAATTTTCTCTATTTTTGTTCTTTATTTAAAAAAATATCGTTGAGAGAAAATAATTATGGACATTTAATTTAATTTTTTTTTTATATAAAAAAATACTAAAATACAATCTAAATTCATGTGGAAAGAGGTGTAACGGGGTGTTGACACCAAAATTATAAAGTTTCTGGTATTGAGAAAGATTTGGTGTTTATTTGTCGAAATTAGCCATATTAAGTGAAATTCGACTAAACTAACATATGAAGAAGTCATTCAAAGAGTCGAATATTGACATGGTGCGTCGATCAAGAAAACAACTCCTACAAAGAAGTTATCGGAAGTTATTCAAAAGGACAAGTGGCAATCTTAGATACTAGAAGTTATTAAAAAAACACTTGTCAAAATCTGATGTGATCCTAAAATTCTATCCCTTAACAAGAAGAAATATTTCGGTCCTGGAAAAAAAAGAATCAAAGTTGAAGATTATCATTCAAGCATGTGATAATGGAAAATAAAGAGCTCCTCCACTAAGCATATGAAAGTGGTGCACCAAGCAATAAAAGAGCACCACTATCTCTTCTTTTATTTTTCATTTTCCTTGTAATAATTCAGGCCCACTATCATGATAGTTAGTGGCTGAAATCCTTTTGTTTTCTTAGGAGTTACTTTTTGCTTATTACATCATCATAAGTCATTCCTATATATAGGAGGCATGTAACTCTTGCTAGAAAGGGATTTTGGATTGAGTAAAAATATGAGATTTATTCTCTTTGGTTCTCTGAACCTCATTTTTAGCTTATCGGCTTGCTGTGACGCTAATCTTTGACTTATCAACCGGAGCCTCCATAGCCGGTTGTGGCGTCCTCACGACTTATCAACCGGGTTTTTCCATCCCGATTGTGGCGTCTTTCCACCACCTCTATCATCACAACTCTTGTTTTGTTCCAACCGCTCCGCGATTCTCATCATCTGGTAATCAGAGCTCAGGTTCAAATCAGGTGTTATCTATCCTTTTCAATTTTGTTGTTGGTTTTATTTTTGTTTTTCATAGTTTGAAAAAAAAAGTGAAAAAAAAAACCGGAAAAAAAAGATGGATGAAGAAATGCTGCAAGTCTTCACCAATGATTTAGAGAAGTTATTTCATAGTGAGTTTAAAAAAATTCATGAAAAGTTAGACCGCATAGAGATGAAATATAGAAGAAATTATGATAAAAGAGATAGAGAAAAGGAGAGAGAAGATAGAAGAAAGAAAAGTGAGGAACAAATAAAAAATCATATGACAAGTTTTGAAGTATTGTGGGAGGAATATCTCCTAAAAAATCTAGAGAAGAAGGATAAAGAAAATGAAAAAAAAAAAAAAAAAGGTGTAAGGAGATACTTGAAAGTGAGGTGAAAGAAAAAGAGATAATTGTGAAAGAGGTGAACTATAAAGAAATTCATGAAGAAGAAGAAGTAGAGGTGATGGAAAATAAAGAAAAAATAGAGATCAATGAGAGGGAGAAAGAGAAAAGTGTTGAGAAGTTATGGCATGCAACTACACTAGTACCTTCTTCTAAGTTGGTTTGTGTGGTCAAATGTTGGGATTCTTTTAATATTATTTCTTGCTCTAACATTTCATTTTTTTATGATGAAGGGAACAAAGTGGTAGAAGATGAAATTATTGAAAAATAAGTTGAGAGTGTTTGTGTAACTACTGAAAAATGTCACAATTCCTATTGATAATGCTTCTTTTGCTTCTTGTGCTCTTGAAGTTATGTTTGATTCATTATCTCAAAGAGAAGTTATCAAAGAAAAGAGAAATTCCATATTTGAGAGAAAGCAATGGAAAGAAAAGCACACACTTTTTGCTAATAAAAATGAAAAGTTCTCTAAAGTAGAAGTTCTTACATATCATGGATTCTATAGATTTATTTTTGACCCAGGAGGTTATCAAGCTACAAATTCGAGGTCGATTTCTCTTGAAGAGGGAGAGAATGATGTGATCCTAAAATTCTATCCCTTAACAAGAAGAAATATTTCGGTCCTGGAAAAAAAAGAATCAAAGTTGAAGATTATCATTCAAGCATGTGATAATGGAAAATAAAGAGCTCCTCCACTAAGCATATGAAAGTGGTGCACCAAGCAATAAAAGAGCACCACTATCTCTTCTTTTATTTTCCATTTTCCTTGTAATAATTCAGGCCCACTATCATGATAGTTAGTGGCTGAAATCCTTTTGTTTTCTTAGGAGTTACTTTTTGCTTATTACATCATCATAAGTCATTCCTATATATAGGAGGCATGTAACTCTTGCTAGAAAGGGATTTTGGATTGAGTAAAAATATGAGATTTGTTCTCTTTGGTTCTCTGAACCTCATTTTTAGCTTATCGGCTTGTCGTGAGGCTAATCTTTGACTTATCAACCGGAGACTCCATAGCCGGTTGTGGCGTCTTCACGACTTATCAATCGGATTTTTCCATCCCGATTGTGGCGTCTTTCCACCACCTCTATCATCACAACTCTTGTTTTGTTCCAACCGCTCCGCGATTCTCATCAAAAGGTTATCGTCTTTTCTCGAAAAGCTTTCCTTCAAATGAGGGCCAACTTGTTGATCGGGGGATTATTCAAAATGAGGAAGAGGCGACGTGTATGCGTTGCATTGCAACAGGGTCCTTGAATTTGAAAACCACATTACTGTCTCTTGTCCACTTGCATTGCATGGGCGGTATGGTCCAAGGTGCATGCTTTGGATCGATCAAACACCGTTTTGCCAAATAACCATAAAAACGACTACAAACACTAAAATTGGCCAAAAACTATTAAAACGACCCTAAAATAGACAAAAACCATAAAAACGACTACAAACACTAAAATTAGCCAAAAACCATAAAAACGACTACAAACACCAAAGTTGGCCAAAAACCATATAAACGACCTAAAATAGGCCAAAATCCATAAAAAAAAAACGACTACAAACACAAAAATTGGCCAAAAACCATAAAAACGACTACAAAATTAAAATTGGCCAAAAACTATACAAACGACCCTAAAATATGCCAAAAACATTTAAAACCACTACAAACACAAAAATAGGCCAAAAACCATAAAAACGACTACAAACACTAAAATTGGCCAAAACCCATAAAAACGACTACAAACACTAAAATTGCCCAAAAACTATAAAAACGACACTAAAATAGGCCAAAAACCATAAAACGACTACAAACACTAAAATTGCCCAAAAACCATAAAAATGACTACAAACACTAAAATTAGCCAAAAACCATAAAAACGATTACAAACACCAAAATTAGCCAAAAACCATAAAAACGACTACAAACACTAAAATTGGCCAAAACAACTACAAACACTAAAATTGCCCAAAAACTATAAAAATGACCCTAAAATAGGCCAAAAAACATAAAAACGACTACAAACAATTAAATTGGCTAAAAACCATAAAAACGACTACAAACAATAAAATAGGCCAAAAACCATAAAAACGACTACAAACACTAAAATTGGCCAAAAACCATATAAACGACCCTAAAATAGGCCAAAAACATTAAAAACCACTACAACACTAAAATAGGCCAAAAACCATAAAAATGACTACAAACACTAAAACTAGCCAAAATCTCAAATATCGACCCTGAAATAGGCCAAAACCATAAAAACACAAACACTAAAATTGGCCAAAAACCATAAAAACGATTACAAACACCAAAATTGGCCTAAATACCAAATATCGACCGTAAAATAGGCCAAAAACCATAAAAACGACTACAAACATTAAAATAGGCCAAAAACCATAAAAACGAATACAAACACCAAAATTGGCCAAAAACCATATAAACGAATACAAACACCAAAATTGGCCAAAAACCATATAAACGACCTAAAATAGGTCAAAAACCATAAAAACGACTACAAACATTAAAATTGGCCAAAAACCATAAAAACGACTACAACCAATAAAATAGGCCAAAAACAAAAAAAAAAGACTACAAACACTAAAATTGGCCAAAACGACTACAAACACTAAAATTGGCCAAAAACCCAAATATCGACCCTAAAATAGGCCAAAAACATTAAAAACCACTACAAACACTAAAATAGGCCAAAAACCATAAAAACGACTAAAAAACTAAAATTGGCCAAAACCCATAAAAAACCACTACAAACACTAAAATTGGCCAAAACCCATAAAAAGTCGACTACAAACACTAAAATAGGCCAAAAACATTAAAAACCACTACAAACACTAAAATACGCCAAAACCCATAAAAACGACTACAAACATTAAAAATGGCCAAAACCCATAAAAAACCACTACAAACACTAAAATTGGCCAAAACCCGTAAAAAGTCGACTACAAACACTAAAATAGGCCAAAAACATTGAAAACCACTACAAACACTAAAATAACCCAAAAACCATAAAAACGATTACAAATACTAAAATTGGCCAAAAACCATAAAAATGAGTACAAACACTAAAATTGGCCAAAAACTATATAAACGACCCTAAAATAGGCAAAAAAACCATAAAAACGACTACAAACACCAAAATTGGCCAAAAACCATATAAACGACCTAAAATAGTTCAAAAACTATAAACGATTACAAACACTAAAATCGGCCAAAAACCATAAAAACGATTACAAACACCAAAATTAGCCAAAAACCATAAAACGATTACAAACACCAAAATTGGCCAAAAACCATAAAAACGACTACAAACAATAAAATAGGCCAAAAACCATAAAAAACGACTACAAACACTAAAATTGGCCAAACACTATATAAACGATCCTAAAATAGGCCAAAAACATTAAAAATCACTACAAACACTAAAATTGGCCAAAACCCATAAAAAACCACTACAAACACTAAAATTCGCCAAAACCCATAAAAAGTCGACTACAAACACTAAAATAGGCCAAAAACATTAAAAACCACTACAAACACTAAAATAACCCAAAAACCATAAAAACGACTACAGACCCTAAAATTGGCCAAAAACCATAAAAACGATTACAAACACCAAAATTAGCCAAAAACCATAAAAACGACTACAAACACTAAAATTGGCCAAAATGACTACAAACACTAAAATTGGCTAAAAACCATAAAAACGACTACAAACATTAAAATAGGGCAAAAACCATAAAAACGACTACAAACAATAAAATAGGCCAAAAACCATAAAAAAACGACTACAAACACTAAAATAGGCCAAAAACATTAAAAACCACTACAAACACTAAAATAGCCCAAAAACCATAAAAACGACTACAGACCCTAAAATTGGCCAAAAACCATAAAAACGATTACAAACACCAAATTTAGCCAAAAACCATAAAAACGACTACAAACACTAGAATTTGCCAAAATCCCAAATATCGACCGTAAAATAGGCCAAAAAGACTAAAAACAACTACAAACAATAAAATAGGCTAAAAACCATAAAAAACGACTACAAACACTAAAATTGGCCAAAATCCCAAATATCGACCCTAAAATAGGCCAAAAACATTAAAAACCACTACAACACTAAAATAGTCCAAAAACAATAAAAACGATTACAAACACTAAAATTGGCCAAAAACCATATAAACGACCCTAAAATAGGCCAAAAACATTAAAAACCACTACAACACTAAAATAGGCCAAAAATCATAAAAACGACAACAAACACTAAAACTAGCCAAAATCCCAAATATCGACCCTAAAATAGGCCAAAAACCATAAAAACGATTACAAACACTAAAATTGGCCAAAATCCCAAATATCGACCCTAAAATAGACCAAAAACATTAAAACCCACTACAAACACTTAAATAGGCCAAAAACCATAAAAAACTACTACAAACACTAAAATTAGCCAAACACTATATAAACGACCCTAAAATAGGCCAAAAACCATAAAAACCACTACAAACACTAAAATTAGCCAAAAACTATAAAAATGACTACAAACACTAAAATTGGCCAAAAACCCTAAAATAGGCTAAAAACCATAAAAACGACTACAAACACTAAAATATGCCAAAAATAATAAAAACGACTACAAAAACTAAAATTGGCCAAAATCCCAAATATCGACCCTAAAATAGGCCAAAAACCATAAAAACGACTACAAACATTAAAATAGGCCAAAAACCATAAAAACGAATACAAACACCAAAATTGGCCAAAAACCATAAAAACGACTACAAACATTAAAATTGGCCAAAAACCATAAAAACGACTACAACCAATAAAATAGGCCAAAAACCAAAAAAAAAAAGACTACAAACACTAAAATTGGCCAAAACGACTACAAACACTAAAATTGGCCAAAAACCCAAATATCGACCCTAAAATAGGCCAAAAACATTAAAAACCACTACAAACACTAAAATAGGCCAAAAACCATAAAAACGACTAAAAAACTAAAATTGGCCAAAACCCATAAAAAACCACTACAAACACTAAAATTGGCCAAAACCCATAAAAAGTCGACTACAAACACTAAAATAGGCCAAAAACATTAAAAACCACTACAAACACTAAAATACGCCAAAACCCATTAAAAAAACAACTACAAACACTAAAATTGCCCAAAAACTATAAAAACGACCCTAAACTAGGCCAAAAACCATAAAAACGATTACAAACACCAAAATTAACCAAAAACCATAAAAACGATTACAAACACCAAAATTAACCAAAAACCATAAAAACGACTACAAACACTAAAATTTGCCAAAATCCGAAATATCGACTGTAAAATAGGCCAAAAACCATAAAAACGACTACAAACACTAAAATTAGCCAAACACTATATAAACGACCCTAAACCCTACAAACATTAAAATTGGCCAAAATCCATATAAACGACTACAAACACTAAAATTGGCCAAAAAAGCATATAAACGACCTAAAATAGGTCAAAAACCAAAAAAACGACTACAAACACTAAAATTCGCCAAAATCCCAAATATCGACCCTAAAATAGGCCAAAAACCATAAAAACGATTACACACACTAAAATATGCCAAAAACCATAAAAACAACGACAAACAATAAAATAGGCCAAAAACCATAAAAAACTACTACAAACACTAAAATTAACCAAACACTATATAAACGACCCTAAAATAGGCCAAAAACCATAAAAACCACTACAAACACTAAAATTGGCCAAAAACTGTAAAAATGACTACAAACAATAAAATAGGCCAAAAACCATAAAAACGACTACAAACAATAAAATAGGCCAAAAACCATAAAAAACTACTACAAACACTAAAATTAGCCAAACACTATATAAACGACCCTAAAATAGGCCAAAAACCATAAAAACGATTACAAACACCAAAATTAACCAAAAACCATAAAAACGACTACAAACACTAAAATTTGCCAAAATCCGAAATATCGACTGTAAAATAGGCCAAAAACCATAAAAACGACTACAAACACTAAAATTAGCCAAACACTATATAAACGACCGTATAATAGGCCAAAAACCATAAAAACCACTACAAACACTAAAATTGGCCAAAAACTGTAAAAATGACTACAAACAATAAAATAGGCCAAAAACCATAAAAACGACTACAAACAATAAAATAGGCCAAAAACCATAAAAACCACTACAAACACTAAAATTGGCCAAAAACCCTAAAATAGGCTAAAAACCATAAAAACGACTACAAACACTAAAATATGCCAAAAATCATAAAAACGACTACAAAAACTAAAATTGGCCAAAATCCCAAATATCGACCCTAAAATAGGCCAAAAACCATATAAACGACTACAAACACTAAAATTGGCCAAAAAAGCATAAAAACAACCTAAAATAGGTCAAAAACCAAAAAAACGACTACAAACACTAAAATTCGCCAAAATCCCAAATATCGACCCTAAAATAGGCCAAAAACATTAAAAACCACTACAAACACTAAAATTTGCCAAAACCCATAAAAAGTCGACTACAAACACTAAAATAGGCCAAAAACATTGAAAACCACTACAAACACTAAAATAGCCCAAAAACCATAAAAACGACTACAAACAATAAAATAGGCCAAAAACCATAAAAAACTGCTACAAACACTAAAATTAGCCAAACACTATATAAACGACCCTAAAATAGGCCAAAAACCATAAAAACCACTACAAACACTAAAATTGACCAAAAACTGTAAAAATGACTACAAACACTAAAATTGGCCAAAAACCCTAAAATAGGCTAAAAACCATAAAAACGACTACAAACACTAAAATATGCCAAAAATCATAAAAACGACTACAAAAACTAAAATTGGCCAAAATCCCAAATATCGACCCTAAAATAGGCCAAAAACCATAACAACGACTACAAACATTAAAATAGGCCAAAAACCATAAAAACGAATACAAACACCAAAATTGGCCAAAAACCATATAAACGACTACAAACACTAAAATTGGCCAAAAAAGCATATAAACGACCTAAAATAGGTCAAAAACCAAAAAAACGACTACAAACACTAAAATTCGCCAAAATCCCAAATATCGACCCTAAAATAGGCCAAAAACCATAAAAACGATTACACACACTAAAATATGCCAAAAACCATAAAAACAACGACAAACAATAAAATAGGCCAAAAACCATAAAAACGACTACAAACAATAAAATAGGTCAAAAACCATAAAAAAACTACTACAAACACTAAAATTAGCCAAACACTATATAAACGACCCTAAAATAGGCCAAAAACCATAAAAACCACTACAAACACTAAAATTGGCAAAAAACTGTAAAAATGACTACAAACAATAAAATAGGCCAAAAACCATTAAAACGACTACAAACAATAAAATAGGCCAAAAACCATAAAAAACTACTACAAACACTAAAATTAGCCAAACACTATAAAAACGACCCTAAAATAGGCCAAAAACCATAAAAACCACTACAAACACTAAAATTGGCCAAAAACTGTAAAAATGACTACAAACACAAAAATTGGCCAAAAACCCTAAAATAGGCTAAAAACCATAAAAACGACTACAAACACTAAAATTCGCCAAAATCCCAAATATCGACCCTAAAATAGGCCAAAAACATTAAAAACCACTACAAACACTAAAATTGGCCAAAACCCATAAAAAGTCGACTACAAACACTAAAATAGGCCAAAAACATTAAAAACCACTACAAACACTAAAATAGCCCAAAAACCATAAAAACGACTACAAACAATAAAATAGGCCAAAAACCATAAAAACGACTACAAACACTAGAATTTGCCAAAATCCCAAATATCGACCGTAAAATAGGCCAAAAAGACTAAAAACAACTACAAACAATAAAATAGGCTAAAAACCATAAAAAACGACTACAAACACTAAAATTGGCCAAAATCCCAAATATCGACCCTAAAATAGGCCAAAAACATTAAAAACCACTACAACACTAAAATAGTCCAAAAACAATAAAAACGATTACAAACACTAAAATTGGCCAAAAACCATAAAAACGACTACAACCAATAAAATAGGCCAAAAACCAAAAAAACAAGACTACAAACACTAAAATTGGCCAAAACGACTACAAACACTAAAATTGGCCAAAAACCCAAATATCGACCCTAAAATAGGCCAAAAACATTAAAAACCACTACAAACACTAAAATAGGCCAAAAACCATAAAAACGACTAAAAAACTAAAATTGGCCAAAACCCATAAAAAACCACTACAAACACTAAAATTGGCCAAAACCCATAAAAAGTCGACTACAAACACTAAAATAGGCCAAAAACATTAAAAACCACTACAAACACTAAAATACGCCAAAACCCATTAAAAAAACAACTACAAACACTAAAATTGCCCAAAAACTATAAAAACGACCCTAAAATAGGCCAAAAACCATAAAAACGATTACAAACACCAAAATTAACCCAAAACCATAAAAACGATTACAAACACCAAAATTAACCAAAAACCATAAAAACGACTACAAACACTAAAATTTGCCAAAATCCGAAATATCGACTGTAAAATAGGCCAAAAACCATAAAAACGACTACAAACACTAAAATTAGCCAAACACTATATAAACGACCCTAAAATAGGCCAAAAACCATAAAAACCACTACAAACACTAAAATTGGCCAAAAACTGTAAAAATGACTACAAACAATAAAATAGGCCAAAAACCATAAAAACGACTACAAACAATAAAATAGGCCAAAAACCATAAAAAACTACTACAAACACTAAAATTAGCCAAACACTATATAAACGACCCTAAAATAGGCCAAAAACCATAAAAACGATTACAAACACCAAAATTAACCAAAAACCATAAAAACGACTACAAACACTAAAATTTGCCAAAATCCGAAATATCGACTGTAAAATAGGCCAAAAACCATAAAAACGACTACAAACACTAAAATTAGCCAAACACTATATAAACGACCCTAAAATAGGCCAAAAACCATAAAAACCACTACAAACACTAAAATTGGCCAAAAACTGTAAAAATGACTACAAACACAAAAATTGGCCAAAAACCCTAAAATAGGCTAAAAACCATAAAAACGACTACAAACACTAAAATATGCCAAAAATCATAAAAACGACTACAAAAACTAAAATTGGCCAAAATCCCAAATATCGACCCTAAAATAGGCCAAAAACCATAAAAACGACTACAAACACTAAAATTGGCCAAAAAAGCATATAAACAACCTAAAATAGGTCAAAAACCAAAAAAACGTCTACAAACACTAAAATTGGCCAAAATCCCAAATATCGACCCTAAAATAGGCCAAAAACATTAAAAACCACTACAAACACTAAAATTGGCCAAAACCCATAAAAAGTCGACTACAAACACTAAAATAGGCCAAAAACATTAAAAACCACTACAAACACTAAAATAGCCCAAAAACCATAAAAACGACTACAAATACTAAAATTGGCCAAAAACCATAAAAATGACAACAAACACTAAAATTGGCCAAAAACTATAAAAACGACCCAAAAATTGGCCAAAAACCTTAAAAACGATTACAAACACCAAAATTAACCAAAAACCATAAAAAACGACTACAAACACTAAAATTGGCCAAAATCTCAAATATGGACCCTAAAATAGGCCCAAAACATTAAAAACCACTACAAAAACTAAAATTGGCCAAAACCCATAAAAAACCACTACAAACACTAAAATTGGCCAAAACCCATAAAAAGTCGACTACAAACACTAAAATAGGCCAAAATCATTAAAAACCACTACAAATACTAAAATAGCCCAAAAACCATAAAAACGACTACAAATACTAAAATTGACCAAAAACCATAAAAATTACAACAAACACTAAAATTGGCCAAAAACTATAAAAACAACCCTAAAATAGGCCAAAAACATTAAAAACCACTACAACACTGAAATAGGCCAAAAACCATAAAAACGATTACAAACACCAAAATTAGCCAAAAACCATAAAAACGACTACAAACACTAAAATTTGCCAAAATCCCAAATATCAACCGTAAAATAGGCCAAAAAGACTAAAAACAACTACAAACAATAAAATAGACTAAAAACCATAAAAAACGACTACAAACACTAAAATTGGCCAAAATCCCAAATATCGACCCTAAAATAGGCCCAAAACATTAAAAACCACTACAAACACTAAAATAGGCCAAAACCCATAACAAAACCACTACAAGCACTAAAATTGGCCAAAACCCATAAAAAGTCGACTACAAACACTAAAATAGGCCAAAAACATTAAAAACTACTACAAACACTAAAATAGCCCAAAAAACATAAAAACGACAACAAATACTAAAATTGGCCAAAAAGCTTAAAAATGATTACAGACACTAAAATTGGCCAAAAACTATATAAACGACCCTAAAATAGGCCAAAAAACCATAAAAACGACTACAAACACCAAAATTGGCCAAAAATCATATAAACGACCTAAAATAGTTCAAAAACCATAGAAACGATTACAAACACTAAAATTAGCCAAAAACCATAAAACGATTACAAACACTAAAATTGGCCAAAAACCATAAAAAACGACTACAAACACTAAAATTGGCCAAACACTATATAAACGACCCTAAAATAGGCCAAAAACATTAAAAACCACTACAAACACTAAAATAGGCCAAAACCCATAAAAACGACTACAAACACTAAAATATGCCAAAAACCATAAAAACAATTACAAACATTAAAATTGGCCAAAATCCATATAAACGACTACAAACACTAAAATTGGCCAAAAAAGCATATAAACGACCTAAAATAGGTCAAAAACCAAAAAAACGACTACAAACACTAAAATTCGCCAAAATCCCAAATATCGACCCTAAAATAGGCCAAAAACCATAAAAACGATTACACACACTAAAATATGCCAAAAACCATAAAAACAACGACAAACAATAAAATAGGCCAAAAACCATAAAAAACTACTACAAACACTAAAATTAACCAAACACTATATAAACGACCCTAAAATAGGCCAAAAACCATAAAAACCACTACAAACACTAAAATTGGCCAAAAACTGTAAAAATGACTACAAACAATAAAATAGACCAAAAACCATAAAAACGACTACAAACAATAAAATAGGCCAAAAACCATAAAAAACTACTACAAACACTAAAATTAGCCAAACACTATATAAACGACCCTAAAATAGGCCAAAAACCATAAAAACGATTACAAACACCAAAATTAACCAAAAACCATAAAAACGACTACAAACACTAAAATTTGCCAAAATCCGAAATATCGACGGTAAAATAGGCCAAAAACCATAAAAACGAGTACAAACACTAAAATTAGCCAAACACTATATAAACGACCCTAAAATAGGCCAAAAACCATAAAAACCACTACAAACACTAAAATTGGCCAAAAACTGTAAAAATGACTACAAACAATAAAATAGGCCAAAAACCATAAAAACGACTACAAACAATAAAATAGGCCAAAAACCATAAAAAACTACTACAAACACTAAAATTAGCCAAACACTATAGAAACGACCCTAAAATAGGCCAAAAACGATAAAAACGACTACAAACACTAAAATTGGCCAAACACTATATAAACGATCCTAAAATAGGCCAAAAACATTAAAAACCACTACAAACACTAAAATTGGCCAAAACCCATAAAAAACCACTACAAACACTAAAATTCGCCAAAACCCATAAAAAGTCGACTACAAACACTAAAATAGGCCAAAAACATTAAAAACCACTACAAACACTAAAATAACCCAAAAACCATAAAAACGACTACAAACATTAAAATAGGGCAAAAACCATAAAAACGACTACAAACAATAAAATAGGCCAAAAACCATAAAAAAACGACTACAAACACTAAAATAGGCCATAAACATTAAAAACCACTACAAACACTAAAATAGCCCAAAAACCATAAAAACGACTACAGACCCTAAAATTGGCCAAAAACCATAAAAACGATTACAAACACCAAATTTAGCCAAAAACCATAAAAACGACTACAAACACTAGAATTTGCCAAAATCCCAAATATCGACCGTAAAATAGGCCAAAAAGACTAAAAACAACTACAAACAATAAAATAGGCTAAAAACCATAAAAAACGACTACAAACACTAAAATTGGCCAAAATCCCAAATATCGACCCTAAAATAGGCCAAAAACATTAAAAACCACTACAACACTAAAATAGTCCAAAAACAATAAAAACGATTACAAACACTAAAATTGACCAAAAACCATATAAACGACCCTAAAATAGGCCAAAAACAATAAAAACCACTACAAACACTAAAATTGGCCAAAACCCATAAAAAACGACTACAAACACTAAAACTAGCCAAAATCCCAAATATCGACCCTAAAATAGACCAAAAACATTAAAACCCACTACAAACACTAAAATAGGACAAAAACCATAAAAACCACTACAAACACTAAAATTAGCCAAAAACTATAAAAATGACTACAAACACTAAAATTGGCCAAAAACCCTAAAATAGGCTAAAAACCATAAAAACGACTACAAACACTAAAATATGCCAAAAATAATAAAAACGACTACAAAAACTAAAATTGGCCAAAATCCCAAATATCGACCCTAAAATAGGCCAAAAACCATAAAAACGACTACAAACATTAAAATAGGCCAAAAACCATAAAAACGAATACAAACACCAAAATTGCCCAAAAACCATATAAACGAATACAAACACCAAAATTGGCCAAAAACCATATAAACGACCTAAAATAGGTCAGAAACCATAAAAATGACTACAAACATTAAAATTGGCCAAAAACCATAAAAACGACTACAACCAATAAAATAGGCCAAAAACCAAAAAAAAAAAAGACTACAAACACTAAAATTGGCCAAAAACCCAAATATCGACCCTAAAATAGGCCAAAAACATTAAAAACCACTACAAACACTAAAATAGGCCAAAAACCATAAAAACGACTAAAAAACTAAAATTGGCCAAAACCCATAAAAAACCACTACAAACACTAAAATTGGCCAAAACCCATAAAAAGTCGACTACAAACACTAAAATAGGCCAAAAACATTAAAAACCACTACAAACACTAAAATACGCCAAAACCCATTAAAAAAACAACTACAAACACTAAAATTGCCCAAAAACTATAAAAACGACCCTAAAATAGGCCAAAAACCATAAAAACGATTACAAACACCAAAATTAACCAAAAACCATAAAAACGACTACAAACACTAAAATTTGCCAAAATCCGAAATATCGACTGTAAAATAGGCCAAAAACCATAAAAACGACTACAAACACTAAAATTGGCCAAAAACTGTAAAAATGACTACAAACAATAAAATAGGCCAAAAACCATAAAAACGACTACAAACAATAAAATAGGCCAAAAACCATAAAAAACTACTACAAACACTAAAATTAGCCAAACACTATATAAACGACCCTAAAATAGGCCAAAAACCATAAAAACGATTACAAACACCAAAATTAACCAAAAACCATAAAAACGATTAAAACACCAAAATTAACCAAAAACCATAAAAACGACTACAAACACTAAAATTTGCCAAAATCCGAAATATCGACTGTAAAATAGGCCAAAAACCATAAAAACGACTACAAACACTAAAATTAGCCAAACACTATATAAACGACCCTAAAATAGGCCAAAAACCATAAAAACCACTACAAACACTAAAATTGGCCAAAAACTGTAAAAATGACTACAAACAATAAAATAGGCCAAAAACCATAAAAATGACTACAAACAATAAAATAGGCCAAAAACCATAAAAAACTACTACAAACACTAAAATTAGCCAAACACTATATAAACGACCCTAAAATAGGCCAAAAACCATAAAAACCACTACAAACACTAAAATTGGCCAAAAACTGTAAAAATGACTACAAACACAAAAATTGGCCAAAAACGCTAAAATAGGCTAAAAACCATAAAAACGACTACAAACACTAAAATTCGCCAAAATCCCAAATATCGACCCTAAAATAGGCCAAAAACATTAAAAACCACTACAAACACTAAAATTGGCCAAAACCCATAAAAAGTCGACTACAAACACTAAAATAGGCCAAAAACATTAAAAACCACTACAAACACTAAAATAGCCCAAAAACCATAAAAACGACTACAAACAATAAAATAGGCCAAAAACCATAAAAACCACTACAAACACTAAAATTGGCCAAAAACCCTAAAATAGGCTAAAAACCATAAAAACGACTACAAACACTAAAATATGCCAAAAATCATAAAAACGACTACAAAAACTAAAATTGGCCAAAATCCCAAATATCGACCCTAAAATAGGCCAAAAACCATATAAACGACTACAAACACTAAAATTGGCCAAAAAAGCATATAAACAACCTAAAATAGGTCAAAAACCAAAAAAAAACGACTACAAACACTAAAATTCGCCAAAATCCCAAATATCGACCCTAAAATAGGCCAAAAACATTAAAAACCACTACAAACACTAAAATTTGCCAAAACCCATAAAAAGTCGACTACAAACACTAAAATAGGCCAAAAACATTGAAAACCACTACAAACACTAAAATAGCCCAAAAACCATAAAAACGACTACAAACAATAAAATAGGCCAAAAACCATAAAAAACTGCTACAAACACTAAAATTAGCCAAACACTATATAAACGACCCTAAAATAGGCCAAAAACCATAAAAAACACTACAAACACTAAAATTGGCCAAAAACTGTAAAAATGACTACAAACACTAAAATTGGCCAAAAACCCTAAAATAGGCTAAAAACCATAAAAACGACTACAAACACTAAAATATGCCAAAAATCATAAAAACGACTACAAAAACTTAAATTGGCCAAAATCCCAAATATCGACCCTAAAATAGGCCAAAAACCATAAAAACGACTACAAACATTAAAATAGGCCAAAAACCATAAAAACGAATACAAAAACCAAAATTGGCCAAAAACCATATAAACGACTACAAACACTAAAATTGGCCAAAAAAGCATATAAACGACCTAAAATAGGTCAAAAACCAAAAAAACGACTACAAACACTAAAATTCGCCAAAATCCCAAATATCGACCCTAAAATAGGCCAAAAACCATAAAAACGACTACAAACAATAAAATAGGCCAAAAAACATAAAAAACGACTACAAACACTAAAATTGGCCAAACACTATATAAACGATCCTAAAATAGGCCAAAAACATTAAAAACCACTACAAACACTAAAATTGGCCAAAATCCCAAATATCGACCCTAAAATAGGCCAAAAACCATAAAAACGATTACACACACTAAAATATGCCAAAAACCATAAAAACAACGACAAACAATAAAATAGGCCAAAAACCATAAAAACGACTACAAACAATAAAATAGGCCAAAAACCATAAAAAAACTACTACAGACACTAAAATTAGCCAAACACTATATAAACGACCATAAAATATGCCAAAAACCATAAAAACCACTACAAACACTAAAATTGGCCAAAAACTGTAAAAATGACTACAAACAATAAAATAGGCCAAAAACCATAAAAACGACTACAAACAATAAAATAGGCCAAAAACCATAAAAAACTACTACAAACACTAAAATTAGCCAAACACTATATAAACGACCCTAAAATAGGCCAAAAACCATAAAAACCACTACAAACACTAAAATTGGCCAAAAACCCTAAAATAGGCTAAAAACCATAAAAACGACTACAAACACTAAAATATGCCAAAAATCATAAAAACGACTACAAAAACTAAAATTGGCCAAAATCCCAAATATCGACCCTAAAATAGGCCAAAAACCATAAAAACGACTACAAATACTAAAATTGGCCAAAAACCATAAAAACGAATACAAACACCAAAATTGGCCAAAAACCATATAAACGACTACAAACACTAAAATTGGCCAAAAAAGCATATAAACGACCTAAAATAGGTCAAAAACCAAAAAAAACGACTACAAACACTAAAATTCGCCAAAATCCCAAATATCGACCCTAAAATAGGCCAAAAACCATAAAAACGATTACACACACTAAAATATGCCAAAAACCATAAAAACAACGACAAACAATAAAATAGGCCAAAAACCATAAAAACGACTACAAACAATAAAATAGGTCAAAAACCATAAAAAAAACTACTACAAACACCAAAATTAGCCAAACACTATATAAACGACCCTAAAATAGGCCAAAAACCATAAAAACCACTACAAACACTAAAATTGGCCAAAAACTGTAAAAATGACTACAAACAATAAAATAGGCCAAAAACCATAAAAAACTACTACAAACACTAAAATTAGCCAAACACTATATAAACGACCCTAAAATAGGCCAAAAACCATAAAAACTACTACAAACACTAAAATTGGCCAAAAACTGTAAAAATGACTACAAACACAAAAATTGGCCAAAAACCCTAAAATAGGCTAAAAACCATAAAAACGACTACAAACACTAAAATATGCCAAAAATCATAAAAACGACTACAAAAACTAAAATTGGCCAAAATCCCAAATATCGACCCTAAAATAGGCCAAAAACCATATAAACGACTACAAACACTAAAATTGGCCAAAAAAGCATATAAACAACCTAAAATAGGTCAAAAACCAAAAAAACGACTACAAACACTAAAATTCGCCAAAATCCCAAATATCGACCCTAAAATAGGCCAAAAACATTAAAAACCACTACAAACACTAAAATTGGCCAAAACCCATAAAAAGTCGACTACAAACACTAAAATAGGCCAAAAACATTAAAAACCACTACAAACACTAAAATAGCCCAAAAACCATAAAAACGACTACAAATACTAAAATTGGCCAAAAACCATAAAAATGACAACAAACACTAAAATTGGCCAAAAACTATAAAAACGACCCTAAATTTGGCCAAAAACCTTAAAAACGATTACAAACACCAAAATTAACCAAAAACCATAAAAAACGACTACAAACACTAAAATTGGCCAAAATCTCAAATATCGACCCTAAAATAGGCCAAAACATTAAAAACCACTACAAAAACTAAAATTGGCCAAAACCCATAAAAAACCACTACAAACACTAAAATTGGCCAAAACCCATAAAAAGTCGACTACAAACACTAAAATAGGCCAAAAACATTAAAAACCACTACAAATACTAAAATAGCCCAAAAACCATAAAAACGACTACAAATACTAAAATTGACCAAAAACCATAAAAATTACAACAAACACTAAAATTGGCCAAAAACTATAAAAACGACCCTAAAATAGGCCAAAAACATTAAAAACCACTACAACACTGAAATAGGCCAAAAACCATAAAAACGATTACAAACACCAAAATTAGCCAAAAACCATAAAAACGACTACAAACACTAAAAACAAACACTAAAATTTGCCAAAATCCCAAATATCAACCGTAAAATAGGCCAAAAAGACTAAAAACAACTACAAACAATAAAATAGACTAAAAACCATAAAAAACGACTGCAAACACTAAAATTGGCCAAAATCCCAAATATCGACCCTAAAATAGGCCCAAAACATTAAAAACCACTACAAACACTAAAATAGGCCAAAACCCATAACAAAACCACTACAAACACTAAAATTGGCCAAAACCCATAAAAAGTCGACTACAAACACTAAAATAGGCCAAAAACATTAAAAACTACTACAAACACTAAAATAGCCCAAAAAACATAAAAACGACAACAAATACTAAAATTGGCCAAAAAGCATAAAAATGATTACAGACACTAAAATTGGCCAAAAACTATATAAACGACCCTAAAATAGGCCAAAAAACCATAAAAACGACTACAAACACCAAAATTGGCCAAAAATCATATAAACGACCTAAAATAGTTCAAAAACCATAAAAACGATTACAAACACTAAAATTAGCCAAAAACCATAAAACGATTACAAACACTAAAATTGGCCAAAAACCATAAAAAAACGACTACAAACACTAAAATTGGCCAAACACTATATAAACGACCCTAAAATAGGCCAAAAACATTAAAAACCACTACAAACACTAAAATAGGCCAAAACCCATAAAAACGACTACAAACACTAAAATTAGCCAAAAACCATAAAACGATTACAAACACTAAAATTGGCCAAAAACCATAAAAAAACGACTAC